>NC_053390.1:744635781-745235781 GCF_905171765.1 Bufo bufo | reverse complement strand
GACTCCATATTTCTCCGTACTATAAGTGTATCTCAATAAATTAGAATATCATTGAAAAGTTAATTTATTTCAGTAATTCAATTCAAAAAGTGAAACTCATATATAATATATGTTCATTACACACAGAGTGATCTAGTTCAAGTGTTTATTTCTTTTAATGTTGATGATTATGGCCTATAGCTAACAAAAACTCAAAAGTACCGTATATACTCGAGTATAAGACAAGTTTTTTGGCACATATTTTTGTGCTCAAAAAGCCCCCTCGTCTTATACTCGAGTCTAGGTCTGTATCCGCGCGGCACCTCTGTTAAAGGGACACTGACAGGCCCAATAAGCATCCAGCCGTTCTGAAGCCCCGCCCAGCTCATCAATATTTACTTCGCTGGGCGGCGGCTACAACTCTCCCCGACTCAAGTGCCCGGCGCATGCGCATAAAGCAGAGGCTGCAGCGGCCTCTAAGACGCAGACTGTCTGTACGCAGGCGCGATGTGACCCCGGCCGGGCACATGCGCTGAAGATTAGACGGAGGACGTGCCCAGAGGATTGAATTGGCCATGCGCAGGATCTTGAGTCGGGGAGAGTTGTAGCGGAGGAAGCGGCGGATGTCTCCTCCACATTTTGGCTGGGCAGTAGCTGCTGACTGTTCTCTAGTACCTCTTCCTCTCTGAAAAGTGGAGCAGAGCCTACAGCATATAATACTTCTCGCGGTGAGGAAACAAAAATGGACAGAGGCAGATTAAGGACAGGTGAGGGCACAGGGCCTGCTCCCAGGCCATGCCAACTAAGGGTTGTGTCTGACAAACCCACTGACTCTTGGCTGGGGGTGTCTGATGTAAGTTGCGACAAAGTCGAAGATCCAGTCAACCATTCAAGAACCGCTGGGTTGCTGGTCACGACATGACCGCTAGCTGACAATGGGAGCTCAGGCCTCTCGAAGTGACCCCTGCTGCCACGGCTCCTTACTCTGCTGTGACCTCTGCCTGAGCCAGAAACTCCCCTGTGCAGGGCCTGGCACTTCTCTGCCTGACATACTGTTAGATCAAATAACGAAATGTTAGAGCAAATTTTTTATTTTTTTCGCCACGCAGCAAAGAGGGCTTTAAAATATATCACTGGACAGCAAATAGGCCCTGATTTTTTTCAATTTTTACACAAAAGGCTTTTCAAATAATTGCAACAATGAAAGGCAAATATATTTGTATTTCGCCAGTAATACACAGCAAACTGGGCTAAATAATATCTCACTGCACCGCTGAGCGGCAATTAAGCCCAAGTTTTTTTTCTATTTTTACACGAAAGGCTTTTCAACAGATAAGTGCAACAATGAAAGACGAATATAGTTGTATTTTTCCAGTAATACATAGAAAAATGGGCTGTAAAATATCTCACTGCACCGCTGAATGGCAAATAGGCCCAATTTTTTTTCTATTTTTACACAAAAGGCTTTTCAACAGATGACTACAACCATGAACGGAAAATAGATTTGTATTTTGCCTGTAATACACGGAAAACTCGGCTGTAAAATTGTCACGGCTGAGGATGGGGAAAACCCTCAGCCGTGCGATGATGGAGGATGGTAGTCACGTCTTGGCCAGAACCACAGAACTAGGGAGCAGGTCACCTCCTATTGCCTCCCTAATCTGACCCTAACTCCTAGCGACATGAGCCGACCTTGAAGGTAGGAGGACTCATGCTCTGGAACCTTGGGTCCATACTTGCCCTCCGCCGGTCCCTATGCTAGGAGCTGGGTAGACTACCTGTTCCTCCTGGACATGGAGAAACAGGAGTCTAAAGATGGCCAAACTATAAAGACAGGGGAAACGGAAACAGGCATATGGCAATGGCAGTTAAGTGCAACTAGTACTAACACCCACCTGCCACAGACACAGGGCCTGGGACCCAAGTATCAGTGCTGCTGTCCACAAACACAAACGACAGAGCACACACACCACGCAGGACACCAGGAAACCATACGCTGCAAAGAATAGACATGACACACAAACACATCCTCATAACATCGCGTATAAACAATACATGACAATTTGTTTATGACCACAAGGGTGGCCCCCACTGGCAGATGGAAATACCAGGAGGGTTTCTCCAGCAAAGCATGGCTGAAGAACCCCTCAGCTTCAGATCTCCAAAGAGGCTTTATAGCCCAAAGTGGCCACACCCACACAGACACACACAGGAGAGGGAATTAACCCTTCCAACACTAACAGGGAGTGAAACCACTTAAAGGGGAACTGTCCAAATGCACATCACACTGTAGCTGTTACCGCACGCAACGACATGGGTGGCGACCATGTCCTGGGAGTCAGCCAGAAGGCCGAGACACTGCCACCACATGTACACATACCAAACATTGCCACGGGCAGCCACAGTGAAGGGAAGTTTCACAGTGCACACCTAACATAAACCTAGTGCACACCAGACATACAAAGTGCATAACATACACACACACACCTAACAGAGAGGTTGCTAGGTGCAACCGCATGCACATTGCTGCAAGCTGCCTAGCATCAGCTCAGGCTGCTCTACTGCGACAATACCCAACTACTTGTTGCCCGCGGCAACCACAAGTGAGGCTACACACTAGCGGCCCTCACCTGTGGTTGAACAACTAAACCAGACCGCAGGCAACCGCATGCGGTAAAGGAGTGACGGCCAAGACCATGGCCGTGACAAAAATATCTCACTGCACCGCTGAGCAGCAAAGATATATTTTTTTTCTACTAATACATGACAAAAAGGGCTGTAATTTTCGCACTAACCACACATTGGCTAATAAGCCCTTTTTTCCCACTAATACAAGTCAAAAAATGCTTTAGAACTGGCATGCTCAACCTGTGGCCCTCCAGCTAATGTAAAACTACAACTCCCACAATGCCCTGCTGTAGGCTGATAGCTGTAGGCTGTTCGAGCATGCTGGGAGTTGTAGTTTTGCAACAGCTGGAGGGCTGCAGGTTGAGCATCCCTGCTTTAGAACATATAACTGCACCGCAGAAGGGCAAATAAAACATAAAAATACTTCCTTGTAATAAACCCTGTTAATGCCTGTATCAATCAGCACTTGCACCCTAATAAGAATGGTTTGCTGGAATTACAGAGCTGTATAATGGCAATTTGTATCACCAGTCAGTGCAGCAAAGTGTAATGTGATTGTTCCTATTAACCAGGCTGTCACCTACCCAACGGAACCCTGTTCAACAGAAATGCAGTGGAATGATTCCTCCCTATCCTTTCCCTACACCATGAATACTCTTTCCCTGCACTTGAAATCTTTTTTTGTTTAGTACAATGACGATATTTCTATCACTGTCCCTATCGCCTGCAGACACGTCTCTCCCTGCACTAAGTACACTGGTGAATAGCAGAATCTAAGATGTCTGCCGTATGTATGCGGCTGTGACATCACAGGGCTGGCTGGCTGCTAATTGGCTGCATGAATGTCAGCATGGGTGATTCCACCTTCCCAGACCTCCTTTCTGCATGTCCTCACAAGTGCAGCAGCCATTTTTTGAAAAATGCAATTTGTTCATAAAAAGAGCGAGGAAATTCGCATTCGGTGCAACTCAAATTTTTCCTGAAATTCGGAACAAATTCTACTTTGTCAGCTTTGATTCGCTCATCTCTACTTATTAACACACTGCAGGAAAAAAAATCCACGGTGAAATTGGCAAATCCACAGCAATTCATTTTTTCAGTTCTTTCTGTGAATTTTCATCAATGTTTTTTTCACACTTTGTAATGCATAGGTTGAAATCAAAGGCAAATCTGCCACAAATTGCATGACAAAATCACATTCTTTTATTGATTTTGTAGCAGATATAGAATTGTCTGCACAACGTTTCTATTGCATGTGATTTTTTTAAGTTACACTGTTGTAGAGGAGAAAACTTCCTTAAAGGGGTATTCCCATCTTAGACAATGGGGGCATATCGCTAGGATATTTCCCCATTGTCTGATAGGTGTGGTTCCCACTGCTGGGACCGCACCTATATTGAGAATGGTGTGGGGAGCGCTGTGGCTGGAGGACCCCAGATTTCCTGGGGTCTGACCACCACCAAGCGCTAATCCCCACCTCTCCCATAGAAGTGAATGGAAGAGTGCTGCGCATGCGCGGACCATGCTCCCATTCATTTCTTTGGGGCAGATGGCAATAGCCGAGACAGCGTTCGGCTATTTTCAGCGGCCCCATAGAAATGAATGGAGAGCGGCTGTGCATGGGCAGTGCGCTCTCCTTCACTTTCGGGGCCTCGTTCTCGATATACAGTACAGACCAAAAGTTTGGACACACCTTCTCATTCAAAGAGTTTTCTTTATTTTTATGACTATGAAGGCATCAAAACTATGAATTAACACATGTGGAATTATATACATAACAAACAAGTGTGAAACAACTGAAAATATGTCATATTCTAGGTTCTTCAAAGTAGCCACCTTTTGCTTTGATTACTGCTTTGCACACTCTTGGCATTCTCTTGATGAGCTTCAAGAGGTAGTCCCCTGAAATGGTCTTCCAACATGGTCTTGAAGGAGTTCCCAGAGATGCTTAGCACTTGTTGGCCCTTTTGCCTTCACTCTGCGGTCCAGCCCACCCCAAACCATCTCGATTGGGTTCAGGTCCGGTGACTGTGGAGTCCAGGTCATCTGACGCAGCACCCCATCACTCTCCTTCATGGTCAAATAGCCCTTACTTTCAAAGTTTTCCAAATTTTTCGGCTGACTGACTGACCTTCATTTCTTAAAGTAATGATGGCCACTCGTTTTTCTTTACTTAGCTGCTTTTTCTTGCCATAATACAAATTCTAACAGTCTATTCAGTAGGACTATCAGCTGTGTATCCACCTGACTTCTCCTCAACGCCACTGATGGTCCCAACCCCATTTATAAGGCAAGAAATCCCACTTATTAAACCTGACAGGGCACACCTGTGAAGTGAAAACCATTTCAGGGGACTACCTCTTGAAGCTCATCAAGAGAATGCCAAGAGTGTGCAAAGCAGTAATCAAAGCAAAAGGTGGCTACTTTGAAGAACCTAGAATATGACATATTTTCAGTTGTTTCACACTTGTTTGTTATGTATACAATTCCACATGTGATAATTCATAGTTTTGATGCCTTCAGTGTGAATCTACAATTTTCATAGTCATGAAAATAAAGAAAACTCTTTGAATGAGAAGGTGTGTCCAAACTTTTGGTCTGTACTGTAGGTGCGATATGCCCCCATTGTCTGAGATGAGAAAACCCCTTTTAATACAAAGCCGAATGTAGCATGCCACAATTTTATTTTTCTGATAGCTTCTAAAAGTAGTTTTCCAGGATTTAAATATTGATGGTCGATGCTCAATATCTGATGGGTGAGAGTCAGACTCATGGCACCCCATCCATCAGCTGTTTGATGAGGTCATAAAGCTCACTTTTCTAAGGCCTGTGATGTCATTTCTATCAATCACTTGCCCTTTGTGCAGCTCAGTATTATTCAGGAGAATAGAGCTGCAATAGAATAGAAATAAAAAGCACAGCGGTTATACTATGTACAGCGCTGTGAGTATTATAAAGAGGCTGCAGCGCTCATTTCATTTGTTAGGAATCAGCTCCACAACAATCAGATATTAAAGGCCATCTGTCATCACATTTGTACCTATGAGACTGGCTGACCTGTTGAACGAGCACTTGGCAGCTGAAGCCATTTATGCTGGTCCCATTTTCATGTTCAACTTTGATTGAAATGGTCAAGCAGTGTAAACGTGATCACTAAAGATCAGCGAATCGAAACTGACGAAGTGGAATTTGATCCGAATTTCAGGAAAAATTTCATTTGCAATGAATGCGAATTTCCCCAGGCTTCGTGGTAACGAATCACAATTTTTCCTAAAATGGCCGCTAAAATGGAGGCTTTACAAGTAAGGACATGGGGCAGAAACCTTTGGTAAGGCGGGATGATCCATAATGCCATGCATGCAGCCAATCAGCATCCAGCCAGCCCTTTGATGTCACAGCCCTATAAATAAAATTGGATTCAGACATTTTCCAGCGTTTGGAGTGCAGGGACAGACGCGAGAAGGCACTAAGGACAGCAATAGCAAAACCTTCATTGGGACAAAAAAAACGGAAAAAATGATTGATAAGTGCAGGGAAAGGATAGGAAGGAATCATTTCACAGCATCTTAGTGCAGGGACAGACGTCAAAAGGCGCTTGGGACAGTGCTAGAAAAGCGATTTACAAGTGCAAGGAGAGATTATTTGGGGATCTAAATAGCCATTATACAGCTCTGTCATTCCAGCAATTTGTTCTTGGGGTGCAAGTGCTATGTTGAAAAGCCTTTAGTGTCTTATATCTGTGGAAAAAAATATATATACGCAGTTCACTTCTGCAGTTATATGTGATGAAAGCGTTTAGTAGCGTATTTCATTACAAAAAGAAAAATATATTCTCAGTTCACTTCTGCAGCTATATCTGGTTAAAGCGTTCAGTGGCGTATTTCAGTACAAAAAGAAAAGTATATTCTCAGTTCACTTCTGCAGTTATATGTGGTGAAAGCATTTAGTAGCAAATTTCAGTACAAAAAGAAAAATATATACACACTTCACTGTTGCAGTTATTAGTGCAGGTATTTCAGTACAAAAAGAAAATCCTATACACACTTCACTGTTGCAATTATTAGTGGTAAAAGTGTATAGTGGCCTATTTCAATACAAAAAGAAAAAATATATTCTCAGTTCACTTCTGCAGTTATATATGTTGAAAGCGTTTAGTGGCCTATTTCAGTACAAAATGAAAAATATATACACACTTCATTGTTGTAGTTATATGTGGTGAAAGCGTTTAGTGGCCTATTTCAATACAAAATAAAAATATATTCTCAGTTCACTTCTGCAGTTATATATTGTTGCAGTTATTTGTGGTGAAAGCGTTTAGTGGCATATTTCAGTACAAAAAGAAAAATATATACACACTTCACTGTTGCAGTTATTTGTGGTAAATGCGTTTAGTGGCCTATTCCAGGACAAAAATAAAAATATATACGCAGTTCACTTCTGCAGTTATATATGTTTAAAGTGTTTAGTGGCGTATTTTATTACAAAAAGAAAAATATATACACACTTCACTGTTAGTTATTTGTGGTGAAAGCGTTCAGTAGCCTATTTCAGTACAAAACAAATATATATACGCACTTCACTGTTGCAGTTATTTTTGGTGAAAGCGCTTAGTGGCATATTCCACTACAAAAATAAAAATATATTCTCAGTTCACTTCTGCAGTTATATGTGTTAAAAGCATTTAGTGGTCTATTTCATAAAAAAAATATATATATACACACTTCCCTGTTAGTTATTTGTGGTGAAAGCGTTTAGTGGCTTATTTCAGTACAAAAAATATATATCTATATGCACTTCACTGTTACAGATTTGGTGAAAGCATTTAGTGGCATATTCCACTACAAAAATAAAATAAAAAATATTCTCAGTTCACTTCTGCAGTTATATGTGTTAAAAGCGTTTAGTGGCCTATTTCATAAAATAGAAAAATATACACTGCTCAAAAAAATAAAGGGAACACTTAAACAACACAATGTAACTCCAAGTCAATCGCACTTCTGTGAAATCAAACTGTCCACTTATGTGCAAATGGGATAGACAACAGGTGGAAATTATAGGCAATTAGCAAGACACCCCCAATAAAGGAGTGGTTCTGCAGGTGGTGACCTGACCACTTCTCAGTTCCTATGCTTTCTGGCTGATGTTTTGGTCACTTTTGAATGCTACCGGTGCTTTAACTCTAGTGGTAGCATGAGACGGAGTCTACAACCCACACAAGTGGCTCAGGTAGTGCAGCTTATCCAGGATGGCACATCAATGCGAGCTGTGGCAAGAAGGTTTGCTGTGTCTGTCAGCGTAGTGTCCAGAGCATGGAGGCGCTACCAGGAGACAGGCCAGTACATCAGGAGACGTGGAGGAGGCCGTAGGAGGGCAACAACCCAGCAGCAGGACCGCTACCACTGCCAGAACCCTGCAAAATGACCTCCAGCAGGCCACAAATGTGCATGTGTCTGCTCAAACGGTCAGAAACAGACTCCATGAGGGTAATATGAGGGTCCGACGTCCACAGGTGGGTGTTGTGCTTACAGCTCAACACCGTGCAGGACGTTTGGCATTTGCCAGAAAACACCAAGATTGGCAAATTCGCCACTGGCGCCCTGTGCTCTTCACAGATGAAAGCAGGTTCACACTGAGCACATGTGACAGACGTGACAGAGTCTGGAGACGCCGTGGAAAACGTTCTGCTGCCTGCAACATCCTCCAGCATGACCGGTTTGGCATTGGGTCAGTAATGGTGTGGGGTGGCATTTCTTTGGAGGGCCGCACAGCCCTCCATGTGCTCGCCAGAGGTAGCCTGACTGCCATTAGGTACCGAGATGATGGTCCTCAGACCCCTTGTGAGACCATATGCTGGTGCGGTTGGCCCTGGGTTCCTCCTAATGCAATACAATGCTAGACCTCATGTGGCTGGAGTGTGTCAGCAGTTCCTGCAAGACAAAGGCATTGATGCTATGGACTGGCCCGCCTGTTCCCCAGACCTGAATCCAATTGAGCACATCTGGGACATCACGTCTTGCTCTATCCACCAACGTCACGTTGCACCACAGCCTGTCCAGGAGTTGGCAGATGCTTTAGTCCAGGTCTGGGAGGAGATCCCTCAGGAGACCGTCTGCCACCTCATCAGGAGCATGCACAGGCGTTGTAGGGAGGTCATACAGGCACGTGGAGGCCACACACACTACTGAGCCTCATTTTGACTTGTTTTAAGGACATTACATCAAAGTTGGATCAGCCTGTAGTGTGTTTTTCCACTTTAATTTTGAGGGTGACTTCAAATCCAGACCTCCATGGGTTAAAAAATTTGATTTCCATATTTTTTTTTTTGTGATTTTGTTGTCAGCACATTCAACTATGTAAAGAACAAAGTATTTCAGAAGAATATTTAATTAATTCAGATCTAGGATGTGTTATTTTTGTGTTCCCTTTATTTTTTTGAGCAGTGTATATACACGTCACTGTTGCAGTTATTAGTGCAGGTATTTCAGTACAAAAAGAAAAATATATACGCAATTCTCTGTTATAGTTATTTGTGGTGAAAGCGTTTAGTGGCCTATCTCAGTACAAAAAGAAAAACATATGCACTTCACTGTTGTAGTTATTAGTGGTAAAAGCATACAGGGAGTGCAGAATTATTAGGCAAGTTGTATTTTTGAGGATTAATTTTATTATTGAACAACAACCATGTTCTCAATGAACCCAAAAAACTCATTAATATCAAAGCTGAATATTTTTGGAAGTAGTTTTTAGTTTGTTTTTAGTTTTAGCTATTTTAGGGGGATATCTGTGTGTGCAGGTGACTATTACTGTGCATAATTATTAGGCAACTTAACAAAAAACAAATATATACCCATTTCAATTATTTATTTTTACCAGTGAATATAACATCTCATCATTCACAAATATACATTTCTGACATTCAAAAACAAAACAAAAACAAATCAGTGACCAATATAGCCACCTTTCTTTGCAAGGACACTCAAAAGCCTGCCATCCATGGATTCTGTCAGTGTTTTGATCTGTTCACTATCAACATTGCGTGCAGCAGCAACCACAGCCTCCCAGACACTGTTCAGAGAGGTGTACTGTTTTCCCTCCTTGTAAATCTCACATTTGATGATGGACCACAGGTTCTCAATGGGGTTCAGATCAGGTGAACAAGGAGGCCATGTCATTAGATTTTCTTCTTTTATACCCTTTCTTGCCAGCCACGCTGTGGAGTACTTGGACGCGTGTGATGGAGCATTGTCCTGCTTGAAAATCATGTTTTTCTTGAAGGATGCAGACTTCTTCCTGTACCACTGCTTGAAGAAGGTGTCTTCCAGAAACTGGCAGTAGGACTGGGAGTTGAGCTTGACTCTATCCTCAACCCGAAAAGGCCCCACAAGCTCATCTTTGATGATACCAGCCCAAACCAGTACTCCACCTTGCTGGCGTCTGAGTCGGACTGGAGCTCTCTGCCCTTTACCAATCCAGCCACGGGCCCATCCATCTGGCCCATCAAGACTCACTCTCATTTCATCAGTCCATAAAACCTTAGAAAAATCAGTCTTGAGATATTTCTTGGCCCAGTCTTGACGTTTCAGCTTGTGTGTCTTGTTCAGTGGTAGTCGTCTTTCAGCCTTTCTTACCTTGGCCATGTCTCTGAGTATTGCACACCTTGTGCTTTTGGGCACTCCAGTGATGTTGCAGCTCTGAAATATGGCCAAACTGGTGGCAAGTGGCATCTTGGCAGCTGCACGCTTGACTTTTCTCAGTTCATGGGCAGTTATTTTGGGCCTTGGTTTTTCCACACGCTTCTTGCGACCCTGTTGACTATTTTGAATGAAACGCTTGATTGTACGATGATCACGCTTCAGAAGCTTTGCAATTTTAAGAGTGCCTCTCTGAACACATCCCTCTGCAAGATATCTCACTATTTTAGACTTTTCTGAGCCTGTCAAGTCCTTCTTTTGACCCATTTTGCCAAAGGAAAGGAAGTTGCCTAATAATTATGCACACCTAATATAGGGTGTTGATGTCATTAGACCACACCCCTTCTCATTACAGAGATGCACATCACCTAATATGCTTAATTGGTAGTAGGCTTTCGAGCCTATACAGCTTGGAGTAAGACAACATGCATAAAGAGGATGATGTGGTCAAAATACTTATTTGCCTAATAATTCTGCACGCAGTGTATAGTGGCCTATTTCAATACAAAAAGAAAAATATATTCTCAGTTCACTTCTGCAGTTATATATGTTGAAAGCGTTTAGTGGCCTATTTCAGTACAAAAAGAAAAATATATACACACTTCAATTTTGTAGTTATATGTGGTGAAAGCGTTTAGTGGCCTATTTCAATACAAAAATAAAAATATATTCTCAGTTCACTTCTGCAGTTAAATATTGTTGCAGTTATTTGTGGTGAAAGCTTTTAGTGGCCTATTTCAGTGCAAAAAGATAAATATATACTCACTTTACTGTTGCAGTTATTTGTGGTGAAAGCGTTTAATGGGCAATTTCAGTACAAAAAGAAAAATATATACTCATTTCACTGTTGCAGTTATTTGTGTTGAAAGCGTTTAGCGGGAGGCCATGCACAGGGCAGTGGCAGAGGCCTAAATGTTTCTAGTGCAGGCAGAGGTCACAGCAGAGTAAGGGGGCGTGGCAGCAGGCGTCTAAGTGAGAGGCCTGAGCTTCCGGTGTCATCTAGCGGTCATGTATTGACCAGCAACCCAGCGGTTCTTGATTGGTTAACTCGGTCATCCACTTCATCCCAAGTGACATTAGACACCCCCAGCCAATAGTCAGTTGATTCGTCAGACACAACCCTTTGTTGGCATGACCTGGGAGCAGGCCCTGTGCCTTCACCTGTCCTTAACCTGCCTCTGTACTTTCCTTCACTAGGCGGGTAAGTAGTGATGAAGAGAGTGGCATGGGAGATGGTGTTGCGAGCGGTCAGGCTCCTGACCCAGAGATGGTTGAGGAGGACATTAGTGATGTGCAGACTAGTGTTGATTGAGCACCAAAGTGCTCGTGTGCCCGGGTGTTCTGGCCGAACACATCGATACGCTCGTATGTTCTACCAAGCACCAGAGCACAATGGAAGTCAATGGGAGAACCCGAGGCACCCCCTGCTTGGAAGAGAAGAGGGTGTCTGGTTCACAAAAAAAGGTTTGAAATTTATGGAAACCCCATCAAAATTGTTTGGAAACAGCATTAAGAGGTTGGCTGGATGTGTCTTAGACTCCTATTCTCTATGACATACAATAAACAACCAAACAAAGGCTATATGTCAAAAGCCAGGTATATGGAATCCATCAATATTTCCACGAGACAGATGACAGACTTAGTAATAGTCAGCATACCTTACAATGGCAGCCTTGTGCACTATGAGACATTCCAAACCAACTCTCATCTGACTGAGAGCCAGTAAGCCTCAAAGTTACTCCAGATCTGTTGGATGTCTTGCGTGGACCTGCACACCTAGATCCATATCTATGACATGAACAGCGCCATCTATTGGTTTCATAGTCTCATGACAAGATTATTAGTGTAGCCTTTTGTATTGAAAATTTGTGATAAAAAAATCGCGATTAGAATATTCACGATCTACAGTACTCATGAACAGCGCCATCTATTGGTTTCATATTCTTATGAAAATACTATTACTCTTGTCATAAGACTATAAAACCATATTTCATGTCATGAACAGCGCCATCTATTGGCTTCATAGTCTCATGACAAGATTCTTAGTGTAGCCTTTTGCATGGAAAATTCACAATAAAAATTTGCGGTTTTGTGGTTTTGTGGTTTCATATTCTTATGACAAGAGTAATAGTCTTTTTTCAGCTGAAAAACAAGGCAGATTCTGCTCATTTGTCTGTCTTTCCCATATGCTCATGTTTATGCAAATTAGTTTTTGCATGACAAAACTGTATAGAAAGGTTATTGAATATTATGTTAGGACAATCAGAAAACTTTTGTCTCCCTAATGATACTGATCTAGGTGCGCAGGTCCACCCAAGCCATCCAACTGATCTGAAGTAACTTTGAGGCTTACTGGCTCTCAGCCAGATGAGAGCTGGTTTGGAATGTCTAATAGTGCTCAAGGCTGCCATTGCAAAGGTATGCTGACTAAGCCTGTCATCTGTCTCATGGACAGATTGATGGCTTCCATATACCTGGCTTTTGGCATATAGTGTGTGTGGTTGTCTATTGTATGTTGTAGATAATAGGAGTCCAAGATGCATCCAGACATCCTTTTAATTCTGTTCCCAAACCATTTTGATGGGGTTTTCATAAATTTCGAACCTTTTTTGTGAACCAGACACCCTCTCTTATTCAGAGCAGGGGATGCCTGGTTTGATGCTCAGGTCTCCCATTGACTTTCATTGTATTAAATTGTACTCAAGCACCCGCAGTATTCGGCCGAGCCTTTGGGTGTGCCGAGCATAGCGATGTTTGAGCCGAACAACAATTCGGCTGAGCATGTTCGCTCAACACTAGTGCAGACAGTACTCAATGATAATGATGCAGCTGATCGCACTTGGGAGCTGGGTGACGAAGGGGCTTCTTTTTTTTTTCCTTCATAAAATAATGCAATATTATAAAATCCGTTGTCTCCATGATAAATCTGCTGAGTGGGGGCCCCGTGTGCCTTCTACACACTTTCAAAATAATCGTTCAGCGGGACGAATAGCTATCGGATGACCGGGACGTTCCATGACCTTCCCAGGAGCTTCTGTCAGGAGCAGCGGTTCATTTCTGAGACGTCCGTATAGTGCAGGGGAATCCGAAGACCCTCTCCATCTCCGTACACCACAGGATGTCCTCCTTCCTATCCATGATGACTGGGAACTCATGAAGCTTTCCCTGACAAACAGACCAGGGGCTGGTAGTTATGGTTTGAATCTTGATGAACTTCGCTACTCTCCCGTGCTCCAAGCAATTTTGAAGCTTTGTCTTCTTATTGCCTGTAGCTACTAGAGGCCTGTTCATGCCAGGCAGTTCCCCCCAATGAGCAGTCGATACCACACTTGCATCAATCTTGACAAGATTCGTCTCCAGGTGGAGAAAAATTGTGTTTTGGAATGCTTTCTCCATCAGAACCACGCTCTCGAATAACCAGAAGACTGGCCGATTCTCTCCTGTCTTAGGCAACACTTTATTATGTAATCATGGAAAGTCAAAAAACAGTTGTCCAATGCCCCCATAAAGGCCTTTCCAGTGTGGGTTAACCACAGATAATTCATTACAAGGAATGCTGCCAATTATCAGATTGAATTGTCCCCATTCTTCAATCTGTTTCCTGGTTATATTCTGTATGTCGCCTACATATACAATTTGCCCTGGATGTCGTATCCTTCCTATCGTGATGGCGTCCTCACACACCTCTGATGCCATATATTTTTAAATGTTGATTCTAAGCTTTTCCTATGGTGACTGGGAACTTGTGATGTTTTCCTTGACGAAGAGACCAGGGGCAGTAATGGTTTGAATATTGATAAACGTTATGACTTTTCCGGGCTCGAAGCAATCTTGAAACTTTGTGTTCTCATTGTCTGTAGGTACTAGAGGCCTGTTCATGCCAGGCAGGTTCCCCCAAAAGTATCTGGCTCGATGAGCAGCCGATACCACACTTGCATCAATCTTGACAGGTGGAGAAAAATTGTGTTTTCGAATGCTTTCTCCATCAGAACCACGCTCTCGAATAACCAGAAGACTGGCTAATTCTCTCCTGTCTTATTCAACACTTTATTGAGTAATCGTGGAAAGTCAAAAAACAGTTGTCCAATGCCCCCATAAAGAATTTGTCTCCAGGTGGAGAGACATTGTTTTTTGAATGCTTTCTCCATCGCAACCACATCATCGAATAACCAGAAAACTGGCCGATTCTCGCCTGTCTTAGGAAAACACTTAATTTTTTTAATGAAATTTATTAAATTGAATAATTTGCTGATATAGTGGCTCACTCAGCTCAATTAATATTGGTAAGGGTGCCTTGGTTTGAAAGTGACTCACCCAGTCACTTGGTAAAATGGAAATACTGAATAAATAAATAAATAAATAAATAAACCAGCACTCCCCATCCAAAACACATCTAAAACCAAAGGACTTAGGTAGGTAAAAATAAACGTATTTATTTGAATAAATGATAAAAACGATTGATAGTCAAATCTAAACACGATAAATTGCTAAAATCAGACGAAAAGTATAAATGCTAAAATCGAGACGAAAAATATCAAATAGTAAAATTATGCAAACGACATCCACTTAAAACTTGATCTTGCTAAAATGTATAGAACAGCCAGAAGTTTGAGCTAATAGATGGGCGATGGCATTCGTGGATACGTGAAAGGTTCAAATCCGATCTTTATTGCTTAAAGTATAATAGTTCATGAGTTAAAACCAGTGTGAATGATCTTAGTACCGAATATATTCGTATATAGGCAAACGACCACTGCCATATAGGCAAATGACAGTGGCCACTGAGGAAGAGGTTAGAGGACCTCAAAACGCATCTGGCAGAACCAGAGATCGCAACTACCCACCACTACCCGCACACAGTGTTTGCGACATTTACAAAAGACTATAGGATCAAGAAAGATTTCTATTCCTGATTTATTCGACATCTATACTACTCAAGCTTCATTCGACACCCCCTTGAAACACCACGTGACAGAACCTCAAGCTCCATTACATAAGTCACGTGAAGGAGCATCACGTGAGACGCCAGTATTACCGCAAAATCGAAACTATACGGCCGCTGCACAAAGAATCGAGATATATAGAATATACAGCAATGCGAAGGTGGGTGAGTCTTTATACACCATGAGGGACGCCTCTGGTGGAGACTCTGAAGCAACTGCAAAGTGAGTAGAGTCATTTATAAATACCTGCAAGTAAATTAAGCCACTTAGAACTCAAAGGATTGTCGTTTGCCTATATACGATTATTTAAAGGATTGTCTTTTTCATATGGATGGACAGCTCAAATATTTTTTGTACTCCCATTTCCTATGATAAATATATATTCGGTACTAAGATCATTCACATTGGTTTTAACTCATGAACTATTATACTTTAAGCAATAAAGATTTGATTTGAACCTTTCATGTATCCACGAATGCCATCGCTCATCTATTAGCTTGAACTTCTGGCTGTTCTATACATTTTAGTAAGATCAAGTTTTAAGTGGATGTCGTTTGCATAATTTTACTATTGGATATTTTTCGTCTCGATTTTAGCATTTATCGTGTTTATATTTGACTATCAATCGATTTTATTATTTATTCGAATAAATAAGTATATTTTTACCCACCTAAGTCCTTTGGTTTTAGATGTGTTTTGGATTGTGAGTGCTGGTTTATTTATTCATTTATTTATTCAGTATTTAAATTTATTAAATATTTAATATTAAATGGAACCAAAACTTGATTAAAATGATAAGAAACTAAACTTAAATTTGCCAATTTATTATCCCAATCTTCGATGGAAATTCCCAGACAATCAATTTGCCAAGCCTTTTGTGTCGTAAACGTGTATTATTAAATCGTGCAGAGCCAAAGTGGCCTCCTCATGATGCTGCCACCTACACATTTTGTCGCAGTGTCACTCTGGCCTCCTCATGCTGCTGCCACATCCACAATCTTTTGTCGTTGTGCTACTCTGTGGCCTCCTCATGCTGCTGCCACCTCCACAATCTCTCGTCGTCGTGCTACTCTGTAGCCTCCTCATGCTGCTGCCACATCCACAATCTCTCGTCGTCGTGCTACTCTGTAGCCTCCTCATGCTGCTGCCACCTCCACAATCTCTCGTCGTCGTGTTACTCTGTGGCCTACACATGCTGCTGCCACCTCCACAGTCTCTGCATTGTGCTACTCTGTGGCCTCTTCACGCTGCTGCCACCTCACAATCTGTTGTCGTTGTTGTACTCTGTGGCCTCCTCATGCTGCTCACACCTCCACAATCTTTCATCATCGTGCTAATGTGTGACCTCCTCTTGCTGCTGCCACCTCCACAGTCTCTTGTCGTCGTGCCACTCTGTGGCCTCCTCATGCTGCTTCCATTTCCACAATCGCTCGTCGTCGTGCTACGCTGTGCCTTCCTCATGCTTTTGCCACCTCCACAATCTCTCGTCTTCGTGCTACTCTGAGGCCTCCTCATGCTGCTGCCACCTACACAATCTCTCATCGTTGTGCTACTCCGTGGCCTCCTCATGCTGCTGATACCTCCACGATCTCTTGTCGTTGTGCTACTCTGTGGCCTCCTCATGCTGCTGCCACCTCCACAGTCTCTCGTCTTCTTTCTACTCTCTAGCCTCCTCATGCTACTGCCACCCCCACAATCTCTTGTCGTTGTGCCACTCTGTGGCCTCCTCATGCTGCTTCCATTTCCACAATCGCTCGTCGTCGTGCTACTCTGTGCCTTCCTGATGCTGCTGACACCACCACAATCTCTAGTCGTCGTACCACTCTGTGGCCTCCTGATGCTACTGCCACCTTCACAATCTCTCGATGTTGTGCTACTCTGGCCTCCTCATGCTGCTAACACCTCCACACTTTGACGTTGTGCCACTCTCTGGCATCCTCATGCTGCTGCCACATCCACAATCTCTCGTCATTGTGCTACTCTGTGGCCTCCTCATGCTGCTGACACCTCCACAATCTCCTGTTGTAGTGCTACTCTGTGGCCTCCTCATGCTGCTGCCACCTCCACAGTCTCTCGTTGTTGTGCTACTCTGTGGCCTCCTCATGCTGCTGCCACCACCACAATCTCTTGTCATTGTGCTACTCTGTGGCCTCCTCATGCTGCTTCCATTTCCACAATCTCTAGTCGTTGTGCTACACTGTGGCCTCCTCATGCTGCTGACACCAACACAATCTCTAGTTGTCGTGCTACTCTGGCCTCCTCATGCTGCTGACATCTCCACACTTTGTTGTCGTGCCACTCTGTGGCCTCCTCATGCTGCTGCTACCTCCACAATCTCTCGTCGTCATGCTACTCTGGTTTACTCATGCTGATTACACCTCCACACTTTGTCATCGTGCCACTCTGTGACCTCCTCATGCTGCTGCCACCTCCACAATCTCTCGTCGTTGTGCTACTCTGTGGCCTCCTCATGCTGCTCCATTTCCAAAATCGGTCATCGTTGTGCTACGCTGTGCCTTCCTCATGCTCTACATGTAGTTTATATGCTGATATTATGTATAGCTAGCATATATTTCATGTCCTGATTTTGTGGACGTTCAGTGAATTCTGCATGTGTCGGTCTTATTTAGGTACCGACACGTTGTTCATATTGTATACAATTTTTTAATGTGTCTGTTTGTTTTTGTTGTCTAATAAATTTTATATATAAACTTTTATTACCTATGGTTATTGTTGGATGTGCATTCTTAGGGTGGTTCGTCTGGCTCTTCATTGAGTCTGTTTGTTTTCCTACTCTGTGGCCTCCTCATGCTGCTGCCACCTACACAATCTCTCGTTGTCTTGCCACTCTTTGGCCTCCTGATGTTGCCGCCATTTCCAGACTCTGTCATTGGGCCACTCTGTGGTCTCCTCATGCTGCTTCCATTTCACCACTATGTCATAGGTCAACTCTGTGGACTTCTCATGCTGTTCCCACCCTCCCCACTTCATGACTGGTCCACTATTTTGGCTTTTGGCTTGGCTGACTTCATCATTTATTTGACCTTTCTTCTGATCTGTCAGAAGGAAGGAAAAATTTGAAGCACAACAGATCCTGTCTGTGTAGCAGCTGTAAGGCCTGCATGGTCCCATCAGAATTGGCTTATGATTTGGTAGCAGGAGTGGGTACACAACACAGAAGACATGCAAATATTCCATTCACGTGTCATCTCTGTTTTAGATCCACTCCTGTTTTTTTTGGGCATTAGCAATACTGATGGATTACTGAGCAAATGCTGACCAAATGAAGGCGTTTGCGCCACAGACAGTATCATTTTCTTGTGGGTTATTGTTCTGATGGATCAGAGGAAGGGCAAATTAATCAGTGACGTGACCACAAACTTACTGCTGCTGACACCCTGGCCACTCTTGCAGGGGGGGGGGGGGGGATTTTACTTGTATAAGCATTTAATAGAACAATTTCTGTAGATATCTATGTTGAATCAGTTGACAACAGTGAAAAATTAGTGTGCTTCTTCTTGGCGCTAACATCGACCTGAAAGCTTAGTTCATACTTATTTGGTCAGTTTTGGCCCCGTGACTGCCCAAATAAATGAAGTGTGCAGTGATTCTAATAGTGACGCCTGTCATCTGCATATCATACGGACTCACAGTGTTATTTGACTACCACAGCAGACTCCCTATGCATGTTTCTGCAAGGCATAGTGTTCTACACCACTATAAAGGCTCTCTTTAGCCAGGAACTAGCTGTTTTTTATCTTAATTCACCGCAAACAAATACGGATCAAACCACATTTTTCCCCAAAAATTCGGCAAACCATGTGAATCACATTTTTTCATGTTGCTCCTAGAGGTGCATTTGCATATATTAAACCTTTTTTTCTCAGCAATGCGGGCACATATGAACATGAGAAGAACACAGATGTCTTCAGCTGCCAAGCGCACATGTAACAGGTCAGCCAGTTTCATAGGTACAAATCTGCTAACAGATGTCCTTTAATGACTTATTCTGAGGATAGGTCATCAATCTTTAAATCTCTGAAAAGTATAGTGAATGTCAGGTCTTTAAAGATGACGCCTGCTCAGGAGATGAACAAGTGCCATATCCAGTGGGTGCCAGCTGTTTTGAAGTATATTTTAGGTGTGCCCAGTATTGCTCTAAACTGCACTACTATTGCTCCAGTGTGAAGAAAAGCAGTGGAGCGGGGCGCAGCCATAGAGAAATGCGGCTTGACTCTGGTGGAAGGCAGTGGCATATAGGGTTAATTCTGGGTTGTAGGAGCAGGGAGGGGTGTGAAGTAAGGGGGGAGCGTGTTTTCACGCCAGGTATATAAGGCAGGCCAGGGAAGGGCTTATTGTGGTTTAGGACGTTGCGCAAACGTTGGTGTAGGTAATGGCTTCTCTGGAGCAATTGATTGCAGAGGTTAGAGCAGGAGCGGCTGATAGAGGGCCAGATTGGGTGCAGGAGACCTTGCAGGCAGCATTACAAGGTGGCAGGTTGGCGGAGGCGGCCCCAGCTAGGTCGGGGCGGGCGAGGAGGTCTCGGCCTCCTGAGCGATTGAACCATGAAGTGACTCCCCAAGTCCGGCAGCGCTTAGGGAGCCCCTTACGGGACCCTCCGGTTGGGCTGCGTGGTAGTGGAGGTATCGCTGCCCGCAACCGCACGAGGAGGAATCGTGCATGGCGGTCGGGCTCGGCGGGAGAGGGACGGGTTTACCCCGTCCTGTCTCCCTAACCAGGCAGGGGGGAGGCAGATAAAATGCAGTGGCTCCCCTGCTGGAGAGCCGCAGCGGCGAGTGAGTCAGTAACTTACCTAGGGGAGGGGCAGCAGCGCCGGTGCGGCATGCGGGCTCCAGGTCCAGCAGATGCGCGGCATCCCTCTTGGGTGGCCGGAGAGACGGGCAGGGAGACATGGAACTCGCTAATGCGCCGAGGCCCCCTGGTGGTAGCCGGAGGCAAGTGCGGCAAAGAGAGAGGAGTGAGGCGGATGTGTCTCCACCCCTAAGATGGCTGCGGAGGCAGGTGGGAGCCTAGTAAGCACAAGTAGGAAAGAGGCACCTGTGGCAGGGGCTGGCAGAAATGAGGACAGAGGCAGTGGACTGCGGCCACTGGCTGGTGGGCCTGGAATGGGCAGAGAGGAGGTTGCTACACTCGTTCCAGAGGAACCAGGAGGCGAGTCGCCGCTCTTGTAGTCTGCGGAGGAAGGCGAATGGACCCAGGGCTCAGAAGACGGTGAAGATAGCCAAGTGGAGACAATCGAGACGAGGGTAGAGCCAGCTACGGTGACCGGACTGCTGGGATTCCTCCCCAGGGACAGCCAGGTGAGAGTACGCTGGCGGGCACGGAAGTGGGGGTTAGTGCAGTATGGGGTACCCCGGTGGTTGCTGGCGGGGATTGGGCAGTGCGGGAATTGTTGGAGGGGCTGGCGGCATTGTTGGCATGTGTAGGGTCTGGGACTGTGCCTGGGCTGGACCAGGGGTGACTACAGCAGTCAACGGGCCTTGGGTGGAGGCGGGGACGGCCGTTTCCTCCGCTGTTACGGAGCTGGAGGCTGTGACACCAGCAACTTTAGAGCCCGGGGAGGTGACAACTAGTGGCGAGAAGTCGGGTACGGCGGATGTGGTCTGGTTGGCGGATGCCGCGAAAGGTGAGGTATACATGTGGTTTTGAAGGGCCGCTCGTATGCGGGAAAAAAGATTTATTGGGATGAATGTATACAGATCTTTTCGCTACTTCCGTTAGAGAAATTTAATTTGGATAGGGCACTGCCGGACGAGAGGAAGAAGGAGGAAGAGTAGTGTCGTCGGTATTGTTTGATACCGCGCACATTTATAAATTGGTTGCAGGCCATTGGAATCTTGGTGAGTGTTGTTGGGGAAAAAGCACCGGAACATTGTTTGGCGCTTTTTGGATATATGGATTCCATAGGTGAGGCGTATAAGGTATATGGCGCGGTGGCGTGGTTGAGATACGACAAGCAGTTCCATCAGTGTAAGGCTTTTCGGTCAAGTATTCGGTGGGATCAAGATATTAGCTTGTGGATGCGGCTGATGGCAGCTCCAAAAGGGGGTGCTCAGCCCTTTCGAGGGGCATCAGGGGGTGCTTCGGCGGCAGAGTTGCTTCTGGCGGAAGAAAAGGTTGCTGCTGGCAGTTCAATGAGGGGTATTGCAAGTTCCTTTCCAACTGCCGTTTTAAGCACAAATGCTCCGGATGTAGAGGGTCTCATAGCCTCGTTCAGTGTTTCAAACAGGGTAAGGGAAAGGGAGATGAGATTGCGCAAAAGAGGTCTGACATCAGTGATGGTGGACGAGATTCTGCCTTTTCTAAATAGATATTCAAATAAGGCTGCAGCAAAATTGTTACGTATGAGTTTTGTTGAGGGTTTTCACATTCCGTGTTCTTCAGCGCGGTCGGGAGGCTGCTTTTGGAATTTGGTTTCGGCGCTTGCCAGGCCAGAGGTTGTTAGGGAAAATTGTTGTACTGTCTTGTCTATATGACATTTTCTGTATATTTGTATTATTCACTTGCGTCTCTGTCTGTATATCTTTAAATGCAGCTGCACACAGGGGAGGTCTGGGATTACCATAGACACGCCCGGCTTTCCTTCCTTTATATAAGGTTATTCGTGTACCTGCACGTCATATCCGGCCAGAAGAAGCGCTACTCTTGCGCGAAACGGCCGTCGCCGCCGACGCACACTGTGGCCATCCCGCCCCCCTGCCTGCGCAGCATGATGCTCTACCTGCAATATACAGCAACCAGCATTAAGAAGTTCGGTGAGTGCCGCGTCTCTTTCTCCACTTTCATCAACATACCACTTTGTTACGCTGAGCACCATCTCCTGCTTGGTCTTCAATAACGGCTGCCTCCCCTGGGTTTGATACGGACGCACAGATACACAGGTGTATGCACGTAGTGCCGCTGCATTTTCCTTTCCCTGCTTCCCTGTACTACTGTTTACATGATTGCCTCAGCTGAGCACACGCCTGACGACATCCCGTCACTTACACCATCTCCATCCACAACCCTAAGTGATGAAGCAGCCGCGAGCCTGCGTTCAGGCAGAGAGGGGGCGGAGGCCTTTTTCAGTCTGTGCAATGTCAGAGACCAAGTTCTATCCATGAGTACTCGCTCTCTAGAGGCGAAGATCTTTCAGTTGGCCGATCGAGAGGTCCGTTTGTTTTGGACCATTAAATCATTAACTTCCTACAAGGAAAGCTGTCGGGTCCCACGTGGGTTGCGAATCTACAAAGAGATTTACCAATATGAGGACGACCCTGAGTTCGTGGAAGCATGGAAACGCATGCATGCCGATTTTTCGATGGAAATCATGAATCTGATCTTATCACGTGATGAGAAAGAGTATCAGCGGGTCAACACTGACCTTGAAAAGGCGCAAGCTGAAATCAAGGCAAGGATGACAGCCGCACAATACAGTAGCTTTGAAAAGAAGCTAAACAGTAAATTAGCCATCACCCAAGTCGATATTAAAGAACGGAAGAGGGATAAATTTCTGCGCGACAAAATGGATTACGAAACAGATAGAGTATTTGATTGGAACAAAAACCGCGGCCGCCCAAGACGCAATATACGCCGCACTCGCAGCGATTTCTGGACCTCGGACTCTGATTCAAGCCAATCCGAGACCGGAGTCTCCGGACCAGCCGGGCGTACCGCAGACCCACCCCCTTTAGGAGGAGAATCCGGAGGGGACGAGGCCGTCGAAAGAGGCAAAAACGTTCAAGCACGCAGATCCACGAGGAGACGACGTCAAGTTACCTGGAGACAATGACTGTTTCCGATCCTTTTCCATCTACACCTGTTTCCAGCAATACAGTAATTAACCTCACGCCCCACGAGCTGTCCCCCGGCTGTGTCTCACTCCTCCGTCGGGGACTGGGATACAGCCTGGTTGAACAGTTCGATCCTGTGGGGTTTGAGGTTGACCTGTATAAAGCCGTGCGCAAGATTTTCCTCAAAAAATTGTTTGCTGAGAAGTGTTCCTTACGCCCTTCGCCCTTACCTGGTGAGGTCCCGGCGTGCATGACGCCTGCTGAGTTCCACTTTTACCCCAGATTTGATGCAGACGAATTGTCATGCATCCATTTCCTATTGAGACCGAGAACGAGGATATCACTCTTCCACAGTCCCACAAATCCTTTACGGGAGGCATCGGGTCCACGTTTTTGCCCCCCATGCCGACGGGCTCTTCCATTGACCTTTTTTATAAGCAGGTTCTTAGGGATGTACGTGCACTGGTTTATCCAGTGGCACCCCCTAATATAACCCATGAGGAGAAGACCGCTTTACACTGGCTATGCGGTCTTGAAGATGTGGTCATTAAGCCCGCCGACAAGGGGGGCAACGTGGTCCTGATGTCGAGCTTATTACCTTGAGGAAGCCTCTAGGCAGTTAGATGACGCCACTGTATACGTAAAACTTAGTGAGAACCCTGTGCCATCCATTCTTGACAGGGTCCATTCACTCCTTTCTAGATACGTTGATCAGAAGTTTCTACCTAAAAGTATCATAGAGAAGCTTGTTCCCAAGTTCCCTAAGTACCCGACTTGGTACTTCGTGCCAAAAGTACACAAGTCCCTACTTCATCCTCCGGGGAGACCCATTATTGCCGGTATTGGGTCCCCGACGGAGCCTATTTCGAAGTACGTGGATTGGTTGCTTAGGCCTCTCCTAGTGGGGACTCCCACATACCTCAAGGACACCGGGGACTTCCTCCGCGCCATCAATGATCTTGAATGGCGGGAGGAATTCCACCTTGTGTCCTTGGACGTGGAGAGTCTCTACACCCGTATTCCTCATGACGCAGGCCTCCAAGCGGTTGCGTCAGTCCTTTCCCGGACAGATAAAGGCTCAGTGTTTTCCCAGTTTATACAAGAGTCTCTCCATCTGGTACTCAGCAACAATGTCTTTCAGTTTAACTGCCAATGGTACCGCCAGATACAGGGTACGGCAATGGGTACACCTGTCTCATGTACCTTTGCCAACCTGTATCTGGCGGTATTCGAGGAGACGTACGTTTTCTCCTTGGGTAACCCCTTTCTTGTCTACATCCATAGGTTCCTCAGATATGTGGATGAGGTGTTCCTGGTCTGGTCGGGCAGCGAAGAGCAGTGTGGACTCTTTGTGCAGTACCTTAACGATATTAACAATATGAACATGAAGTTCACTTTCAACTTCGGAGGCAGATGTCTGGATTTCCTTGACGTACGTGTCTCCGTGGTTGAGGGCTATCTGCACACAACAGGTTTTCGTAAACCCACTGCCACTAATTCGCTGCTCCACCAGGCCAGTTTCAATCCCCCAGCTGTTAAAGACGCGGTACCTTACGGACAATTTGTCCGGTTGCGTAGGATTAATAGTACCGACGCAGATTTTTTTAAACAGGCTCACCAACTTATGGGTAGACTTTTGGAGAGGGGTTACCCAAGGAGAACCGTATTAGATGCATTGCATCGAGCAGCTATCCGCCCTCGATCCAGCCTCCTCAGGGACAATACTGGCGGCGATAAAGACGAGAGATTTGCCTTCGTCTTTAAGTATAGTCCCGTAACTGGGACCTTCTGAAGCATGACGCTTCATTGGGCACAGTAGCCTCCAGTAAACCAATTATTTATTTTAGGAAATGCCACACTTTAAGGGACAAACTGGTCCAAAGCGCTCTTCGGCAACCTAAAAGGTCTAACTGGTTACAAAGTAGAATTCCCACAGGTAACCATAAATGTGGAACTTGTTCCTTTTGTCATTTAAACTCCCAGGCTAAAACTTTGTCCTTAGGGGGCGTAACACACAAAGTTCTGCAGTTTATCAACTGCCGCACCCCCTTCGTGGTGTATGCTATTTTTTGTACCTGTAATATGTTTTACATCGGGAAAACAATCAGGCCGATGCTTGAACGGGTGCATGAGCATATTAACTCGATCCGCACCGGGCGAGGCTCTCCCCGCCTCATTGAACATGTGCATGCGGCCCATAACGGTGATCCATCTGGCCTCTCCTTTGCTGGCATTGAGGCTGTGGGACCCATCCTCCGCGGAGGTGACCGCCACCGCCTCTTGCTGCAACGAGAGGCCAGATGGATCATTAGGACCAATGCCATGGGTCCTCTCGGTCTCAATGATAAGAACGACATGGCTGTCTTCTTGTGATGGTACGGCCATGTCGTCCTCTCCTTGTTTCTGGTCCTACCACCTTACTCCAATAGCATTGTGTGTATCATCTACACTATTTTTGATAATTCATTACATAATCCCCTTCTTAGGCTTTGCGTCCATGTATCCAAAATATTTCTTTTTATAATATCCCTTTAACGCCAGTACCCTCGATCTGACCCCTGAAACTTGTCGCCCCATTATAGTATGAGTACTTCATTGTTGTACTGTCTTGTCTATATGACATTTTCTGTATATTTGTATTATTCACTTGCGTCTCTGTCTGTATATCTTTAAATGCAGCTGCACACAGGGGAGGTCTGGGATTAACATAGACACGCCCGGCTTTCTTTCCTTTATATAAGGTTATTCGTGTACCTGCACGTCATATCCGGCCAGAAGAAGCGCTACTCTTGCGCGAAACGGCCGCCGACGCACACTGTGGACATCCCGCCCCCCTGCCTGCGCAGCATGATGCTCTACCTGCAATAAACAGCAACCAGCATTAAAAAGTTCGGTGAGTGCCGCGTCTCTTTCTCCACTTTCATCAACATACCACTTTGTTACGCTGAGCACCATCTCCTGCTTGGTCTTCAATAACGGCTGCCTCCCCTGGGTTTGATACGGACGCACAGATACACAGGTGTATGCACGTAGTGCCGCTGCATTTTCCTTTCCCTGCTTCCCTGTACTGTTGTTAGGGAAAAGATTGAGAAGGGGGTTCAGGCAGGTCGTTTTGCGGGACCTTTTTGGGAAATGTCGTTGCTGGGGTTGCTCGTGTCTCCATTGGGGGTAGTGCCGAAGAAGGAGCCGAACAAGTTTCGACTCATTCATCATTTGTCCTGCCCAGCGGGTAGCTCGGTGAACGACGGTATAGATCAGGAGCTCTGTTCTGTGTCATACACGTCTTTTGATGCAGCGTTCGCATGGGCTCGTCTTTAGGGCAAGGGGCGTTGTTAGCAAAAACGGATGTGGAGGCAGCGTTTCGTTTACTACCCATTCTTCCGGATAGTTTTCACCTGTTGGGTTTTAAATGGGAGGAGCAATTCTATGTGGATTGTTGCTTACCTATGGGTGGCGCGATTTCTTGTTCATTGTTTGAAACTTTTATCTCATTCCTGGAATAGGTGGTTAAGCAGGAATCTGGATGGGATTCTGTGCTTCACTACTTGGATGAGTTTTTATTTTTGGGGCCAGCGAGCACCCGAATTTGCTAAATTTTGATGCATGCGAAGGAGTGCATTGCGGCGGCGTTTGGGGTTCCGTTAGCATCAGAAAAAAACGGAAGGGCCAGCGACTTCAATGAAATTCCTTGGTATTATTATTGATATAGTAAACATGGAATGCCGCTTGCCGGAAGAGAAAGTGAATGATTTGGTGGTTGAAGTGGCCGGATTGCGGAAGGTTATAAAAGCCCAATTGCATAAGGTCCTGTCAGTGTTGGGGAAGTTTAACTTCACGTGTCAGATTTTGCCTATGGGGAGGGTTTTCTGCCGGTGATTGGCCATGGCTATGGCGGGGGTGGCTTCTTCTTTACACTTTGTACCGTTGTCTGCGGAAGTACGGGCCAATCTGGAGGTGTGGGAGCAGTTTTTGTCTTGTTTCAACAGTAAATCAATGTGGATGGAGGTGCAGGTTTTCAATGTTTATTTGGAGCTGTTCACAGACACGTCAGGGTCTTGTGGCTACAGTGCATTCTGTCAGGGCCAATGGAGTGCGGGGTCGTGGCCTGATGAGTGGCGGGGGGCAGGCTTCCTGACTAACCTGGCCTTATTGGAACAGTTTTCTATCATCTTGGCTATTGAGTTATGGGGGGAATTGTTTCGAAATAAACGAGTTTGTTTTTGTTGTGATAATTTGGGTGTTGTACAAGCTATCAATGCGCAGTCTGCTAGTTTGCCGCTTGTGATTCACTTGTTGCGGCATTTGGTGTTGCGTTGTTTGTTTTTGAATGCTTACTTTGTGGCTGTTCATGTTACAGGAGTTGAGAATTCAGGGGCTGAGGTGCTTTCTCATTTCCAGTGGGATCGTTTTCGCCAATTGGTGCAAGGGACGGAAGAGAAGGGGTGTCCTTGTCCTCGGTGGCTCTGGAACGTGGCCTTGGGGTAGTCTCAGCGTTGATTCAGCAATCCCTGAGTACGGGTACGTGGTCGGCTTATGCTGTATGTGGTCTCAATGGCAACTATTGTTAGAGCAAGTTGGGGGTTGCAGTTCAGCGGACGATTTCCGGACAGTGTTGAATTATTTTGTGGGGTTGACTTATAGTTCGGGCTTGTCCTATTTGTGGTATCAAAATGGGTGGTGGCGGTCGCGTTTTGGTTGGATGTGTCTAAATGTTTTTTAGTGCAGCAGCTGTTAAAGGGTTATCGGCGGAATGCACTTTCTAGGGATAGACGCCGCCCAGTGTCGTATGACATTTTGCAACTTTTATGGAGACAAGTGGGATCGATTTTGTGTCTCGGACTATGAGATTAGCTTGTTTAGGACGGCGTTTGTATTAGCGTTTTTTGGTGCTTTCAGGATGTCGGAAATGGTGGCACGGAGTAGAGTGGGTAAAGGCGGTCTACATTGAGAGGATATCTTGCGTTGTGCAGAAGGGTTGCAATGTGTAGTGCGGAGATCAAAAACGGATCCGGAAGGGAGAGGGACACGTTTTGTGCTCCGACCATTGGCGGGGGTGGTGGTTTGCACCGGTCAGATGTGTTGAGGCTTCTTATTTAGAAGGCCGGATATTGCCGGATCATTGTTGCTACACCAGGACGGGTCTGCGCTTTCTAGTTTTCAGTTCATGCAGTAATCGCATTTTGAGGCAATAGGAAGTCAAATTCTGATTGATCGATCAATTTACATTTAAGTCCATCCTGCAGTATATTTTTTAATTCCTGAATGAAGACTGGACCTGGATATTTTGGTAAGATTCTGTATGACTGCTTGTCCTCTAGAATGTCTAGGCACATTCTTTTATATATTACATAGTCCATTAGGACTAGGTTGCCCCCTTTATCAGAGGGCTTCATTACCACATTCCGGTCACTTTCAAGCTTTGTTAGGGATTGCAAGATGAAAAACAACATGGGTTTACTTCAGGGAGATCATGTCAAACAAATCTTATAGATTTTTTTGACTGGGTGAATAAAATAATAGACGGTGGAGGTGCAGTAGACATCGCATATCTAGATTTTAGTAAGGCTTTTGACACTGTCCCACATAGAAGACTTATCAATAAACTGCAGTCATTGAGCATGGACTCCCATATTGTTGAGTGGATTAGGCAGTGGCTGAGTGACAGACAACAGAGGGTTGTAGTCAATGGAGAACATTCAAAACAAGGTAATGTTACCAGTGGGGTTCCACAGGGATCTGTACTGGGACCGATTTTGTTTAATATCTTCATAAGTGATATTGCAAAAGGCCTCGCTGGTAAGGTTTGTCTTTTTGCTGATGACACAAAGATATGTAACAGGGTTGATGTTCCTGGAGGGAAACGCCAAATGGAAAAGGATTTAGGAAAACTAGAAGAATGGTCAGAACTCTGGAAACTGAAATTTAATGTGGATAAGTGCAAGATAATGCACCTGGGGCGTAAAAACCCAAGGGCAGAATATAGAATATTTGACACAGTCCTGACCTCAGTATCTGAGGAAAGGGATTTAGGAGTAATTATTTCAGAAGACTTAAAGGTGGGAAGACAATGTAATAGAGCAGCACGAAATGCCAGCAGAATGCTTGGATGTATAGGGAGAGGTATAAGCAGTAGAAAGAGTGAAGTGCTTATGCCGCTGTACAGAACACTGGTGAGACCTCACTTGGAGTATTGTGCGCAGTACTGGAGGCCATATCTCCAGAAGGATATAGATACTCTAGAGAGAGTTCAGAGAAGAGCTACTAAACTAGTACATGGATTGCAGGATAAAACTTACCAGGAAAGGTTAAAGGACCTTAATATGTATAGCTTGGAAGAAAGAAGAGACAGAGGGGATATGATAGAAACTTTTAAATACATAAAGGGAATCAACTCGGTAAAGGAAGAGAGCATATTTAAAAGAAGAAAAACTACCACAAGAGGACACAGTTTTAAATTAGAGGGGCAAAGGTTTAAAAGTAATATAAGGAAGTATTACTTTACTGAGAGAGTAGTGGATGCATGGAATAGCCTTCCTGCAGAAGTGGTAGCTGCAAATACAGTGAAGGGGTTTAAGCATGCATGGGATAGGCATAAGGCCATCCTTCATATAAGATAGGGCCGGGGGCTATCCATAGTATTCAGTATATTGGGCAGACTAGATGGGCCAAATGGTTCCTTTCTGCCGACACATTCTATGTTTCTATGATAAATATTCTTCTCTGCTCAAATTGTTTTCACCTTTCTTTTTTGGACTGATCTGTTCTAAATCTCTGGAGACTAGTTTATGGAAGATGGATATATGTGAATCAGGGAGGGGGGGTGGCATTTGGGTACTCTTTAACTTGAATGTGGTGATGGGACCCTCTGCTCTATCCCTTTCTCCTTCCTCCATCAGTTCCACTAGGGTTCTAGTTGCCACTAGATCACCTGCATTTATATTCAATTCATCACACTATTTCTTGTCCTGCAGACAAAAGTGTTTGTACCACAGAAGTTTTCGTGTAAAGAGGGCAATATCTTTGCTCCATTGAAAGCAGTCATATTGGACAGTGGGAACATAGGATAGACCTTTATTTAGAAGTGAGATGTCGTTCTCAGTGACTTCATAAGGATTGGCGTATGCGGCAGTAGGGGGTGTGGTTTGGCGGGGGAACTAACTCTCCTTAGGGAGAGAGCACCTTAATCAGTGTGAGGAGACTTATAGGCCATACATGCTCCTCTGGAATTCTGGGAGGGAAGAAATGCAAATGAACTCTTAACAACCTTTGCCTCTAATGCTACCAGATGTAAGGCAACTATCCTATAAGTCAGGCAAAGCTTGTTAAGAGCTCATTTGCATTTCTTCCCTCCCAGAATTCCAGAGGAGCATGTATGGCCTATAAGTCTCCTCACACTTATTAAGGTGCTCTCTCCCTAAGGAGAGTTTGTTCCCCCCTTGCTCGGACACAGGCCTCCTAGCCCGTTGAGCCAGTACTCTCTGCTCTGCACTGATGAGGGGCAATCACCCCAAAACAGCTGTCTGCAGATGAGGTGCTGGATTATTTAATATCCAAGTCATGTCTCAAGGCTTAGTTATTTTAAGAGCTGAATATTGACTTATAGGATAGCTGCCTTACATCTGGTAGCATTAGAGGCAAAGCTTGTTAAGAGCTCATTTGCATTTCTTACCTCCAAGGTATATATGTGTATGTACAATTTTTTGGTAATAGTTGTATTGTTAATAAATTGCCGCTATGGCCTTTACACCAAGTCAGACTGATGAGTCATTATTGGGGTTAACATTTCAAAGCGAGACAAGCCAGAGAATCTTCCATCCCATGGAGTCACAAAGCATTTACAGGAAAATATTATCATTATAAATGATCCTTGCTATTGTTAATTCCTAACTCCTTTAGAATGAAAATAAAAACTTACCAACATTATTACTTGAGTAAAATCGTTTTACAAGCAGGTAGGCTGCTCCAGGGTCCGGAAGCATACTCCATTCCAGGACTGTTGCTAAAATATTTTCTTTATAATGCATAGGGCGTTCTATGAAATAAAAAAAATAGAATATGGAATAATTGTTAGATGAGAAAAGTGAGGCTTTTCCCCCCATTTTCACTTTAGTGTTGATTCAGAGTGATTGTCCCTGGTGACGGATTCCCTTCTATTAACTCAAAAGGTCTTAGCAGGAAATTTGAAAATGTAGGGAGTCATTTACTAATCTGATGTACACCAAAATTAGGAGAATTTCAGGCGCAGGTGACCCAGAAACAGTTAGTTAGAGACTTTGCAAAGCAATAACTTCCGCTCATCAAAGCCAATACATTATAATACTGTATGGAGCTCCTGCTCTGTACAGTAGTAGAACAAAGTTTTATGCGAATCGACTTCGGATGTTTCGATTCGCTCATCCCTAGTCTTAAAAAATCTGCCCATATTCATGGAAACTTAGAGAGAGGTTGTTGGGAATTAGTGCCACTCTTGTCCATGGTAGTACCTGGCATTGCAGTTCCATTCAATTAAAGGGGTATGCAATACCAGATTCATCCTATAGACAAGAAGGGCACTAGGGACCTTCAAAAACAAAACACACAGTTATCTTTCTTCTGGCACAATGCTTTTAAAGGGATTCTTGGGACCTTTGTAAAGATGGCCGGAGCCACTTAAGAATAGCTGGTCAGTGGAGGTCAGACCCCTCCCAGACCTGCCATTCTGGAGTGTCTCCTTTCATGTAGGGGACGGAGCTGGTTTCAATTACTTTTATAGGTGCTGCACTGCAGTAATCCACTCTGTCCACTACACACTACTTCCGGCACCAGAGCCACTGGAAAATAGCTGATTGGCAGGGAGGTCGGGAGTTGGACCCCTCTCTATTCCAATATTGATGATCCTAAAAATAAACTGTCAATGTAAAATTCCCCAAGAACCCCTTTAATGTTAGATACCATAAAAATTAGTATGTTGCTTCATATTTTGGCTGTTTAGTATTTTATATGATCGTTCTTCCACTCTTACATGACAGAAGGTTAGATGGGAAATCTGTTTTCATGAAGTAGCTCTAGGTTACATGCACAAATATGACAATGAATTCATCAAAGAAAAGTGACAACTGTTGGTGTCTTCCAAGTCATGTCACTTACCCTCTGCCCAGGTTATCCATGAATGAATAAACACTATCTGCTTGTGTAGTCTCATCCGATGGACTAGGATCATATGTTTGTACAGTATATCATGACAAAAGAGGCATCAATCAAACTCATGCAAGGTACAAAAGCCTCAACTTCACTGAATTGTTCGACTGTATACATATTGTACTGTCACACAGTTGCTATTTCTTTACACAAATAATAGGATCCATCCAACTAAAAATGCAGATAAAATTTTATCCCCTTGGTGAGAAATAAATTGGGCAATATTACAAAACTGGGATTTTCTTTTTTTCGCTTTATTGACTGTGCAGGCCATATTCAACTACATGTTGATATTCAAACATTATAACTTCACACTTAATTATACTAACAAATATTTCAGTCTTAACGGCAGCAGTCGCCATAGCCAGCTGGTCTCTGCAGGTTAAAACAGCAGAGGCCCAGGGATAATGTCTGTGACCGGAAATTATGTAGATCGCAGGCATTTAACAGTCTATGTGACCACAACATCTAAATGCTGATAATAAAGGAAGCACGCGCTTTGGGGTTAAAACCAGCTTTTCCCTGTGGCAATCGGGGGAGCCGTTCTTTCTCTCTGATTTGTTGTGTCTCTCTGAAGAGAGCCAGCATATCAGCACTGCAGTTCCTATGGAGGTCTGCAGTTGGCAGACCTCCATAAGATAGCCGCAAATTTTGTCAAGATCAATGTGGGGGAAAACTCAACACTAAACACAGGAGGGAAGGGGAACAGTAACTGGGCCTGCAAACTAGGGAAGGAACAGGTCACCTCCTAAACAACCCTAATCCGGGCCCTAACTACCTATTAATATGAATAGACCTTTAAGGTAGGAATATTCATATGCTGTATACCTAGGCCCTTATATCCCTATAAGCCCCTGGAATGAGGTTTGGACCAGAGACAACCCATTCCTCAACAGATGGACGAATGGAAGTCTCTGTTTCAGGCCCAGATACAAACATATATAAAATATAAAAAAAAAAAAAAAAAATTTAAATCACGCCCATTCCCCCAGGATTAAAATAAATAAATTTAAAAAAGCATACTGATTGTTGGCATCTTCGCATCCCAAAATTCCTAAACTATTAAAATATTAAAATATTTACCCCATACTGCCACAGGCATAGTGAAAAAAAAATCTAAATGGTTGCCATTTTGATTCGACATTTTTTCACAGCTTCACTTGCTCACCAAATTTTTTAAATAAAATATGATTAGAAATTCACAGACACTCCAAAATGGTTTCAATAAAAACTACACATTGTCCCTCAAAAAATTGGCCCCCAAACAGCTCCGTAGACATAACTATAAAAAGGAATGGGGTCAGAATTAGTGTTGATCGAGCATGCTCGGCCGAACACCTGTTCGGCTCGAGCATCTCGATGCTCGGCACAAGGCGGTACTCAGCAGAGTACCGCATGTGCTTGAGCGCTATGCTCGAGTCTCCTCCCCGCACGTTTCTTGGCTGCTACGCAGCCAATTAATGTGCAGGTAAGTACTGCCCTCACTGTAATGTCAGTAGCCATGTTGGCTACTGTCATTACAGTGATTGGATAGCCGGAACGCGTCATTGGGTGCTATATGGCACCTGATGACGCATGCTCGGCTCATTCGTAGTCAGAGAGAGCTGAGCATAGGAAGGGACAGAGAGTCTAGGGAGTGTAATTGAATATTTTTTTTGTACAAAAACGTTTCAGAGACCCAAAAGTCCTTGTAAGGACTATTGTGTGGGACAGCAGCAATATATGTTTGTAGCGCAACTTGCGCTAAATTGATCAGTGTTAGGGAGAGCTGTGCATAGGAAGGAACAGGCAGTGTAGGGAGTGTAATAGAAAGATTTTTATACAAAAAACCTTTCAAAGACCCAAAATTCCTTTTAAGAAGTATTGTGTGTGACAGCAGCAATAAATCTTTTTAGTGCATCCTGCGCTAAATACCGTGTAATAGGCCACTGCGGACAGTTAAATTATCTACGCCACATCTCCTGTTTAAAGTGTGCACATCCCTAAAATATCAGTGACATCCAGTGTACTTTTTCCATAGACATTACCTGTGGTACGTGTCAGTATAATGTTTCCTTATCACAAATATCTTTGTAAAAAAATTTGCGCATACACTTCCAAATCCTACGCTACTGTATGTGTGACATACTTTCAAGCATATATCACATTTAAAATGAAGAAGGCGAGCAGTAAGGGACGGGGAAGTGGTCATGATGCTGATAGTGCACGCAGTGGTTGTGGCCCTGGGCTCTGAGAAACTGTGCTTGCTGCCAGAGCACAAGAAAAACAATCATCCACGATACCTAGCTTCATGTCCCAGTTTGCAGGGCAGCACAGGACACCACTCTTGAAGTCAGCCCAGGTGGTCGGTTGGATTGCAGCAGATAATGCTTCCAGTCGGTTAAGAACCACTATGTCCATTCTCAGTAGCCAGGAGTCTGGTCAACACAATCCTCACCCTGATCCTCCTTCCTCCCATCATGTACAGTCTGGCCAAACAAGTTATCCCACACTCGGATATTCCGAGGACCTCTTTTCATCGCCATTACTTGATTTTGCCCTCTCGCCAAGCATGCTTGAAGGGGACATGAGATGTTGTGCCCTGATTCCCAACCTCTTGAGCATCCACAGTCACAAGAACATGACGATGGGGAACGGCAATTAGTGTTTAATGAGGTGGATGATGATGAGACACAGTTGCAAATGAGTCAACCGCAATTACTATCTCAAGAGGTTGATGAAGAGGATGAGACACAGTTGTCAATCACTGAGGTTGTGGTTAGGTCAACAAATAAGGAGGATGATCAGAGTGAGGAAGTGGAAGAAAAGGTGGTGGATGATGAGGTCACTGACCCAACCTGGGAAGGTGGAAAGCCGAGCGAGTACAGCAGTACAGAGGGGAGGGATCTGCAGCACTGCAACAGGCTGGAAGAGGCAGTGGGGTGGCAAAAGGGAGAAGGCGGGCCACACCAAACAGGCCCGCAACTGTTTCAAGGAGCACCCTCTTGCGGAAATCTCCCTAGCCAAGGGGTAGATGTTCCGCAGTAGGGCGTTTTTTTTAGGAAAGTGTGGACAACAAGCCGGGGTGTGAACACTAGCAACCTCACCGCCACCAGCATGATCCGCCACATGGCATCCAAGCACCGTAATAAGTGGGACGAACGCCTGGGTCCACGATCTGTGTCTGCGGGTTACACCACTGCCTCCTCTTCCCCTATGTTGTGCACGCAGTGGTTGTGGCCCTGGGCTCGGAGAAACTGTGCTTGCTGCCAGAGCACAAGAAAAACAATCATCCACGATACCTAGCTTCATGTCCCAGTTTGCAGGGCAGCGCAGGACACCACTCTTGAAGTCAGCCCAGTGCGACCAGGTGGTCGGTTGGATTGCAGCATATAATGCTTCCAGTCGGTTAAGCACCACCATGTCCATTCGCAGTAGCCAGGAGTCTGGTCAACACAATCCTCACACTGATCCTCCTTCCTCCCATCATGTACAGTCTGGCCAAACAAGTTATCGCACACTCAGATATTCCGAGGACCTCTTTTCATCGCCATTACTTGATTTTGCCCTCTCGCCAAGCATGCTTGAAGGGGGACATGAGATCTTGTGCCCTGATTCCCAACCTCTTGAGCATCCACAGTGACAAGAACATGACGATGGGGAACGGCAATTAGTGTTTAATGAGGTGGATGATGATGAGACACAGTTGCAAATGAGTCAACCGCAATTACTATCTCAAGAGGTTGATGAAGAGGATGAGACACAGTTGTCAATCACTGAGGTTGTGGTTAGGTCAACAAATAAGGAGGATGATCAGAGTGAGGAAGTGGAAGAAAAGGTGGTGGATGATGAGGTCACTGACCCAACCTGGGAAGGTGGAAAGCCGAGCGAGGACAGCAGTACAGAGGGGAGGGATCTGCAGCACTGCAACAGGCTGGAAGAGGCAGTGGGGTGGCAAAAGGGAGAAGGCGGGCCACACCAAACAGGCCCGCAACTGTTTCAAGGAGCACCCTCTTGCGGAAATCTCCCTAGCCAAGGGGTAGATGTTCCGCAGTAGGGCTTTTTTTTAGGAAAGTGTAGACAACAAGCCGGGGTGTGAACACTAGCAACCTCACCGCCACCAGCATGATCCGCCACATGGCATCCAAGCACCGTAATAAGTGGGACGAACGCCTGGGTCCACGATCTGTGTCTGCGGGTTACACCACTGCCTCCTCTTCCCCTATGTTGCGTGCTGGCCAATCCCCTGTTGAAGGGCAGGCCCGGATGCCTCCCGCCTTGCCCCTGGACCTTCGCAAGCACCATCAGCGACCAAATCCACTTCTGTGTCCCAGCGCAGCATTCAAATGTCCTTACCCAAGACCTCTGAATGCAAGCAAAAATACCCAGCCACCAACCCACAGTTCATAGCACTAAATGCACAGCTTTCCAAATTACTGGCCCTGGAAATGATACCATTTAGGCTTGTGAACATTGAGGCCTTCCGCAGCCTGATGTTGGCAGCCGTCCCTTGTTATGAAGTCCCCAGCCGCCACTATATTTCAAGGTGTGCCGTGCCTGCCTTATACCAACATGTGTCCAGTAACATCACACGTGCCCTGACCAATGCAGTTACTGGGAAGGTCAGGGTTTCCGCCAGCACCTACGTTAGTGGCTCCAAATCCCATTTCTCCACCTCCGCTTCCGCCTCCATTTCCACCTCCCAATTATCCACTTGCAGCACCAGTCAGTCATCAGTCGGTAGCTGGAAGCAGTTTAGCACTGCAGTGGGGAAACGGCAGCAGGCCGTGCTGAAGCTGATATGTTTAGGGGACAAACAGCTCACCACCGCAGAGCTGTGGCAGGGGATAAGAGACCAGACAGAGCGGTGGCTCTTGCCACTCATCCTACAACCAGACATGGTTGTGTCTGATAATGGCCATAACTTGGTGGCAGCTTTGGAGCTTGGCAAGTTCACACACATCCAATGCCTAGCCCACGTGTTCGCACTTGTGGTTCAGCGGTTTATCAAAACCTACCCCAATTTGCCAGAGCTACTGGTGAAGCTGTGCTGTGTGTGTGCACATTTCCGCAAGTCATCAACAGCTTCAGCCGATCTGTCAATGCTGCAGCAGCACTTGAAATTGCCAGTTCACCGGCTGTTGCGCGACGTGAGCACGTGGAACTCCATGTTTCACATGTTGGCCAGGCTTTGTGAGCAGCAGAGGGCAGTAGTGGAATACCAGCTGCAACATGGTCGTCACCTTTCCACTATTCACAAGCGAGGAGTGGGCATGGATGTCTGACCTCTGTGAGGTTTTAAGAAACTTTGAGGAATCAACACAGATGGTGAGTGGTGATAACTAGAGTTGAGCGAACACCTGGATGTTCGGGTTCGACGAGTTCGGCCGAACTTTCGAAAAATGTTCGGGTTCGGGATCCGAACTCGACCCGAACTTCATCCCGAACCCGAACCCCATAGAAGTCAATGGGGACCCGAACTTTTGGGCACTAAAAAGGCTGTAAAACACACCCGGAAAGGGCTAGAGGGCTGCAAAAGGCAGCAAAATGTAGTTAAATCCCCTGCAAACAAATGTAGATAGGGAAATGATGAGTTAACATAAAATAAATAAAAATTAAACAATATTAATTGGAGTGAGGTCCCATAGCACAGAATCAGGCTTCAAGTCACCCACCAATGGAGAAGGTCACTTACTATTATTTTGACCACAGCACCCAGACAAAGGAGAGAGGTCCCACAGCAGAGAACCAGGCATCATATCACAAACCACAGGAGTAGGCCACCATTTAGTTACTTTGACCCTTACACCCAGACGGAGGAGAGAGGTTACACAGCAGAGAATCAGGCATTTAGATCACCCACCACAGGAGTAGGCCACCATTGAATCAGACCCCGGCAACCATGTCAGATGGCACAAGCATAAGCTTTATATCAATCAGCACAGGAGAAGGCGACTTTGACAGACTTTGACCCCTACACCCGGACGGAGGAGAGAGGTTTCAAAGCAGAGAATCAGGCATTTAGATCACCCACCACAGGAGTAGGCCCCAATTTAATGGGACCCCGGCAACCATGTCAGATGGCACAACCATCAGCTTCATATCAATCAGCACAGGAGAAGGCGACTTTGAAAGACTTTGACCCCTACACCCAGACGGAGGAGAGAGGTTTCACAGCAGAGAATCAGGCATTTAGATCACCCACCACAGGAGTAGGCCCCCATTGAATCAGACCCTGGCAACCATGTCAGATGGCACAACCATCAGCTTTATATCAATCAGCACAGGAGAAGGCGACTTTTAAAGACTTTGACCCCTACACCCAGATGGAGGAGAGAGGTTTCACAGCAGAGAATCAGGCATCATATCAACCACCACAGGAGAAGCCACCATTTAGTTACTTTGACCCCTGCACCCAGGAAGAGGAGAGAGGCACCACAGCACATATTCTGGCATCATATCAGCCACCACAGGAGAAGCCACCATTGAGTTACTTTGACCCCCGCACCCAGGAAGAGGAGAGAGGCACCACAGCACATATTCTGGCATCATATCAGCCACCACAGGAGAAGCCACCATTGAGTTACTTTGACCCCCGCACCCAGGAAGAGGAGAGAGGCACCACAGCACATATTCTGGCATCATATCAGCCACCACAGGAGAAGCCACCATTGAGTTACTTTGACCCCTGCACCCAGGAAGAGGAGAGAGGCCCCACAGCACATATTCTGGCATCATATCAGCCACCACAGGAGAAGCCACCATTTAGTTACTTTGACCCCTTCACCCAAACAGAGGAGAGAGGTTCCACATCAGAGAATCAGGCATCATATCAACCACCACAGGAGTAGGCCACAATTTAATGGGACCCCGGCAACCATGTCAGATGGCACAACCATCAGCTTCATATCAATCAGCACAGGAGAAGGCGACTTTGAAAGACTTTGACCCCTACACCCAGACGGAGGAGAGAGGCTTCACAGCAGAGAATCAGGCATTTAGATCACCCACCACAGGAGTAGGCCCCCATTGAATCAGACCCTGGCAACCATGTCAGATGGCACAACCATCAGCTTTATATCAATCAGCACAGGAGAAGCCACCATTGAGTTACTTTGACCCCTGCACCCAGGAAGAGGAGAGAGGCCCCACAGCACATATTCTGGCATCATATCAGCCACCACAGGAGAAGCCACCATTGAGTTACTTTGACCCCCGCACCCAGGAAGAGGAGAGAGGCACCACAGCACATATTCTGGCATCATATCAGCCACCACAGGAGAAGCCACCATTGAGTTACTTTGACCCCTGCACCCAGGAAGAGGAGAGAGGCCCCACAGCACATATTCTGGCATCATACTGACCACCACAGGAGAAGCCACCATTGAGTTACTTTGACCCCTGCACCCAGGAAGAGGAGAGAGGCCCCACAGCACATATTCTGGCATCATATCAGCCACCACAGGAGAAGCCACCATTGAGTTACTTTGACCCCCGCACCCAGGAAGAGGAGAGAGGCACCACAGCACATATTCTGGCATCATATCAGCCACCACAGGAGAAGCCACCATTGAGTTACTTTGACCCCTGCACCCAGGAAGAGGAGAGAGGCCCCACAGCACATATTCTGGCATCATACTAACCACCACAGGAGAAGCCACCATTGAGTTACTTTGACCCCTGCACCCAGGAAGAGGAGAGAGGCCCCACAGCACATATTCTGGCATCATATCAGCCACCACAGGAGAAGCCACCATTGAGTTACTTTGACCCCCGCACCCAGGAAGAGGAGAGAGGCACCACAGCACATATTCTGGCATCATATCAGCCACCACAGGAGAAGCCACCATTGAGTTACTTTGACCCCCGCACCCAGGAAGAGGAGAGAGGCACCACAGCACATATTCAGGCATCATATCACACACCACAGGAGAAGGCCTCTTTCAGTGATTTAGGCCTTTGGACCCAGACAGAGGAGAGAGGCACCACAGCACATATTCTGGCATCATATCAGCCACCACAGGAGAAGCCACCATTGAGTTACTTTGACCCCTGCACCCAGGAAGAGGAGAGAGGCCCCACAGCACATATTCTGGCATCATATCAGCCACCACAGGAGAAGCCACCATTTAGTTACTTTGACCCCTGCACCCAGGAAGAGGAGAGAGGCACCACAGCACATATTCTGGCATCATATCAGCCACCACAGGAGAAGCTACCATTGAGTTACTTTGACCCCTGCACCCAGGAAGAGGAGAGAGGCCCCAAAGCACATATTCTGGCATCATACTAACCACCACAGGAGAAGCCACCATTGAGTTACTTTGACCCCTGCACCCAGGAAGAGGAGAGAGGCCCCACAGCACATATTCTGGCATCATATCAGCCACCACAGGAGAAGCCACCATTGAGTTACTTTGACCCCCGCACCCAGGAAGAGGAGAGAGGCACCACAGCACATATTCTGGCATCATATCAGCCACCACAGGAGAAGCCACCATTGAGTTACTTTGACCCCCGCACCCAGGAAGAGGAGAGAGGCACCACAGCACATATTCAGGCATCATATCACACACCACAGGAGAAGGCCTCTTTCAGTGATTTAGGCCTTTGGACCCAGACAGAGGAGAGAGGCACCACAGCACATATTCTGGCATCATATCAGCCACCACAGGAGAAGCCACCATTGAGTTACTTTGACCCCTGCACCCAGGAAGAGGAGAGAGGCCCCACAGCACATATTCTGGCATCATATCAGCCACCACAGGAGAAGCCACCATTTAGTTACTTTGACCCCTGCACCCAGGAAGAGGAGAGAGGCACCACAGCACATATTCTGGCATCATATCAGCCACCACAGGAGAAGCCACCATTTAGTTACTTTGACCCCTTCACCCAAACAGAGGAGAGAGGTTCCACATCAGAGAATCAGGCATCATATCAACCACCACAGGAGTAGGCCACAATTTAATGGGACCCCGGCAACCATGTCAGATGGCACAACCATCAGCTTCATATCAATCAGCACAGGAGAAGGCGACTTTGAAAGACTTTGACCCCTACACCCAGACGGAGGAGAGAGGTTTCACAGCAGAGAATCAGGCATTTAGATCACGCACCACAGGAGTAGGCCCCCATTGAATCAGACCCTGGCAACCATGTCAGATGGCACAACCATCAGCTTTATATCAATCAGCACAGGAGAAGCCACCATTGAGTTACTTTGACCCCTGCACCCAGGAAGAGGAGAGAGGCCCCACAGCACATATTCTGGCATCATATCAGCCACCACAGGAGAAGCCACCATTGAGTTACTTTGACCCCCGCACCCAGGAAGAGGAGAGAGGCACCACAGCACATATTCTGGCATCATATCAGCCACCACAGGAGAAGCCACCATTGAGTTACTTTGACCCCTGCACCCAGGAAGAGGAGAGAGGCCCCACAGCACATATTCTGGCATCATACTAACCACCATAGGAGAAGCCACCATTGAGTTACTTTGACCCCTGCACCCAGGAAGAGGAGAGAGGCCCCACAGCACATATTCTGGCATCATATCAGCCACCACAGGAGAAGCCACCATTGAGTTACTTTGACCGCCGCACCCAGGAAGAGGAGAGAGGCACCACAGCACATATTCTGGCATCATATCAGCCACCACAGGAGAAGCCACCATTGAGTTACTTTGACCCCTGCACCCAGGAAGAGGAGAGAGGCCCCACAGCACATATTCTGGCATCATACTAACCACCACAGGAGAAGCCACCATTGAGTTACTTTGACCCCTGCACCCAGGAAGAGGAGAGAGGCCCCACAGCACATATTCTGGCATCATATCAGCCACCACAGGAGAAGCCACCATTGAGTTACTTTGACCCCCGCACCCAGGAAGAGGAGAGAGGCACCACAGCACATATTCTGGCATCATATCAGCCACCACAGGAGAAGCCACCATTGAGTTACTTTGACCCCCGCACCCAGGAAGAGGAGAGAGGCACCACAGCACATATTCAGGCATCATATCACACACCACAGGAGAAGGCCTCTTTCAGTGATTTAGGCCTTTGGACCCAGACAGAGGAGAGAGGCACCACAGCACATATTCTGGCATCATATCAGCCACCACAGGAGAAGCCACCATTGAGTTACTTTGACCCCTGCACCCAGGAAGAGGAGAGAGGCCCCACAGCACATATTCTGGCATCATATCAGCCACCACAGGAGAAGCCACCATTTAGTTACTTTGACCCCTGCACCCAGGAAGAGGAGAGAGGCCCCACAGCACATATTCTGGCATCATATCAGCCACCACAGGAGAAGCCACCATTGAGTTACTTTGACCCCCGCACCCAGGAAGAGGAGAGAGGCACCACAGCACATATTCTGGCATCATATCAGCCACCACAGGAGAAGCCACCATTGAGTTACTTTGACCCCTGCACCCAGGAAGAGGAGAGAGGCCCCACAGCACATATTCTGGCATCATACTAACCACCACAGGAGAAGCCACCATTGAGTTACTTTGACCCCTGCACCCAGGAAGAGGAGAGAGGCCCCACAGCACATATTCTGGCATCATATCAGCCACCACAGGAGAAGCCACCATTTAGTTACTTTGACCCCTGCACCCAGGAAGAGGAGAGAGGCACCACAGCACATATTCTGGCATCATATCAGCCACCACAGGAGAAGCCACCATTTAGTTACTTTGACCCCTTCACCCAAACAGAGGAGAGAGGTTCCACATCAGAGAATCAGGCATCATATCAACCACCACAGGAGTAGGCCACAATTTAGTTTATTTGACCCCTGCACCCAGGAAGAGGAGAGAGGCCCCACAGCACATATTCTGGCATCATATCACACACCACAGGAGAAGGCCTCTTTCAGTGATTTAGGCCTTTGGACCCAGACAGAGGAGAGAGGTCAGAGATTAGCTTCATATCCCCCAGCACAGCAGAAGACCGCTTTATTTGACTTAGGCCTCAGCACCCAGACAGAAGACAGAGGTAGCATGGCAGAGGTTATGGCTTCATGTCACCCGTTAGTTTAACCGGCCACTTTCATCTGGTTAGGCCCCGGCGCCCAGACAGAGAAGAGTTTCATTCAACTGTGGGTTTCATAAAATTTGTATCAAATAAAGAAGTGGCCCGTAGCACAACAAGACATGTTTTAGGCAGTTAATAAGGACTACTCTGCACAAGGGAGGGACAGGTCCTGTGGGATCCATGCCTGGTTCATCTTTATGAAGGTCAGCTTGTCCACGTTGGCTGTGGACAGGCGGCTGCGCTTGTCAGTAATGACGCCCCCTGCCGTGCTGAATACGCGTTCAGATAAAACGCTGGCCGCCGGGCAGGAAAGCACCTCCAAGGCATAACATGCTAACTCTGGCCACGTGGACAATTTCGAAACCCAGTAGTTGAATGGGGCCGAACCATCCGTCAGGATGTGGAGGGGTGTGCAGACATACTGTTCAACCATGTTAGTGAAATGCTGCCTCCTGCTAACACGTTCCGTATCAGGTGTCGGTGCAGATAGCTGTGGCGTGGAGACAAAACTTTTCCACATTTCTGCCATGCTAACCCTTCCCTCAGATGAGCTGGCCGTGACACAGCTGCGTTGGCGACCTCTTGCCACTCCTCTGCCTTCACCTTCCACCTGTTCCCCTGTGACATGTGGGAATGCTCTCAAGAGCGCCTCTATCAGCGTGCGCTTGTACTCGCGCATCTTACGGTCGCGCTCCAGTTCAGGAATTAAAGTGGGCACATTGTCTTTATACCGGGGATCCAGCAGGGTGGCCACCCAGTAGTCTGCACACGTTAAAACGTGGGCAACTCTGCTGTCGTTGCGCAGGCATTGGAGCATATATTCGCTCATGTGGGCCAGGCTACCCATGGGTAAGGACAAGCTGTCCTCTGTGGGAGGCATATCGTCATCGTCCACCGTATCCCCCCAGCCACGCACCAGTGATGGGCCTGGGCTGCCACCCCGCTGTGAACTTGCGTCATCCTCGTCCCCCTCCACCTCCTCCTCCTCATCCTCCTCGTCCTCCAGAACAGTGCCTTGGCTGGCGACTTGTGAACCTGCTTAAACAAACCTCCCTCTGAGCCACTTCGAACAGACTGGCCCGAAAGTGTTAGAAACGAGCCCTCATCCTCCTCCTCCTCCTCCACCTGGGCCACCTCCTCTAACATCATTGCCCTAAGTGTTTTCTCAAGGAGACATAGAAGTGGTATTGTAACGCTGATAACAGTGTCATCGCCACTGGCCATGTTGGTGGAGTACTCGAAACAGCGCAGCAGGGCACACAGGTCTCGCATGGAGGCCCAATCATTGGTGGTGAAGTGGTGCTGTTCGGCAGTACGACTGACGCGAGCGTGCTGCAGCTGAAACTCCACTATGGCCTGCTGCTGCTCGCACAGTCTCTCCAGCATGTGCAAGGTGGAGTTCCACCGGGTGGGCACGTCGCATATGAGGCGGTGAGCGGGAAGGCCGAAGTTCCGCTGTAGCGCAGACAGGCGAGCAGCGGCAGGATGTGAACGGCGGAAGCGCGCACAGACGGCCCGCACTTTATGCAGCAGCTCTGACATGTTGGGGTAGTGGTGAATGAACCTCTGCACCACCAAGTTCAGCACATGCGCCAGGCAAGGGATGTGCGTCAAACCGGCTAGTCCCAGAGCTGCCACGAGATTTCGCCCATTATCGCATACCACCAGGCCTGGCTTGAGGCCCACCGGCAGAAACCACTCGTCGGTCTGTTGTTCAATACCCCGCCACAACTCCTTTGCGCTGTGGGGCCTGTCCCCCAAACATATGAGTTTCAGAATGGCCTGCTGACGTTTACCCCGGGCTGTGCTGAAGTTGGTGGTGAAGGTGTGTGGCTGACCGGATGAGCTGGTGGAAGCAGTGGAGGAGGAAGCCGAGTAGGAGGAGGAGGCTACAGGAGGCAGAGAATGATGCCCTGCGATCCTAGGGGGCGGAAGGACGTGCGCCAAGGAACTGTCCGCCGGGGGCCCAGCCGCCACTACATTCATCCAGTGTGCAGTTAGTGAGATATAGCGTCCCTGGCCGTGCTCACTGGTCCACGTATCTGTGGTTAGGTGGACCTTGCCACAAATGGCGTTGCGCAGTGCACACTTGATTTTATCGGACACTTGCATGTGCAGGGAAGGCACGGCTGTCTTGGAGAAGTAGTGGCGGCTGGGAACCACATACTGCGGGACAGCCATGGCCATCAGCTGTTTGAAGCTGTCTGTGTCCACCAGCCGGAATGACAGCATTTCAAAGGCCAGCAGTTTAGAAATGCTGGCGTTCAGGCCAAGGGCTCGAGGGTGACTCGGGGGGAATTTGCGCTTCCTCTCTAAGGTTTGAGATATTGAGAGCTGAACGCTGCTGTGTGATATAGTGGAGACGCTAGTTGACGGTGGCGGTGGTGGTGGTGTCGGTGGCACATCCTCTGTTTGCTGCTCGGCAGGTGGCAACATTCCTCTCGAGGCGGAAGCCGAGGCAGCAGCGGTAGAGGGAGCAGGGGGAGCCTCAGCGAGTGCCTGGTTTTTAAGGTGTGTACCCCACTGCAGTTCATGCTTTGCATGTAGATCCCTGGTCATGCAGGTTGTGCTGAGGTTCAGAACGTTAATGCCTCGCCTCAGGCTCTGATGGCAGAGCGTGCAAGTCACTCGGGTCTTGTCGGTAGGACATTGTTTAAAGAAGTGCCATGCCAGGGAACTCTTTGAAGCTGCCTTTGTGGGGCTGGGTCCCTGTTGGCGATGTCCAGTAGCAGGCGAACTCTGGGGGCGGCGGCTCGTCTGCTTTGGCCCCCTGCTCCCTCTTTGGCTTCGCTGTTGTCTCGGTCTCACCACTACCTCTTCCTCTGAACTGTGAAAGTCATCGCCACGACCTTCAGTCCATGTGGGGTCTAAGACCTCATCGTCCTCTGCATCGTCTTCCACCCAGTCTCCCTCCCTGACCTCCTCCTGTTCAGTCTGCACACTGCAAAAAGACGCGGCAGTGGGCACCTGTGTTTCGTCATCATCAGAGAGTCGGTGACTCTGCTGTGGTGGTATTCCCATGTCCTCTTCATCTGGAGACATAAGTGGTTGTGCGTCAGTGCATGGTATGTCTTCCTCCACTGGGGAAGGGCTAGGTGGACGCCCCTGGGAAACCCTGGAAGCAGAGTCTTCAAACAGAAGAAGAGACTGCTGCATAACTTGTGGCTCAGACCGTTTCCCTGATATGCTTGGGGGTGATGTGACAGACTGATGGGCTTGGTTTTCAGGTGCCACCTGTGCGCTTTCCGCAGAAGACTGGGTGGAAGACCATGTGGTGAACGTGCTGGAAGCACTGTCGGCCACCCAATCGATTAATGCCTGTACCTGCTCAGGCCTTACCATCCTAAGAGCGGCATTGGGCCCCACGAGATATTGCGGTACATTCTGCCGGCTAGTTGAGGGAGTTCGTTCCCTACTGTGTGCGCCTGGGGCCGAACGGCCACGTCCTCTACCAGCAACAGAGGCTCCACGGACACCACCACGACCGCGTCCTCGTCCCTCAGGCTACTTTCACACTTGCGTTGTTCTTTTCCGGCATAGAGTTCCGTCACAGGGGCTCTATACCGGAAAAGAACTGATCAGGTATGTCCCCATGCATTCTGAATGGAGAGTAATCTGCTCAGTTTGCATCAGGATGTCTTCAGTTCAGTCGTTTTGACTGATCAGGCAAAAGAGAAAACCGTAGCATGCTACGGTTTTATCTCCGGCTAAAAAAACTGAAGACTTGCCTGAATGCCGGATCAGGCATTTTTTCCCATAGGAATGTATTAGTGCCGGATCCGGCATTCAGAATACCGGAATGCCGGATCCGTCCTTCCGGAATGCGCATGCGCAGACTGAAAAAAAGGTGAAAAAATAAATGCCGGATCCGTTTTTGCCGGATGACACCGGAAAGACGGATCCGGCATTTCAATGCATTTTTTCGACTGATCAGGCATTTTTAAGACTGATCAGGATCCTGATCAGTCTTACTAATGCCATCAGTTAGCATACATTTTGCCTGATCCGGCAGGCAGTTCCGGCGACGGAACTGCCTGCCGGATCTCTCTGCCGCAAGTGTGAAAGTAGCCTTAATAGTATTTTTCTTCATTGTTGCGATTCAACTCGCACCACAATGAAATATATTATTTTTTATAAGCAAAATCCCCTCACTGGAATACTTTCAGTCTTTTGACTGTATGGATTACAGATGGAATGACTGTTATATGTGAGTACCGCTTTCTTTGACAGATTCTAGTATGGGTACATATATGTTTTCCCAACCCCAGCACATTAGTTTGCTAATTCCAGATGTATGAAACGCAGGCCTAACTGTATCTAGTATATTGAACGCCAGATAAACTAACTTGGCCTTTTTTAAATAAAAAAAAAATTCCCTCACTGGAATACTTTCAGTCTTTTGACTGTATGGATTACAGATGGAATGACTGTTATATGTGAGTACCGCTTTCTTTGACAGATTCTAGTATGGGTACATATATGTTTTCCCAACCCCAGCACATTAGTTTGCTAATTCCAGATGTATGAAACGCAGGCCTAACTGTATCTAGTATATTGAACGCCAGATAAACTAACTTGGCCTTTTTTAAATAAAAAAAAAATTCCCTTACTGGAATACTTTCAGTCTTTTGACTGTATGGATTACAGATGGAATGACTGTTATATGTGAGTACCGCTTTCTTTGACAGATTCTAGTATGGGTACATATATGTTTTCCCAACCCCAGCACATTAGTTTGCTAATTCCAGATGTATGAAACGCAGGCCTAACTGTATCTAGTATATTGAACGCCAGATAAACTAACTTGGCCTTTTTTAAATAAAAAAAAATTCCCTCACTGGAATACTTTCAGTCTTTTGACTGTATGGATTACAGATGGAATGACTGTTATATGTGAGTACCGCTTTCTTTGACAGATTCTAGTATGGGTACATATATGTTTTCCCAACCCCAGCACATTAGTTTGCTAATTCCAGATGTATGAAACGCAGGCCTAACTGTATCTAGTATATTGAACGCCAGATAAACTAACTTGGCCTTTTTTAAATAAATAAAAAATTCCCTCACTGGAATACTTTCAGTCTTTTGACTGTATGGATTACAGATGGAATGACTGTTATATGTGAGTACCGCTTTCTTTGACAGATTCTAGTATGGGTACATATATGTTTTCCCAACCCCAGCACATTAGTTTGCTAATTCCAGATGTATGAAACGCAGGCCTAACTGTATCTAGTATATTGAACACCAGATAAACTAACTTGGCCTTTTTTAAATAAAAAAAATCCCCTCACTGGAATACTTTCAGTCTTTTGACTGTATGGATTACAGATGGAATGACTGTTATATGTGAGTACCGCTTTCTTTGACAGATTCTAGTATGGGTACATATATGTTTTCCCAACCCCAGCACATTAGTTTGCTAATTCCAGATGTATGAAACGCAGGCCTAACTGTATCTAGTATATTGAACGCCAGATAAACTAACTTGGCCTTTTTTAAATAAAAAAAAAATTCCCTCACTGGAATACTTTCAGTCTTTTGACTGTATGGATTACAGATGGAATGACTGTTATATGTGAGTACCGCTTTCTTTGACAGATTCTAGTATGGGTACATATATGTTTTCCCAACCCCAGCACATTAGTTTGCTAATTCCAGATGTATGAAACGCAGGCCTAACTGTATCTAGTATATTGAACGCCAGATAAACTAACTTGGCCTTTTTTAAATAAAATAAAAATTCCCTCACTGGAATACTTTCAGTCTTTTGACTGTATGGATTACAGATGGAATGACTGTTATATGTGAGTACCGCTTTCTTTGACAGATTCTAGTATGGGTACATATATGTTTTCCCAACCCCAGCACATTAGTTTGCTAATTCCAGATGTATGAAACGCAGGCCTAGCTGTATCTAGTATATTGAACGCCAGATAAACTAACTTGGCCTTTTTAAAAAAAAAAAAATTCCCTCACTGGAATACTTTCAGTCTTTTGACTGTATGGATTACAGATGGAATGACTGTTATATGTGAGTACCGCTTTCTTTGACAGATTCTAGTATGGGTACATATATGTTTTCCCAACCCCAGCACATTAGTTTGCTAATTCCAGATGTATGAAACGCAGGCCTAACTGTATCTAGTATATTGAACGCCAGATAAACTAACTTGGCCTTTTTTAAATAAAAAAAATCCCCTCACTGGAATACTTTCAGTCTTTTGACTGTATGGATTACAGATGGAATGACTGTTATATGTGAGTACCGCTTTCTTTGACAGATTCTAGTATGGGTACATATATGTTTTCCCAACCCCAGCACATTAGTTTGCTAATTCCAGATGTATGAAACGCAGGCCTAACTGTATCTAGTATATTGAACGCCAGATAAACTAACTTGGCCTTTTTTAAATAAAAAAAATCCCCTCACTGGAATACTTTCAGTCTTTTGACTGTATGGATTACAGATGGAATGACTGTTATATGTGAGTACCGCTTTCTTTGACAGATTCTAGTATGGGTACATATATGTTTTCCCAACCCCAGCACATTAGTTTGCTAATTCCAGATGTATGAAACGCAGGCCTAACTGTATCTAGTATATTGAACGCCAGATAAACTAACTTGGCCTTTTTTAAATAAAAAAAAAATTCCCTCACTGGAATACTTTATGGCTTTTCACTGTATGGATTACAGGTGGACTGGTATTAGTAGGGGTGACACAAGCACACCCAAGTCCCTGATGTAGGATTTCTATGGCACAGACCACTATTACAAGTGATTAATGGACGTTGGGAGAGATTGTGCTGCAGAACTAGTCCCAAGATGGCCGCCGCCTATCAGCCCAGTAACATGTGCCACAAAATGGTCTGCACAACCTTTAAAAAAAATAGCCTTGGACTGTGCTGCTAAATCGCTATTGGTCTGAATCCCAGGGGTAGATGTCTGACTTGTTTGGAGCTTTGGAATGCACACTGTGGCAGCTTCTGCTGCAGCACTACAAGTCGCAAAATGGCGGCCGGCGGTCAGCCCAGGTACATGTGGATGGAAAAATCACTCTGGCCACTCTAAAAATAGCCAATCCCTATCAAAAAAGCAGCTCAGCTGCAGTTGTTCAGATGAATCACAGGTGGAGGAGAGAAATTTGCTTCCAGTTATTCAATTATCCCTGCCTATTCTCGCCCTAGCATCAGCTGCGTCTATCCCTGTTCTATTCACATCGGGAGTGAGCACGTCCCGACGTGCGCACAAGCTTATAAAGAGGCTGAGTCACATACTGCACTTGGCCAATCACAGCCTTGCCAATAGTAGGCATGGCTGCTATGGCATCTTAGGGCAAGTAGTATGATGCATGTTGATTGGCTGCTTTGCAGCCTTTCAAAATGCGCCAAAATACATGCCGAACGACGAACCCGAACTTTTACGAAAAAGTTCGGGTTCGGGTCCGTGTCACGAACACCCCAAAATTCGGTACGGACCCGAACTATGCTCGAACTGTTCGCTCAACACTAGTGATAACGCTATTATCAGTGTAACCATCCCACTTCTGTATCTACTCAAACACTCGCTGCTCACAATTAAGGATGACGCTTTGCATGTGGAAGAGGTGGAAATGAGGGAAGACATTACACAGGGTGATAGCCAGACCACCCTCAGTTGCTATATATATATATGCTGTGAACTGGGAATAGTAATGCTTTCTAGTGCAATGTTTTTTTGTTTTTTTCTAGTGTAATGCTTTAGTTTAAATGTCAGTTCTTGTTCCTCTGTCCATGGCATCTAGGATTGCTCCAAACAACATTTCATTGTATTGTACATTGTATTACATTGTATCGTACAGTGACAATAAAGGCATCTTATCTTATCTTATCTTCGTCTTCTCAGCGCGATATGGACGATGAAGAGGGGGAGGAGGAGCAGGAGACGGTTACCTCCGCTACAGAGGGTAGTACCCATGGAAGTTTAATTCCATCTGTTCAGAGTGGGTGGGCAGAAGAGGAGTAAGAGGATGAGGAGATTGAGAGTGATCCTCCTGATGACGACAGCGAAGTCTTGCCTGTTGGTACTCTTGCACACATGGCTGACATCATGTTAGGCTCCCTTTCCCGCGACCCGCGCGTTATACGATTTTATACAACACGGATTACTGGTTGTTCCCTCTTCTCAACCCCCGCTACAAAGAGAACTTCTCATCTCTCATTCCTCTGGTGGAGAGGACGAGCAAAACGGTGCAATACCAGAAGATCATTGTTGAAAAGTTGCTCCAAAAATTTCCAGCTGACAACGCTGGCGGCAGAGTCAGTAGTTCCTTGGAAAACTAAGGAGGGGAGACAAGGGGAACACACAGCAGTTCCAACAGAGGCAAGGCGACACTCTCAAAAGCCTGGGACAGTTTCATGACAACCCGCTAGCACCCTCACCCTGATGCTCGGCCTAGTGTCACAAGAAGGGAAACATTTTGGAAGATGGTGAAGGAGTACATAGCAGACCATGTCAGCATCCTCAATGATCCCTCAGTACCTTACAACTACTGGGTGTCCAAGCTGTACATGTGGCACAAACTGGCGCTCTATGCCTTGGAGGTGCTGGCCTGCCCTGCCGCCAGCGTTTTTTGTCTCAGCGGGTATTTAGTGTTGCTGGTGGCATTATAACAGATAAGCGTATTCGCCTGTCAACTGAAAATGCTGATAGGTTGACACTTCTAAAAATGAATAATGCCTGGATTGACCATGACTTCTCGACTCCACCAAAGGAAAGTTGAGGAACATAAAGGCACTTTAAATGTGTTGTTTATAATGTACTGAATACACTGTATTCCCATGCACCCCTTCCAACACAAACAAGGGTATATGGTTGAATCTTCCTTTTCTCATCCTCCTTCTCCTCTTCCATCATATCAACACATGCTTACTTGATGCATATAATGCCCTCGCATATATTCCCTTCGCATATAATGTTTTACAGGGTCAGCTCACCAGCAGGCCCTCACCTACATTGTTTTAAAGGCTCAGCCCACCAACAGGCCCTCGCATATAATTTTTTAGATGGTCAGCTCACCAGCAGGCCCTCGCATATAATTTTTAAAAGGGTCAGCTCACCAGCAGGTCCTCGCATATAATGTTTTACAGGTTTAGCTCACCAGCAGGCTCTCGCATATAAATTTTTAGAGGGTCAGCTTACCAGCAGGCCCTCGCATATCATGTTTTACAGGGTCAGCTCACCAGCAGGCCCTCGCATAGAATTTTTTAGAGGGTCAGCTCACCAGCAGGCCCTTGCATATAATGTTTTTCAGGGTCAGCTCACCAGCAGGCCCGCACCTCAAATCTTTTACAGTGTCAGCTCACCAGCAGGCCCTCGCATATAATGTTTTAGAGGGTGAGCTCACCTGCAGGCCCTCACCTACAGCCTTTTAGAGGGTCAGCTCACCAGCAGGCCCGCACCTAAAATCTTTTACAGGGTCAGCTCAACAGCAAGCTCGCACCTAAAATCTTTTAAAGGGTAAGCTCACCAGCAGGCCATCACATATAATTTTTTACAGGGTCAGCTCACCAGCAGGCCTTTACCTACAATCTTTTACAGGGTCAGCTCACCAGCAGGCCCGCACCTAAAAAATCTGCAGGGTCAGCTCACCTGCAGGCCCGCACCTAAAATCTTTTACAGGGTCAGCTCACCTGCAGGCCCTCACCTAATTATAGCTAATAGGTAATTTGCGCACATGCTGTCTTGCTTGGATGTGGTAGCCGTAGCTGTTTCTCAGGCTCCCTCTCCGGAATCAAACCATGATTGCCCCGTAACCCATGGTCACCATGGTTTGCTCTGAAAATAACATCAAAAGTTGATAGGGCAGACATCCAAATGGTTTGTCACTGTCACGGGGACGTTCGATCGGCCTCAGGTTATCTAAAGTCACCAAAGCGAAAGCAGGCCTTCGCCCATAATGTTTTAGATGGTCAGATCAGCAGGCTCTTTCTCCAAATGTTTTTGAGGGTCACCAGCAGGCCATCAATCATAATTTTTCAAGGCTGTGTATGATGCTTTCCTTTATGTGTAACAAAGGGTGTACTGGAGTGCCGGTTCCTTGTATCTTTTGGCAGCCCTTTCACTTAGTGCATAGGCTTTATGAGTGTAGGAGTCACACTACCTGAACAATTGTACCACAATGTGAATGAGGCCCTCCTCTATGTGATATACAGGCTGTATCGGAGTGCCTCTTCCTTGTAGTTTTTGGCAGCACTTGCACTTTATATACAAGTAAATATACAGGAAAGAATGTTTCCTAACAATTTTTCCTCTAATTATTTAAATATTTTTGGGGTTTTGTGCATATTATTGTCAGTCTGTAAAAGTGGCATACTAGCGACCTGGGTGTCCAAGGTGCATCGAGACATCCCTCCCATGCTGTTCCCAAACCATTTTGGTGGTGTTTCCATCAATTTCTGACCTTTTCCTTTGAACCAGGCACCCTCCCCTCTTCAGAGCATCGGGTGCCTGATTTAATGCTTGGGTTCTCCCCTTTACTTCCATTATACTTCCGATGTGTTCGGCTAGAGCACCCGAGCACTTTGGTGCTCGATCAACGCTAGTCAGAATATGACAAAATAAATAAAAAAATATTTCTTTCAAAAGTTTTTTTTTTCAGTATTAACCTCTTCCCAACATATGATGTATTGTACATCATAGCGGGAAGTGACTTTCCGCAATTTTACATACTGGTATATCATGCTGATTGGGTGGGCACCAGAGCAGTGTGTGCCCGACCAGTGCAGTGGCCTGGTAGGCACTGATAGCCAGGCCCTTACTATTTCTGGTGGATTAACCCTTTCTATGCCGTGGTCAGCGATGACCGCAGCATAGAAGGTGTTTGTGGTCGGTCAGGGTCTCCATCAGGTACCCGCTCTGTAGTGAAGTGGAATTACTTGGGTGACGGGCTATAGATTGGATGAAGCAAGCATGGGTAATGAATAACAGATGTTGGCCAAGAAGAACATGCAGGGCTGGTCTTAGGTGTTCAGGCGCCCTGTGTGAGCTAATCTTGAGGCAAAAGCCCCCCCCCCCCCCCCCCCCCCCGCTTCACCTAAACATACACAAAGAGGAAAACAATCTTTGTAACAAACAGTTTTTTTTTTATTACAGATAATTTAAGTGCAAGTGCAAACAAGTACAATCATACCCAGTGTCACCCATAGCCAGTCTCCTGCCCCCCCTTAATTATACCTTGTCACCTTTGTCCAGTCCCCTGCACCCCTTAATCATACCCTGTGTCACTCAGAGCCAGTCCCCTGCCCCCTTAATCATACCCTGTCACCTTTACCCAGTCCCCTGCCCTTCTAAATTATACCCAGTGTCACTCTTACCCAGTCCCCTGCCCCCCTTAAATTAAGGGTGACAGACACTTGGTATGATTAAGGTGCCAGGGGACTGGATAAGGGGGACACTGAGTATGATTAAGGGGCAGGGTACTGGCTTTGGTTGACACTGGGTATGATTAAGGGGGGTAGGGGACTGGGTAAAAGTGACAGGGTATGATTAAGGGGGGCAGGGAACTAGCTATGGGTGACACTAGGTATGATTAAGGGGGCAGGGTCTAATTGAGGGGGCAGGGCACTGGGTAAGGGTGAAACTGGGTATGATTAAGAAGGGCAGGGGACTGGGTAAAGGTGACAGGGTATGATTAAGGGGGGCAGGGGACTTGCTCTGGGTGACACTGGGTATGATTAAGGGGGCAGGGGACTAGGCAAAGGTGACAGGGGATGATTAAGGGGGGCAGGAGACTGGCTATGGGTGACACTGGGTATGATTAAGGGCCTTATAATGTGCCAGTAAAAAGAGACCCCCATAATGCCCCCCAATAATGTGCCAGTAAGTGTCCCCATAGATGCCCCTCCATCATGTGTCAGTATCAAGTGCCTCTCTCCTCCCCCCCACATGTCCCAGTATCATAGTGCCATCTCGCCCCACCCCACCAGAGTGCCAGTATCATAGTGCCATCTCTCCCCCCAATGTGACAGTATCATAGTGCCTTCTCCCCCATGTGCCAGTATCAAGTGCCAACCCCCCATGTGCCAGTATCAAGTGCCTCTCCCCCCCATGTCCCAGTATCATAGTGCCATCTCCCCCCCAAAAAAGTGCCAGTATCAAGTGCCTCTCTCCTTTTTCCCCCATGTGCCAGTATCATAGTGCCACCCCCCCATGTGCTGCCAGTATCAAGTGCCTCTCTCCTTCCCACCCACCCACCATGTGCCAGTATCATAATGCCATCGCTCCCTCAATGTGCCAGCATTAAGTGCCTCTCTCCTTCCCACCCCCCCATATGTGCCAGTATCATAGTGCCATCTCCCCCCCTCCCAATGTGCCAGTATCAAGTGCCTCTCTCCTTCCCCCCACCCATGTGGCAGTATCATAGTGCCAACCCCCCCATGTGCCAGTATCAAGTGTCTCTCTCCTTCCCCCCATGTGCCAGTATAATAGTGCCAAACCCCCCCATGTGCCAGTATCAGGTGCCAACCCCCTCCCCCCATGTGCCAGTATAAAGTGCCTCCCACTCCCCCCATGTGGCAGTAACAGTCGGGTATTAAAAAAAAAATAAACACTTATACTTACCTCCATGTCAGCCTCTTCCGGCCTGTGTCCCGCGCTGTATGTCCATATATGGAGTCAGTGCTTCTGTATTCTAATTTAGCCTGTATTTCAGAAAAGATTCTGCTGTGACTCAAACCCACGACCTTCTGTATCAGAGGAAAGGCACTTAATCACACAGCTATAAGAGCTGCATAGCCACTGACTGAAAAAATATGAGACTTCTACTGTAGACTAGTTTATAGCTTTGATAGCAGGTGTACATCTATATACACATGACAGCTGCCCCAGCGCACTCAGCTCTGTTATATCTCTATATATGATAGCTGCCCCAGCACACCCAGCTCTGCTACATCTATACACATGACAGCTGCCCCAGCACACTCAGGTCTGCTATATCTCTATATATCTATCTACTGTATAGTAATACTTAGAGATATATAGATATAGCAGAGCTGAGTGTGCAGGGGCAGCTGCCATGTGTATAGATGTAGCAGAGCTGGGTGTGCCTGGGCAGCTGTCATATATAGAGATATAGTAGAGCTGAGTGTGCTGGTGCAGCTGTCATGTGTATTAGATGTACACTGGCTATAACAGCTATAACAGCTATAACAGCTATAACAGACTCTACAGTAGAAGTCTCATATTTTTTCAGACAGTGGCTATGCAGCTCTTATAGCTGTGTGGGTAAGTGCTTTGCCTCTGATACAGAAGGTTGTGGGTTTGAGTCACAGCAGAATCTTTTCTGAAATACAAGCTAAATTAGGCTAAATTAGGCTAAGTTGTGACCCAGGCAGTGTGTCTATAAAGTAGTAAGGGCGCTGCCGGGAGGTGGGAGAAGGCTGCTGCCATCCTTACAGTTTGTGGCAGTTGGGTGCCCCTGTTCCCATGGCGCCCTGTGTGGCCGCACAGCCCAAAGGCTGTCCCTGAGAACATGAAGTAAGCACACATTATCCATCTATGGAGATGTCCAATGGGGTTGTAGAGAGAGTTTAACCTATCCAATGAGGATAAGACAAATATGTCATGTTTAGGATGGTTATGTGTATAAGATGAGTGTGGGCCTCTCCCCCTTTGAGCATTTTCCTTTGTGTGATTGAAGCTGTTAATGCTCCCGGCTAGCCGCAATAAGCCTTATTCTTCCTGAAGACTGCGATTCCTGAGTCGTTTTCCACAACAACATATTAGGTATTACAGCTCTATAGAGCTCTGGCTCTATAAAAATATCACATAATCTACCCCATCAAATAAACACCTTATATCATAAAAAGTGCAATACCAAGCGATCATATTAAATGGCATTAGGAAGTGCAACTACTTCAACTCATATGACTATGTGAAAGGAAAAATTTATAAAAAGTCTGGGAAGACAGGGAAGAAAAATGTTGAACCCCTTTCTCTGTGCAGACTTTAGTTTCTCTAGCAGCAAGCTCTGATTTTCATCAGACAGCTCAGACAAGGGCTCCTAATCTCTGGTCTCTAACCTCCTAAACACTCATTTTATTTCAATTCTTATCTTATTAATACAGTGCCTTGAAAAGTATTCATACCGCTTGAACTTTTACACATTTTTTCATGATACACCAACTGAACCAAATGTATTTTATTGGGATTGTAGATGATAGACCAACACAAAGTAGCAAGTGTGTGTGAAGTAAGAAGAAAATAACTGGTTTTCAAAAATCTTTGTAAATAAAAATTTGGAAAGTATGGTGTGCATTTTTATGCAGCCCCCCTGATCCAATACTTTGTAAGACCACCTTTCTCTGCAATTACAGCTAAAAGCTTTTTGGGATATGCCTCTACCAACTTTTTACATCTAGAAGCTGACATTTTTGCTAATTCTTTTTTGCCCAGATTGGATGTAGAGTGTTTGTAAACAGCAATTTTCAAGTCTTGCTACAGATTCTCAATGGGATTTAGGTCTGGACTTTTACTGGGCCATTCTAACATATGAATATGCTTTGATGTAAACTATTCCATTGTAGGTCTGGCTGTTTATGGTCATTGTCCTGCTAAAAAATGAACCTCTGACCCAGTCTCAACTGTTTTGCACCCTCTAAAAGGTTTTCCTCCAGGACTACCCTGTATTTAGCTCCATCTATCTTCCTATAAACTCTGACCAGTTTCTCTGTCCCTGCTGAAGAAAAGCATTCCCACAGCATGTTGATGCCACCACCATGTTTCACAGCTGGGATAGTGTGTTAAGGGTTAGTTTTCCTCCACACATAGCATTTTGCATTTACAGATGCAGTCGAACTAAACTTGATGATTAACGTGTTGTGAATAACAAGAAAAAGGTAACTAACTTTTCAATGAATTTTGTCACAAATAACCATAACATGTGTTATCAGAGTCAATTTTAGCTCGACTACATCTGTAGGTAAAAAACTTCAATTTTGGTCTCATCTGACAAGAGCACCTTCTTCCACATGTTTACTGTGTCCTCTACATGGCTTGTGACAAACTGCAAGCCGGACTTTTTAATATCTTATGGCTTGCTTTCAAAATTTGCCACTCTTTGTGAAGTACACAACTAATAGTTGTACTGTGGCAAATTCTCCCTCCTGAGCTGTAGATCTACTGTGTACTGAGATTAAATTACAGACAGGCGGACTCCATTTACGAATTACTTTAAAAGTTCAAGGAATAATTTTTCAAGGCACTGTAAATAAGTGTTTATGACCTTTTATCATATCGGATAAGATGTCTCCACAGTGTAAACCTTAAATAATAGATAGGATATAAAGTATAGACATCCATATGAAAAACTACATAAAATACATACCAAGTTCTCCATTCTCAATTACTTCAAATGTGGTCCAAAACATTTCTTTCGACAGGCTGATGTTTCTTATTCCAGCTACACAAATTGTGAGCTCTGCAGCTGCCATATTAGGTGATACCTGTATAATCATAAAAGATATGCTTATTTCCATGTTAAAAATAGAGCTTTCTACTTAAGGGGAATCTATCACCAGGAAATTAACTGATAAACCAGGCACAGTGGAGTAAATTTATCAAAGATCAGAGTTTTTCACCGGTGATCTCTTGTGCTGTCGAAAGATGCTACTAGCACAGGCCTCCTCATAAATTACGTACACCTCCAGCTTCCCATGAGCCAGAGTAAAATCTATGGTAACAGTGAGCTACTGTAGATTTCTGTCTGTATTTGTGCCTCAAAATTGGTGCACATGGAGGGCGGAGCTAGCCGCGCAGTAGATGGCTGCTTGACCCGAGAGCTCCTGATCACAGCGCTCCTTAAAACTACTCTTTGGGTTCCTTCACCGCTTAACTATGGGCAAATTGAATAAAGATAGACCCAGGGAGTCACAGGGAACTCCCCGACACCATAAAGGGCAATCAGATATGGATAAATTCCACAGGAAGAAGATGTCTTCCCCAGGAGGCCGCTCCAAGATGGCGCAGGATACCGCTGAGGCGCAAGCTTTTAAGGAACACTCGGATGACGGAAGCTCCTGCGCTATGTCAAAGGGCACATTGCGAACAAGACTCAACCCCCATCACTAAAGCCTTCCTGAAGGAATCCCTTGCCCTCGCGTTTGAATCGTCAATAAAAGAGCTGATTGCCATTAAAAAAAAGATATTAAACTAACGGGACACAGGGTGGCGGCCCTAGAAGACACGCACACCATGGTAATTAAACATAGTGGTGCCATGCAGACTCACATGGAAGAGTTACGTGAGCAGTAGTGATGAGCGGCAGGGGCAATATTCGAATTCGCGATATTTCACGAATATTTGGGCGAATATTCACCATATATTCGCGAATTCGCGAATTCATGATCTCCAGGCATTATTTTCTTGAATGCAAAAAATTTGCATAAAATTTGCATAAAATATTCACCTAAAAATTTGCATGAACTGTTATTTTAAAAAAAATTGAATATTCGCGATTACGAATATATTTAGCGATATTCTAAATATTTGCAAATTCTCGAAATGCCGATATTCGCGATTAAAATTTGCAATTCGAATATTCGTGATCAACACTAGTGAGCAGATGAATGCGGCCTTCCTACACCTTGAGAAAATAGAAGCCGGAGGAAGAACATACGAATCAGAGGGGTCCCAGAAACCATTCAGACGGAGGCCATACTTACCACGGTCAGGCAAATTTTCGCGTCCATCTTGGGGCAAGAGAGAGCTGGTACAGTGGTTATCGAGAGGGCGCACAGGGCCCTGAGGCCGAAGCCCGACCGAGAAGCCCCGCCGAGAGATATCATCTGCGGCCTCCTCAGTTACCTGGCTACGGCGGCCATACTTTCAGCAGCCAGAGATAAAGGTGATGTTTCTCTTGAAAATAGCAAGATTCAACTGTTTTAGGACTTAGCGGTGAGCACCTTAGCGAAGCAAAAGATTTTAAAGCCGCTGACAGACCTTCTAAGGGCTAAAAAACACCCATTTTGCTGGCTTTATCCTTTTGGACTGAGCACCACTATTAATGGCAAGCAAATTGCAGTGCACCATCCTGATGATCTTTCAAAGGTATTGAACCTTTTGCATCGACCCGATGGACATACTCTTTTGGTTGCCTTTATCTGGAGGCCTCAAACTGCCAACTTTTACCATCCCCTGAGGACTGGCAGGTGGTCAAGAGATTCAAGTCCCATCAAGCCAAGAAGAGTCATGCAGAGCTAAAGGACACTTGAAGATCGAAGCTCATGCTGCATCACTTCATCCTGAGTCACCCCTCTGAGGGTTCTGGTAACACTTTGCCACTAAGGAATCTACCTCTTATATCACACTCATCTGTATACCTATTCTACCAGGACTCTTGTAATATCTCCATTACCTACTTTACTCTATATATATATATATATATATATATATATTATTTCCTCTTCCTGTACTTCCATTATTTGACATACCCGATATGCCCTTATATAATGCTATATCACATAGCAGTGTCTTAAGTGGAGAATTGCCTGTTATGTCTGGCAATACAATATGTGAATCCCCTATCCTCCACTCAGCTGTCATCTGTGTTTGGAATTATTAGCTTACTTTTTCAACCTCACAGCTTTCTATTATCACTTTAACTTTTTCTCATTTTACCGATTTTGCCCCTATACCCTCCCTACCTGGAACCCAGTGCCCGGTTCTAGCTGAGACGGGGGAATTGTAGTGAAACACTTTAAAAGACCGTTACTTACCTGTCGTGGCTGGACTATTTCTCGTACATGAGCGCTGTGTGAGTTCACATAGGCTTTGTGTACCTCACAGTTTTCGCCTTCGTCACCACAGTTTATTTTGACGTAAGTTTTATCAATTATTGTTGTGAATATGATCCTATATTGCTTCTCTGATAGTTCATGTTTTTCTTAGCCTAATCCTAAGTATGGCTATCGTGTTTATAGTTTCTTAATGTGGGCTATAACTGTGGTCCTCCCTTCTCTCTCTAGGAATGATTTTCTATGCTTGTTCAAACCCCATTGTTTATCATGGACCCCCTGAAGGTGATCTCTCTCAATGTCAATGGCTTAAATATACCTCAAAAAAGGAGTCAAGTTTTTCACATGCTTAGGAGGGAGAGGGCAGACCTACTGTTTCTTCAAGAAACTCATTTTCGACACAACCATATTCCTACTCTATTCTCTAAACAATACCCACAATTATTTCCTACTGTAGCACTAATTCCTCGTCCTCAAGAGGAGTATCCATAGGAATTCATACTCATGTTCCCTTTCAAATGCAGGTGCAATCCATAGACCCAGAAGGTCGATATATATTTTTAAAAGGAATTCTCTTTGGTAGCAAAGTGACTCTTGCTAAAGTTTATTCCCCTAACTGTTGACAGATCCCCTGGCTAGTCAACATACTACAATCTTTGCATGCCTTTAGGGAATGTATACTACTTATGGGTGGAGATTTTAATCTAGTTCTAGATCAGCCTATGGATTATACTTCTATTATTCCCAAAAACTCTACCAAAGAACTCCACAAACTTAGAAACTATTTGTCCGCCACTCAAATCTTAGATGCCTGGAGACTGCTGCACCCCAGAGATATGGACTTTACCTTTTATTCAGCTGTTCATAGTACTTATCAACGGTTGGATTACTTGTTTATTTCAAACCATGTTCTAGAGAGAGTGAAATCCTCTGGTATTGGCCAAATCACAATCTCCAATCATGCACCTGTATCTTTGGTATTCCAGTTAAAGAACATCCCTCGAAAAGATTGAACCTTTGAGACTGAATTAAACTCTCTTGGAGAATGAACACGATAGAGCCAGATTGGAGGAAAAACTGAATACATTTTTTGAATTAAATAGCTCCCCACAGGAGGATCAACCTATTTTGTGGGAATCCCATACCTACATTAGAGGTGAGCTGATAGCCCTGGTGTCTTGGGTGCATAAACAAAGAACCGCTAAGATTGACTCTATCATTTCCCAGCTCTCTACCCTAGAAAACATCAATAAAATCTCCCCATCGGACACCACATACACAGATATTGTTAAATTACGCAAGCAACTAAAAGACCTATTAAATATTAAATCAGCCAAAGCTCTTAGTGCTGTTGAATACAAGTTTTACTTGCATGGAGATAGAGGTTCAAAACTTCTCTTGCAAATGTTAAAAGGCCATAGGTAAAAATCACTAATTTCTAATATTAAATCATACAGGGACATAGCCTCACCAACACTCCCTCCATAGCAGAGGTATTTGCCAGCTTTTACTCCTCTCTATATAACTTGCAAACGGGAGATTCCACCCACCTCAAACGGAAGTCAGACTCTTTTCTAGCCTCTGTCTAAGTTCGTTAGCTATCTGATTTAGAAAAGAACCACTTGCTATCCCCAGTTATGGAAGAAGAAGTATTAGAAACCCTATCAAGTGTCCCCACAGGGAAATGCCCTGGACCCGACGGACTACCTATTACTTATTATAAAAAATTCAGGAAGTCCTTAATCTCACACTTTGTCGACTTATGTAATTCTTTATTAAAAGATAGCTCTCTTTCCCCACAAAAGGTTGCTCTCTTCCCCCACAATTTTTGATGGCCCATACAACTGTTATCCCAAAAGAGGGAAAAGGTCCCATTAAATGTAACAGTTACAGGCCCATTTCCTTGCTTAAGGTAGATGTTAAGCTCTGGGCTAAAATCCTTAGTCACCGTATTGCTAAATTTGTACCTCGACTAATTGGCGAGGAACAGGTAGGTTTTGTGAAGGGGCGAGAGGGGAAACACAATGTTAGCAGAGTCATACACACCATCTATTACTCCAAAAAACATAAAATACCCTTGATACTCCTGGGTACTGATGCCAAAAAAGCTTTTGACAGAGACAATTGGGCCTTTATAGAAAGCGCCCTGCAGCATTTTGGTTTCCCTCCTATGCTTATCTCAGCTATATTCTTTCTATATAGACAACCATCTGATAAGGTATTAGCTAACAGATTTCTATCTTTCTCGTTTTGTATTACAAACAGAACGAGGCAGGGCTGCCCTCTCTCTCCGATGCTCTTTATTCTGACCCTAGAAGTGTTCCAAAGCAAAATTAGGTCATCGGAAGTGATTAAGGGTTTACAAGTGGGATATAAAACTCATTTGTTGGCAGCTTTTGCTGATGACCTACTGCTGTTTGTAACAAACCCTAGAGAGGCTCCACCAAAGATTATGAGGCTACTTGAGGAATATGAAGAGGCTTCCAACTTTAAGGTTAACTATTAAGGTTAACTATTACAAATCCCAAATACTGAACATCTCTGTTCCCAAAGAGCACGTGAAAGAGTTGGATTCTCTCTCCTCTTTTCAATGGCCAAAAGAAGCTGTCAAGCATTTGGGAATCATGATCCCTTCTGACCCAACACGGCTCTTCAGACTGAACTACCCCCTCCCCCTTTTTGCTAAAATCAAGATTTTCATGAAATTGAAGGTCCCCTTTTTGTCCTGGTTGGGGAGAAAGAACCTATTGACCACATATGTCCTACCGCAGATTTTATACACAGAAAGATCAAAAGAGGTGGACTTTCACTTCCTGATCTCCATGCCATACAATTAGAAAGGTGGATAGATTTGGCCAGACCCAATAACGATAAGTTATATGTTGTAATGGAACTGACCCTAATGAGTGAAGAAACTTCACAAGTTTTGGTCAACCCTCTCAGGAAGTAGAGTCTCTGACCTGTTGCAAGCCCCTGAGCTCTCGCACTTCTTAAAATCCATCACGCCACACATACCAAAACAACTATTCTTACCTCTGGCAGAGATAGATTTAGAAATCACATGCAAACAATACAGAAAAACTACAACTTCTACTTGTATCGACCCAACTTGGCTGGAAAACTATACATTACTCCCAGCAACCCCTCCCCCCAAATGTCTCTCACTCCTCTACTCCCAACTGATACTTGAAACCTCTACAGAGAGGCCCTTATACTTGAAAGTCTGTGAGAGGGAACTTCTCACTCACATGGCTTTTCCAGATGTATATGCCTTCAGGAGAACTCATTCAAAATACTGTCACTCTGGTACAGGACTCCTGACTTTCTATATAAAGCACATCTCACACCCACAAATGTTTGATGGAGATGTCATGATGGGGTAGGCTTTATGTCTCATATCTGGTGGTTTTGCCCCAAACTAGCTCCCTTTTGGAGAGAGGTTGACCTTACCATCAATAAAATCTGTAATTCCAACATTCACCTCAAGCCAGCCCTTGTGTTGCTGTGGATGCCACAGGATGGATTCTCACCCTCTACTTATAACATAGCTACACATCTAATAACAGCTGCTAAATTTATCATTCCAACCAGGTGGAGGGATAGTGAGCCCCCCACTGTCAAAAATTGGTTAGATAAAATACAGCAAATATTCATTATGGAGGAGATGGTGAGTTGGGATGGGGACAAAGATCTGCTTTCCTAAAGATTTAACAGCCTTGGCTAAAATATCATAATTACTCAATTAAGGCCTAGAAATCTGGAGTACAATTTGTTTCACAATGTGACATCCCCCTTGTCCCTATTACCTTCCTCCACTGCCCTTGCCGCTTGCCTTCCTTTTCCGAGCACCTTTTTGTCCCACAAGCCCTCATGTTATAGTCATTGACGTTACTTGATAAGCATAACCTGTTAAACACTTGAATCAGTGTTCTGCGTGAATAGCTGAACAAATACCCATTGCTTTAATTTTTCCCTTCACCTTCTCTTTATGTCTTATACTGAGAGAGACCGCTACATATGTTTGCATATATGTAGATCTGCAACAGCATTCATATACTTTTTTTTTAGAGTTGATATATGCAGATTGTCATCTGACCAGTGGCAGCCTACTTATGCTATCTGTTTTTGTGATTGTTTGAGTTCCTACCTTTAACGCTTTAATTTCTGGATGATATTTGTCCTCTGATATGTATGTCTTCCCTTGATGAATAATGTCACGCTCATCCTCAGTTGATTATGTAAGCCTTTGTTTTAATTGTATTCATATATATATATATATATATATATATATATATACACACTGCTCAAAAAAATAAAGGGAACAGTTAAACAACACAATGTAACTCCAAGTCAATCACACTTCTGTGAAATCAAACTGTCCACTTAGGAAGCAACACTGAGGGACAATCAATTTCACATGCTGTTGTGCAAATGGGATAGACAACAGGTGGAAATTATAGGCAATTAGCAAGACACCCCCAATAAAGAAGTGGTTCTGCAGGTGGTAACCACAGACCACTTCTCAGTTCCTATGCTTCCTGGCTGATGTTTTGGTCACTTTTGAATGCTGGCGGTGCTTTCACTCTAGTGGTAGCATGAGACGGAGTCTACAACCCACACAAGTGGCTCAGGTAGTGCAGCTTATCCAGGATGGCACATCAATGCGAGCTGTGGAAAGAAGGTTTGCTGTGTCTGTCAGCGTAGTGTCCAGAGCATGGAGGCGCTACCAGGAGACAGGCCAGTACATCAGGAGATGTGGAGGAGGCCGTAGGAGGGCAACAACCCAGCAGCAGGACCGCTACCTCCGCCTTTGTGCAAGGAGGAACAGGAGGAGCACTGCCAGAGCCCTGTAAAATGACCTCCAGCAGGCCACAAATGTGCATGTGTCTGCTCAAACGGTCAGAAACAGACTCCATGAGAGTGATATAAGGGCCCGACGTCCACAGGTGGGGGTTGTGCTTACAGCCCAACACCATGCAGGACGTTTGGCATTTGCCAGAGAACACCAAGATTGGCAAATTCGCCACTGGCGCCCTGTGCTCTTCACAGATGAAAGCAGGTTCCCACTGAGCACATGTGACAGACGTGACAGAGTCTTGAGACGCCGTGGAGAACGTTCTGCTGCCTGCAACATCCTCCAGCATGACCGGTTTGGCATTGGGTCAGTAATGGTGTGGGGTGGCATTTCTTTGGAGGGCCGCACAGCCCTCCATGTGCTCGCCAGAGGTAGCCTGAATGCCATTAGGTACCGAGATGAGATCCTCAGACCCCTTGTGAGACCATATGCTGGTGCGGTTGGCCCTGGGTTCCTCCTAATGCAAGACAACGCTAGACCTCATGTGGCTGGAGTGTGTCAGCAGTTCCTGCAAGACAAAGGCATTGATGCTATGGACTGGCCCGCCCGTTCCCCAGACCTGAATCCAATTGAGCACATCTGGGACATCATGTCTCGCTCTATCCACCAACGTCACATTGCACCACAGACTGTCCAGGAGTTGGCAGATGCTTTAGTCCAGGTCTGGGAGGAGATCCCTCAGGAGACCGTCCGCCACCTCATCAGGAGCATGCACAGGCGTTGTAGGGAGGTCATACAGGCACGTGGAGGCCACACACACTACTGAGCCTCATTGTGACTTGTTTTAAGGACATTACATCAAAGTTGGATCAGCCTGTAGTGTGTTTTTCCACTTTAATTTTGAGTGTGACTCCAAATCCAGACCTCCATGGGTTAAAAAATTTGATTTCCATTTTTGTATTTTTGTGTGACTTTGTTGTCAGCACATTCAACTATGTAAAGAACAAAGTATTTCAGAAAAATATTTAATCAATTCAGATCTAGGATGTGTTATTTTTGTGTTCCCTTTATTTTTTTGAGCAGTGTATATATATATATATATATATATATATATATATATCTCAATTAAATAAAGAATTTACAAAAAAAATTAAAATATAGGTGCACATGAAGATACATCTGGTGAACATGCTGGCTCTGCCCACTCCCTAACCTTGCCACTTCCCCTTTTCAGAATGTGGTGAGGGCAGTGCAGAAACGTCAAAAATTTGCTGTGGTTTGTCACTATTTTCAACCAGTTTTCTGGCTCAGGAAGACAATAAATCTCTCTCTGTGTCTTGTAGGGCTACCTTTCCTCGCCTCTCCTTCTTGATTGACAGGACCAGGTTCCTGCATAGTCATCTTGCATGGCAGTCAAGAAGCAGAGGGCTAGCGAGCAGAGGGCTGGCAGAGGAATCAGGAGGAGCAAAAGTGCACACAATGACTTGGATCTGCCCTTTGTAAACTTAACTACTCATTTGCATATTGATTAACACTATTGTTTTTCTCCAGAATGAATCAACAGATCTCAAAATAAAAGATATCATATCATTACACTAAGTTTAGATAGCCCCAGAAGGCAATGTGACTGGTTTAACAGTTAATTTATTGGTGACAGATTCCCTGTACATTTTTCTACTGTATTCATAAATGTTTTTTTACTCACAGAAATCCAGCTTCAAGTCAAATTAGCTTTTTAGCATCATCTTATGGGGTTTGTAATTTTCTCCATAGAGAGCAAAAGAGAGCTTCCACAGACGCAGAACTACTCTATTAATAAAGTGTCCTACTCTGCAAGGTCTATTGTCAGGTCATCTTGGTGTATACTCATAAATCAGATGACTGTGGTATCTTCTGCGGCATATGAACAAAACAAGGGATCAGTCCTGTTGCTTTGGAGCGCTGAGCTTCTGAGTTGAAACTTGACCATGGACATGCATGAAGTTTGTATGTTCTCTTTGTGTTTGTGTGAGCTTCCTGCATGTGTATGAGACCCACATCTATCAGACATATCCTGTGGATATGCCATAAATGTCTAAGATCAGAAAACCCCTTTAAAGCCTGTGTCGGGAACCCTTTCCATAGGTCTTCCACTAAGCATAACATGACGTGCCACTTTTATTCCAAAGTATGGAACAGAACACATCCATATTATTGATCCAAATGTATTTCCCTTGAGAAATACCGTAGCCTATTTATATAAAAATAAAATAAATAAAAATAAACCAGAGAAATCATTACCCTTATAATAACAGACATGTCAGGATCCTTTCTTTCTAAAAATACTTCAAGCAGCAAGTCTCCGGACTGTGGAATCTGAATCTGAAATGTACAAAGGACACAGTTATTTCATACTTTACTTTGAAAATATTCTAGTCCTCTAGTCCTTAATCTGTTCAGTATGTATTGACCTACTGTATATGACTGTTAAATAAATGGCCATTAAGAACGGCAAAAAAGTTCCTTTTTTATGGGTGTTTTTTGATCGGTGGTTTTCTAAAAAATCTAAATAAAAAAAGCCTCCTTGCTTTGTATAGGGAGTGTCTGTCCATGAAAATGAACAAAATATGACTGGTCTAGTTTTTTGATGGCTATTCACAGGTGATTTACAAAACAGCCATGTGCACAGACCCATAGACTGCAATGGTTCTGAAAACAGGCATGAGACGGCTGTCATTGTCATGTAAATAAACCTGTCCCTGAGCGGGAAAATTCTGTTTGCCGGTGACCATCACCATGTTGCAGCACAGACAAAAACCTTGATGAAGTCAGGTACAAGCGTAGAAAAGGTTGGACCAAAACCTTCACAAGTATTTACACAACAAACAGAAACATTTCAGTCCCTCTATGGAACCATACTTACTCCCATTTTAAAGGCTTGAGAATGGTTTCATGGTGGAAACTGAAATGCTATTGATAATTGAGTGAATAGGTCACTGGATTTTTTTCTGATCACTATCTGGAGTGCTGTGTGTGGCTTCTTTTTTGTGGAATGTTTTGGAACAATCTATGCATTAGCATACGTTACAAATGTAGGATGCAATAAGAAAAAAAATATAGAAAATACATAACAATGTGTTACAGAATATTTTTTATTTTACCGATGTAGGGGCTATATTAAAAAAAAAAAAGGTCAGGACTAGAACTATAACAAGTCTAGAGAAAAGAAGGTGTCTACATAATCCATAGATAGAGATTAATTACTGTAAGAGCTTTTAGACTATGGAGCTACAGTATCTACCACAAATGTGGTGGATGACTCACTTGAAAATAGGCCAAGGATGCCCTTTTTGAAAAAATAAGTATATATATCATATTACTGACAATGGGTTGTGGATCTAGGGATTTATCTTGACTATCATATCTGGATTCTAGAAAACATTTTAAATATGGCAAATTCACATCAGCGTTATGAATTCCGTAATTGTTTTGCATTATAACATGTTTAAAATGGAAAATAATGGAATTTGTGAGACAAAATTCAAAACAGAAACCTTTAGAGGCATTGCGTTTTGATCTGTCAGAATAGAGGTCTATGGACAAGCATAACAGATCTGTCTGGTTACAGATATCCAGGACAGAAAACAAGATCTTGTCCACAAGACTCCATTATGCTTGCCCATAGACCTCTATTATGATGGATCAATACGGAATGCCTCTAAAGGTTTCTGTTTTGAATTCTGTCTTACAAATTCCGTTATTTTCCATTATAACAGAAAACAATAACGGAATTTTCAACACTCATGTGAACCCGCAATAAGGGGTTTTCCCTCCTGTGATTTAACAGTAAAGAGTTATAAATTGAGCTTTGACATACTTGTGGGTTTTTGTTTTTGTTATTAGATTACTAATTGTAACTGATCCCATTGATGTACCTACCAAAAGATGTTCTAATCATACCACAATATAACAACACTCTTAGCCATGTGCCAGTGTAACATTTCATCAAAATGAGTTATTCTACAGCTTTCCAAAACACAATGTCAACACAATCTGCTATACTAGTTATATAATGCCTGTCTAGTCATCAGTTGCCATGACACATTTTATGCTAACTGGCTCCATTACCAACATGTTACAATGTCCAATACTGAGTCTCTTTCTATTCTCTGGGACTGATGTCTTCCCTACTAGATACAATAGAGTGCATTGTACAACAGGTTCTTAAAATGTATCAGAAACATGATTTCACTTCCAGCCCTACCTAAAAAAAACTACCTCATATCAGTGCTACTTAATTTCTCCTATGCATTCTAGATTACAATAATCCCTATCAGCAACCTCTCTGGTAACTGCACGTTTCCTTGTCCAGGCATAACATAGGGAGCTGATGTCAGATCCCATCTATAAGAAGCTTTAACTCTATATAAAAATCTAAAAAGTAAGCAAAACGATGGAGAGTCATAGAAACAGAAGTGAAGCACGGTAAGGCTAGGGCTATATGGTGATTAGGGATGAGCAAGTCGACTTCGGATGAAACATCCGAAGTCAATTTGCATAAAACTTCCAAGTGAAACCGAACCTGAATTTTTACAGTACAAATTAATTTATGAAGTTATTACCCGAAGTCTCGCGAGACTTTGCAAAGCAATAACTTTAGCTCAGAGGGGCCAATACATTCTAATACTGTACGGAGCTCCTGCTCCATACAGTATTGGAAAGAAGTTTTATGCGAATCGACTTAGGATGTTTCATCCGAAGTCAATTCGCTCATCCCTAATGGTGACCCTCGTTGCTCGACAGCTACAGCAGCCAGGATTGCAGTGTAGTGGTGATACTGTAGAAATGAATGAGATCGCAGTAGTAGAAAATATGTCAGGGTTATACATTTTGCTACTCAATCCTATTCATTTCTATGTGATCACCACTACTCTGCAATCCTGTCTGCAACAGCTATTTCGCGACCAGTGTCACCGTGTAGCCCTAGCCTAATAGACACAGGAGAGGCTGCACACAATCGTGGTTTGGGTCAGCTTCCAAGCTGCATTTTTATGGGTCAAATGTGGATCCGTTCACTTCAATGGGGCCGCAAAAGATGTGGACAGCAGTCCGTGTGCTGTCCGCATCCGCTTGTCCGTTCCGTGGCCCTACAAAAAAATAGAACATGTACTATTCTTGTCCGTATCACGAACGAGGAAAGGACTGCTCTATTGAGGGCTGGACGATCTGTTCTACAAAATGCAGAATGCACACAGCTGTGATCCGTGTTTTGCGGATCCGCAATTTGCGGAGCATAAAACGGACATGGTCGTGTGCATGAGGCCTAAGCTCTGTACAGCCGCCTGCAAGTGACAGGCAGTACGCAGAAAGCACCCATGCAATGAGCACAGTAGAATGCACACTGATATGCATTGGTGTAGTTGTCGCCCCAAAAATATGTTTTTATTAATCAGAAACCTACATGAGATAGCATTGACATTAGACATCAGGTGACAATTCACATGGAGAATTATGGATTGTACTGGCTTTTCCATTTAAGTAATAATACGAATCTCAATGGATATTCACTTTACACCTTTGACCATGTTGCTATGTATACGACAAGAACATGCAATGAATAGGAATTAAAATGGGCTTTCCAAGGTCCCTTTTCTTAAGTATATGGCAGTGTTAGACTCTGTTCACACTAGCATCATAGCTTCTGTTTACAATGGAAGTCATGGAGCTGGAATTTACAGATAGATCCATTTGTTTTTAGTGAGGCAGGGTTTTATCAGGGTTCAGAAAGTTTTGGTGAGAAGAATAGCACTGCACAGGGGCATAGCTACCATAGAAGCAGCTGCTACAGGGCTCAAAGTCAGGAGGGGGCCCAGGAGGTTGACAAATTGATTTATTTTCATGGCTCAGGGTGCAGTGAGTATGGTGCATCTAGTCCTGGCACTGGTATTGCTCACCTGGTCTTCTTCTCCAGGCGCCTGCGTTGCACAGCGCATAGCTTCAGGACGGGGCGTAGTGTGCATAGGAGCACACTATGGCCTGATGTGTGCCTAAACACAGTTCTGCACAAAGAGCAGAGGCGCCCATAGGAGAAGAGAGGTAAGTATGTGTTTTTTTGCTCTAAGGTGTATATTAAGGGGACATAGAGTGGGACTTGTTCAAAAAAATTTGCTGTGGGTCCAGTCAGTTCTAGTTACCCCACTGGCACTGCATACTACATTATACTTTAAAGATACTGCAAAACTTGACAAAAGTCCCGACATCACTCCCAAATTCTGCTGAGAACAGAGGCTTAGCTCAAGTTACATGTTCAGCACCGCTTCTTACTTATGCAGAGATATGAGTAAGACTGGTAAATTTAAAGGGGTTCTGCACTTTCATTTAACTGATGATCTATCCTCTGGATAGATCATCAGCTTCTGATCGGCGGGGGTCCGACACCCGGGACCCCCGCCGATCAGCTGTTTGAGAAGGCAGCGGCGCTCTAGCAGCGCCGCGGCCTTCTCACTGTTTACCGCCGGCCCACTGACATCACAACTAGTAACACTGGCCTGGGCGGGGCTAAGCTCCATTCAAGTGAACAGTGCTTAGCCCCGCCCACACTAGTTTATACTAGTCGTGACGCCAGTTGGCCGGCGGTAAACAGTGAGAAGGCCGCGGCGCTGCTGGAGCGCCGCTGCCTTCTCAAACAGCTGATCGGCGGGGGTCCCAAAAAGTAAAAGATGATACTAATTGAAAAATATATTCACTATTCACAAAATAACAATGTCTCATGGCACATTGTAAGGGAAAATAAGATCATGCAGATCACCTGGGTGTCATTCCATTTGGTGATAAAACGGTTTTCAATATCCATTTGATGCAGCTGTTCCTGGCTTATCTATTAAAAAATAAGAGAAAGGTAACACTAGTCCACACTTTCCACAGCATTAAAAGCTTACAAGCATGATATATCCTACCTCAAAAATCTCAGCAAACCGACAGATCAGCTCCTCTACAACGCGGACTTCTGCTTCAAGCTGTCCATTGGTTTGAAAGAGGCAAGGAGCGAATGCTTTCGCCAAAGTTTGTGCATCAAGGTGATTGACATCTGCGCATTTTTGTATTCTGTTGCAAGGCAAAAGGAGACATTTTTTAGAATAATTGTTGAACACATTTAAATGATTTAATACATTGATAAATAAAGTGATTCTGGAGCAAATACCGTGTAGAAAAACAGCAGTTTGTACAATTGAAGATGCTACTACACTGTCCAAAAATATAAACGCAACACTTTCGGTTTTTCTCCCATTTTGCATGAGCTGAACTCAAAGATCTGAAACATTGCTACATACACAAAAGACCCATTACTCTCAAATATTATTCACAAATCTGTCTAAATCTGTGTTAGTGAGCACTTCTCCTTTGCCAAGATAATCCATCCCACCTCACAGGTGGCATATCAAGGTACTGATTAGACAGCATGAATATTGCACAGGTGTGCCTTAGACTGCTCACAATAAAAGCCCACTCTGAAATGTGCATTTTGATCACACAGCACAATGCCACAGATGTCGCAACATTTGAGTGAGCGTGTAATTGGCATGCTGACTGCAGGAATGTTGACCAGAGCTGTTGAATATTCATTTCTCTACCATAAGCCATCTCCAAAGGCGTTTCAGAGAATTTGGCAGTACATCCAACCGGCCTCACAAGGGCAGACGACGTGTAACCACACCAGCCCAGGACCTCCACATCCAGCATGTTCACCTCCATGATCGTCTGAGACCAGCTGTCACAGGGCGCCGCTTCGAGCTCCTTCCCTTCGGTGCCGCTGGAGCCCTGCGATAACTTCAGAGCGTCATGGTCTCCAGGGCAACGGGGGATGAGAGGACCCAGCTGCGCACGCCTCCTCAGCGTGGTCGGCATCCTCCGCTCCCGTACTTTCGGCGAAAAGTCAGAGCACCGAACTGAGCACTCGGTGCTCAGCAGTTTGCAGGGGGATAAGTCATGTGACACTGGCCACATCACATGACTCCATCTCTCCCCTATTTAAACAGGCAGTCTGCTGGCCCCAGATTGCCTGTGATTAAGGTCCTATACCTTGTGAATTTAACTTTTGACAATTTACTTGTTGTTTGTATTTTGGCTTGTTGTTTGACCTCGTTTCGTGCTTTCTCCTTTTGTATGGTTGATTCTCCTGGTATTTGACTTCTGCTTGACTTATGCAGCGTACTCAAGTTGTGTGTAGAAATGTGTTCCTGGGTGTAGTAGTGCAATAGACACTAACCTGAGACGGCTGACTCTCTGCATAGGCAGGTGATGGTAGGAAAATGTTCGTGACGCCAGTGCCAATTAAACGGTGGCACGCCGTTTGCTGATAGCTGGAATAACTGAGGAACCATGTGATGTTAAAGCAGAACTCAAACTTTAGTAGTCATCAAACATGGCCATAGCTGGAAATGCAGTTCCTTTGCAGACAGTTTGTTGCAGTACATTTGATGCAGGCAATACAGATATAGCAAGGCGACTTCAGAGTGTTAAACACAGGACTTGCAGTACAGGAGCTTGCACTCTATTCCTGACTGATCCTGGGACATAGAAAATCTTCTCCAAGGCCCAATACCCTAGCTCTGGCGTATATCCTTGGTTCTCTCTTTATAAAGTACCTCCTCTGTTGTCTTGAGTACCTCTTGCTTCTCTGAGCTTTGCCTCTGTCTCCCTCTCAGCTTCCTCAGGCTCTTTAACTGAGGTATTCCTGTTTCGGCATATGGGAATTCAGGAGGGGAACCTTCTCCTTGAATCTGGAACCCGGTTACAGGGACTGCAAAACCATCTCCTGGACCGCAGGCTTCAGGTCTGGACTTGTCTCTGACATTGTCTAGTCTCCAACCACAACTCTAGACTCTCACTTTAGACTCAACTCTAGACTCAACTCTAGACTCAACTGCCCTTCCTTTCCCTGTCTGGGCCTTATATAAACTAGGGCTCCCTAGCTCCCTCTAGTGACTAAGAGCTGGAATGACACCCCTAGCAGGCCTGTACATGCAAGTTTCACAGTAACAGGGAAATACATACAGTAGCATTACATTACATGACAATTTATAAAGATGACATATACCAACTTCCCCATAATTAAGGAGGGACGACAGCACACCAAGTGACACTTTTGTAGTGACGGGCATTACAGTCCCCGTACACTACATACCCCACTGCTTTAAGCTGAGTACGCCCTCGTACTCCATCAGGGCTCGCCCAACTGGAATCTCTACCTGAAACAGAAAAAGAGACATGCAGGCATACATATATGTAATTCATCTGCATTTACATTCATATCAGGTCCAATTGGCAAAGGTGAAGGGTGATGACAAGGGGCGTCGTTCTCTTCTCTCAGGATAGTGAATGGGGCGCTGACCTGGCACAGCGTAACATTATAACCAGGATAGTCCATGACAATGAATAAGTCCATAATAGAACAGCACAATAGATAAAACAGTATAAAAGTTCTTGGAGGCTCAAAGAACAAACATGAGTCCGTACCCAGGTTATTTTCCTATAAATCACAGAGGCTCTCATGCGGTGGAGTACATCTCTGGGCACATTTCCTTTTAAAAGAGCAAAAATCTCAGAGGCTCAGGTCCTTTTGAGTCTGTCTCCGGGCACGGTTCCTTAGTATAAAGTTGCACAATAAAATGACAGCAAAGACAAGTGCTGTAATACCCCTGATCAACCTGAAAAGGGGGTAAAGGGTAAAAGGTGCAACTAAGGAACAGGCACAACTTGGCGTGGGATAGCAAAAGCAGGCAGGAGGTCCTGGAAACAAACTTGGCTTTGTTGACTTTAATACTTCAGTGGTCAACACCCACCACTGAGCCGTGGATAAACTGGCAGCAGCAACAAACGACCAGGGAACATAGGACTCCTGTCCTGGAAGGGTTAACAGCATATTTCGTTGGTGAAATAAATCAAAGGCCTAGCAGGCTGATTCACAGGGGTATGTCATCATTACCCGACTCTGCTGGCAAGTACGGCCTGTAGTAGTCCTCTACAGGAGGATGTGCCCACATTACAGTATTAGGGGGCAGCTGCAACGTGAAGGGACCCCTAATAGGTATTGGCCCCATGGGCCTAGGGGTAAACCCTTGGGTGGACCGTACCGGTCCCGGCATGATAATTGTGGGATGAAGTGGAGTGGATACCGCCGCCGCAAGCGGTCCGGTGGGCTCTGTGCAGCAATTCACAGCAACAGGGGGTCTTCTTTGGGGCACTGGCGGCAGCAGAAGGTAGTCTACGGGTGGTGACAGGCACCCTTACCTCGTCCTTCTTCGGCGGCGTCTGGATCCTGGCGATCGCGATCTTGCGCAGCTCCCGCAACTTCTCCTCCAGCCGGACAATCTGTTCACCGATGCTCTCCGTGTCAGAGTCTCTGTCATCTGCTGGCGCCGCCGGCGCAGGTACAGTCACCGATGGCGCGGACTCGGCCTCTGCAGGTTCTGGTGATGCATCGGGTCTCCGACCCCTCCGGATGTTCTCAAAGGTATTTCGAAGTCCTTTTAGATTTTCCATCTCTTGCATGGTCTTCTCCCGATGAGGCAGCTCGGGGGAAGGGTAAGGGCTCACCCATTTTTCCAACACGGTTGGCTGCCAGAAGACGTTAGGCCCAATGAAGGAGCTCCGCTCCTGGAAGGCGTGATGGGCCGGCTCTGGAGAGCGTTCCGGTTCCCGCTCGCAGCCAGAGTAGTCTTCTTCTTCTGCCTCCCAGTCCTCAGGTACTCGCTTGGGACGGGTCACGGCAGTGGCATAAGGGCCTCTCAGGCTCTCGGCAGGGGTGAACTCCACTTCCTCTCCCTCGCGGAGGCTGTGCTGATAGGAAGGGAGGTAGTCTCTCTTGACAGACCTTCTATTAACATATAAGTCTCTGCCAGTCAGGTAATCTTGTATGAACCCGTAGCCACGGGCTTTGTCAAAGGACACCACCAACCCCTTTCTCCTTTCCAGGCGGGGTTGGGTGTTGGTGTGTCGTTCATGGATTGTCTTGGTCAACTCTTCATAATAGATCTTGGTCTTTGTATTCCGCTTTATAGCGGCCTCCCGGATCTCTGCCATAAGTGACGACCACTTGAAAGTGGGTTGAAAGAAGTCTTTCCATGAGCTGTAATGATGCTCTGGTTCTTTCTCCCGTGGGCGGCAGGCGGGTTTCTCCGGTCCCGGAGAGTAGGCCGGTGGAGCCTCCTCTGGCTCTACACCAATATCATACATTTTTGGGATCTCAGGCGCGGACGCTGCAGCAACGCTCTGTTCACTTTCCAACATGCTCGATCCTTCTCTGGAGAGCGATAGGGTCGCGTCAATTAAATCAGCCAGCTCCTCCCCTTGCACTGGGAGGCCGCCCCCCAGGTATTCCAGTATATGGAAGGCGGTGTCCATGCTGGCAGACATGCAAATGTCCAGATAAGCAGTGGCGCCTGACCTTGAACTCCTTCCCGCTATTTCCTCAGAAAGGCGCCAATTTTTCCCGCCTTTTCGGGATGAAGATGACGCAGCAGTAAATTCAGCAAGCTCAGCGGCCATCTTTAGCAAGAAACGCTGTCTATTCACTGACAGCAAGCAGGATGATGAAAAGTCCACAAAACCACACTCCGATGTGGCGATTTTCTTCCTCTTGGTAGCGCAACACTGCACAGCGCTTTTTAGAGGTTTTAGGAACACTTTTGGTATGATTTTCAGTTCACAAAGTCCACTTTAAATAAACAGGCAATTTGTCACTTTGGTCACAGGGCAACTGTATAAGGCACAAAGTTCACGCTTCTTGCACTATAAAGCGTGCGTATCCTGTTCGTGACGCCAAAAGAGAGGTGCAGCGTACTCAAGTTGTGTGTAGAAATGTGTTCCTGGGTGTAGTAGTGCAATAGACACTAACCTGAGACGGCTGACTCTCTGCATAGGCAGGTGATGGTAGGAAAATGTTCGTGACGCCAGTGCCAATTAAACGGTGGCACGCCGTTTGCTGATAGCAGGAATAACTGAGGAACCACGTGATGTTAAAGCAGAACTCAAACTTTAGTAGTCATCAAACATGGCCATAGCTGGAAACGCAGTTCCTTTGCAGACAGTTTGTTGCAGTACATTTGATGCAGGCAATACAGATATAGCAAGGCGACTTCAGAGTGTTAAACACAGGACTTGCAGTACAGGAGCTTGCACTCTATTCCTGACTGATCCTGGGACATAGAAAATCTTCTCCAAGGCCCAATACCCTAGCTCTGGCGTATATCCTTGGTTTTATCTTTATAAAGTACCTCCTCTGTTGTCTTGAGTACCTCTTGCTTCTCTGAGCTTTGCCTCTGTCTCCCTCTCAGCTTCCTCAGGCTCTTTAACTGAGGTATTCCTGTTTCGGCATATGGGAATTCAGGAGGGGAACCTTCTCCTTGAATCTGGAACCCGGTTACAGGGACTGCAAAACCCTCTCCTGGACCGCAGGCTTCAGGCCTGGACTTGTCTCTGACATTGTCTAGTCTCCAACCACAACTCTAGACTCTCACTTTAGACTCAACTCTAGACTCAACTCTAGACTCAACTGCCCTTCCTTTCCCTGTCTGGGCCTTATATAAACTAGGGCTCCCTAGCTCCCTCTAGTGACTAAGAGCTGGAATGACACCCCTAGCAGGCCTGTACATGCAAGTTTCACAGTAACAGGGAAATACATACAGTAGCATTACATTACATGACAATTTATAAAGATGACATATACCAACTTCCCCATAATTAAGGAGGGACGACAGCACACCAAGTGACCCTTTTGTAGTGACGGGCATTACAGTCCCCGTACACTACACTTAGACTTGTCCTCGCCTGCTCCCTGTGTCCTACTTGCTTCTCCTGGTATTTACTCCCGGTCTGTACATTGACAGTGCTTCTGCTTACTCACTGGTACCTCCTTGACCTCCTGGTTTTGACCTTGCTAGTCCGACCTCTATTTGTTTGTCTGTTTGTTTGTCTCTCAAAGAATTTCTGCAGGAACTGTCAGAAACCATCTCAGGGAAGCTCATCTGCATGCCCGTCACCCTAATCGGGGTATGGACCTGACTACAGTTCATCGTCATAACCGAATTGAATGGGCAAATGCTCACATTCTATGGCGTTCTGTTCACGGACGAGTCCCAATTTTCACTGTTCAGGGCAGATGGTAGACAGCGTGTGTGGCATTGTGTGGGTGAGCTGTTTGCTGATGTCAACGTTGTGAACCGAGTGGCCCATGGTGGCGGTGGGGTTATGGTATGAGCAGGCAAATGTCATGGACAACGAACATAGGTTCATTTTATTGATGGCATTTTGAATGCACAGAGATACCGTGACGAGATCCTAAGGCCCATTGTTGTTCATTCATGACCATCACCTCATGTTGCAGCATGATAATGCATGGCCCCATATTGCAAGGATCTGTACACAAATCCTGGAAGCTGAAAACATCCCAGTTCTTGCATGGCCAGCATACTCACCAGGCATGTCACCCATTGAGCATGTTTGGGATGCTCTGGATCAGCGAATACAACAGCGTGTTCCAGTTCCTGCCAATATTGGACTAAGTGGACTAACATACCACAGGCCACAATCAACAACCTGATCAACTCTATGTGACAGAGATGTGTTGCACTGCGTGAGGCAAATGATGGCCACACCAGATACTGACTTGTTTTCTGACCCCCCCCCCTCCCGTAAGGCAAAACTGTGCACATTTTAGAGTAGCCTTTTATTGTGGGCAGTCTAAGGCACACCTGTGCAATATTCATGCTGTCTAATCAGCACCTTGATATGCCACACCTATGAGGTGGGATGGATTATCTCTGCAAACAGAGATTTAGACAGATTTGTGAACAATATTTGAGAGTAAGAGAGTAATGGGTCTTTCGTGTATGTAGAAAATGTTTCAGATCTTTGAATTCAGCTCATGCTAAATGGGAGCAAAACCGAAAGTGTTGCATTTAAATTTTTGGTCAGTGTATTTGACATATGATAGTAAATTGTTAGAAGATTTGATTGCTTAAGGCCTTGGTGTCAAGACCCCCTGATCTAAGAAATAAAAGGTGAGAAGTACAGCACTCAGAAAACGTTTAACTTTTTGGGCAAAATACTGATGGAAAATCTGTTTTGTGCCGGAATGAAGATGCCTCTTTATACAATAGGAGGTCGATAATATGATTTATTAAGTTTTACACTTTCGGGGCGAACTGAGGTTTGACTTCACAATTGCCATATAGCTAATGAATCTTGACTATCATTCTCTAAAATCTAGTGGAAATTTCCCTCAGAAAATAGAGGACCAATTGGTTTTCCATGATATTTATTAAGGGAATGTATCACACTAGCTTGATAAAGGACTATCAGGACACTGTGTGGTGTGTTTGGTGATGTTGGAGCTCTGAATAAAGTTTGCACCGATTTACATCAACTGAAATCATGAGCTATCCCATCAATTTTACAATATTGGATATCTCCAGTTCTCAGTGGCAATTGGCACAACGGGGAATGGCACCAATGCATACCATATGCCAGACCAACAAGGTCTTTCAGACCTGCATCCATGAGTTCCGAGTGACAGGTCCAGCAGCCAATGCCGCTCACCATTTTTTTGTCCGGCCAATTCTCTGCATATTTTCTAGGTGGCAGGCGGATCTCTGCCGAACCTCATTATAGTCAATGGGTTCTGGTGGGAAGGAAGTAAAATCTGACAATTCTGGATCCATAGAACACCAGCAGACTGTTCTCTACCATCTCTACCGGAATAGTCTGGAGTTCCCTGCTGCAACTGTGAAATTAATCGCATTGTTCTTGAAAATATGGGAATATTGTCATATTCTCTGAACTGCAACCGAGATTTGCTTTACAACTAGGAAGCTAAGTTAGGAAACTAAAATTGACCACTGTGGGCGAATGTTGTGGGCATGCTCTGTGACATGTTTAAAAGTCATTAGGCAGGGATAGGGAGGAGGAAGAAGGTTGATCTATCTTCACCACTTATCATTAATGGTGTATCCTGTGTCGTCTGCCTACAGATTTAAAATAAAAGATCTACTTATCATTATAATTAGATATGAGCTAAAAAATTCTACAGAATAATTTTGTCCAATCAGCAGGACTGTTAGAATAATTTTGCATAGGGCTTCTTCATTTGCATAAGCCTGCTGATTGGACAAAATTATTCTAACAGTCCTGCTGATTGGACAAGAAGATTCTGTAGAATCTTTTAGCTCATATCTAATTATAATCCTGTCTTCTATTGGTAATGAGTGGAACACTGATCCTGCCCCAGAGTGCACACCCCACAAGGTAAAAACTGCTATATTTCAGGAGTATTGTAGAAAGCAGCATAGAAAAGCATAAAAATATGTTTACCATAAAACCCCCTAAAATATATGCCTTTCTCCATTTAAATGTGATATAAAGACATCCGCCCACTTTTAATCATTTAAGGCTACTTTCATCTTTGTTTTTGCTGTCCAGTTTTGTGCTGTCCAGGCATGGGATCTCAAAGCCACAGCAAAATGGATCCATTTGAATAATAGAATTGGCTTCATCAGTTTAGAATGGATCCAGTTGTATTATATTGAAAATGAACATACCAGATCTGGCATTAAAACCATCGTAAGTCAATGGGCGCCTGATCTGGACATGAAAAAAAAATAATGATCCGGAACCATCGACTTACATGGTTTTTGGCATATTCAGTTCCCCATGCCGAACACAAAAACGCTGCTTGCAGCAGTTTTTTGTCCACCATGGAAACGCAACAAACCGGAACGAAATGCATTCTAGTGCACTCCGTTCCGGTCTGTTCAGTTTTGTCCCCATTGACAATGAATGGGGACAAAATTGAAGTGTTTTTCTCCAGTTTCGAGATCCCCTCCCGGATCTCAAAACTGGAAAGGAAAATGCAGATGTGAAATTAAACTAACACTGTGGATAATATATTATAGTATTATTTTTGTCCTACAATACAGTCAGGTCCATAAATATTGGAACATCGACACAATTCTAAAATTTTTGGCTCTATACACCACCACAATGGATTTGAAATGAAACTAACAAGATGTGCTTTAACTGCAGACTGTCAGCTTTAATTTGAGGGTATTTACATCCAAATCAGGTGATCATTGTAGGAATTACAACAGTTTGCATATGTGCCTCCCACATGTTAAGTAACCAAAAGTAATGGGACAGAATAATAATCGTAAATCAAACTTTCACTTTTTAATACTTGGTTGGAAATCCTTTGCAGTCAATTACAGCCTGAAGTATGGAACGCATAGACCTCACCAGACGTTGGGTTTCATCCCTGGTGATGCTCTGCCAGGCCTCTACTGCAACTGTCTTCAGTTCCTGCTTGTTCTTGGGGCATTTTCCCTTCAGTTTTGTCTTCAGCAAGTGAAATACATGCTTAATCGGATTCAGGTCAGGTGATTGACTTGGCCATTGCATAACATTCCACTTCTTTCCCTTAAAAAAACTCTTTGGTTGCTTTAGCAGTATGCTTTGGGTCATTGTCCATCTGCACTGTGAGGCGCCGTCCAATGAGTTCTGAAGCATTTGGCTGAATATGAGCAGATAATATTGCCCGAAACACTTCAGAATTCATCCTGCTGCTTTTGTCAGCAGTCACATCATCAATAAATACAAGAGAACCAGCTCCATTGGCAGCCATACATGCCCACGCCATGACACTACCACCACCATGCTTCACTGATGAGGGGGTATGCCTAGGATCATGAGCAGTTCCTTTCCTTCTCCATACTCTTCTCTTCCCATCACTCTGGTACAAGTTGATCTTGGTCTCATCTGTCCATAGGATGTTGTTCCAGAACTGTGAAGGCTTTTTTAGATGTCGTTTGGCAAACTCTAATCTGGCTTTCCTGTTTTTGAGGCTCACCAATGGTTTACATCTTGTGGTGAACCCTCTGTATTAACTCTGGTGAAGTCTTCTCTTGATTGTTGACTTTGCCACACATACACCAACCTCCTGGAGAGTGTTCTTAATCTGTTGTGAAGGGTGTTTTCTTCACCAGGGAAAGAATTCTTCGGTCATCCACCACAGTTGTTTTCCGTGGTCTTCCGGGTCTTTTGGTGTTGCTGAGCTTACCGGTGCGTTCCTTCTTTTTTAGAATGTTCTAAACAGTTGTTTTGGCCACACCTAATATTTTTGCTATCTCGCTGATGGGTTTGTTTAGTTTTTTCAGCCTAATAATGGCTTGCTTCACTGATAGTGACAGCTCTTTGGATCTCATCTTGAGAGTTGAAAGCAACAGATTCCAAATGCAAATAGCACACTTGAAATTAACTCTGGACCTTTTATCTGCTCATTGTAATTGGGATAATGAGGGAATAACACACACCTGACCATGGAACAGCTGAGAAGCCAATTGTCTCATTACTTTTGGTTCCTTAACAAGTGGGAGGCACATATGCAAACTGTTGTAATTCCTACACAGTTCACCTGATTTGGATGTAAATACCCTCAAATTAAAGCTGAAGGTCTGCAGTTAAAGCACATCTTGTTTGTTTCATTTCAAATTCATTGTGGTGGTGTATAGAGCCAAAAATGTTACAATTATGTCGATGTCCCAATATTTATGGACCTGAATTTATATAAGCTACTCAATACTTTCATTACAAGATTCACGTAACATACTGTAATTATTGAGGCCAATTTGTTATGGAGAAAATATAAAAGAAATGTCAAAGGTATTACAGATTAACGCTGGTTCAGTTCTATTGCACTAAATACTGTATATGTGCAATGTACAGAATCTGACTTCATTTAAATATGAAATATTCATAAACTCATTATTTCCCTAAAGAAAGTTTGCTAGAATTCTGTTACACATTAGCATTATTTCACTTAATGTTTGTACTTATTTCTAGCTAGAATGGTTACTGATTCTCTAGGAGAACAATTTCCTGTGAAAATGTCAAGAAAGAGTCTGGAAGAGAAATCCCGAGAGTCGATGTTTACTTACAGATTTTGCTGATCTACATTACTTCACCCTTTAACAGAACATCGGTATCTAGAGTAACATTATGTTGCTGTGGAAGCAGCAGAGAGAGAGCATTTTGCAGAGGTAATGTACAACCAGCCCATTTATTTCCAGTCTAAACATGTATGATCTTTCCTTATCCACATTTTATTCATTCCATGGGCATTGCACTTTTTGTAGACTGTTTCGCAAACCATAGCAGACACATTTTTTAATCAATAGGAGAAAACTGACATTCGGAGGAAATTATTAATATATTCTCTTTATTTTAATCCCTATTTAATATGATAGTGCTCTTTACTCAAGCCTAAATGTTAGGAATGAATGATCAAGGTACTGGATGAGTGGATTTTGAAAAGTATTAGACAATTTTAGTATTCAGATGAATGCAGGATTTTTTGAATAACAAGGTCATGACTAGAGATGAGCGAACTTCTCAAAAATTTGATTCGGTCGGTTCCCAGAATTTTCCGAAAAGGTTTGATTCAATACTAATTTATTTGTGGAGAATCGTGATAAAGAACAGCTATTTCCTGGCTGCAGAGAGCAGAGTGGTGTAGAACACTCTGTCTTGCAGTAACACGCATAGGGAGTCTGCTGAGGTAGTGAAACAATACTGTGAGTCAGTATGACATGTAGATGACAGGTGTCGGTCTTAGAATCACTGCACTCATTTGGTCAATTACGGGGCCAAAACTGACCAAATAACTGTGTGAACTCAGCCTTACAGGTCAGTGTTAGCGCCAGGTAAAAAGAACTATGCAGAGGCCCAAGCTCCTACTATAGCGTGAAAGAGCACACTCCTTTTACACCGTCGTCAGCTGATTCCACATAGATGTCTACAGAACCTGTATTGGATCTACACTTTAGGCACCCTGAAACCTCAGGGTCTAAACGTGGAATTCAGGGTTGTCTAATTGCTGATTATGCACATTCTTTCTTTTATTTGGATAGCGTATATGGAAAATAACATGTGCCTTATATTAATTGAATTTTTTTATCTTCTTTGTCCTATATAGGAAAATATCATGACTTTATATTATGAATGGATATATATGGTGAAGACTGGAGGAACTGTGTCGGCGATCCCTATATACAACTTTGTACTATTCTGTGATGCTGAGCAGTCCAGTGACTGTCCCTGTCTGTCTTGTGTGGCCCGGGCTCCTATTTTTGGGTCTTGGGTCACATTACACAGACGGCCAGACAGTCCTGCTTCCCCTTTAATGAATTTTTTTTGTATATACTTTCATTTTCATATGATTACCGATGCATTGGATCCATGCGCTCTTTCTGGCCAGTGCGATTTACTCATATTTGGATTTGTCACTACTTGGCCATTATGAGCGTCATGGTGCGGATGTGCCGATATATCTGGACGACGGGGTGGAGTCGGTATGACTGCCACGCCCCCCTGTCGATACGGATACCTTGACGGTGACCGGAATTGAACCGCCGGCCCCCGATTCATGGACCGGCTTTTCTGCTACAACAGTGCGGTATATGCTCCACAATGTAGTGATGTTATAAACAGGATGGGCGACAGTGCCGTGTTGCGCATGCGCCCTGATGCGATGTTCCCACAGTGGCCATCTTTGTTATGGTCTATAATGACCCTCAGCTCTTGTACAAGTCTCGTGATAACAGATAGTGCGGCGCATGCGCCGTTGTTGTTTCCGGACGCCAGCAGTCTCCACCATGTCGCTTCAGCCAACATTGATCCATTTTAAGGTTTTTAATCAATTTTGTTTTATTTACACACCTGTTCACTGCTGTAATGATTACCAATTATGTAAGATTTGGATATCTTTCATGCACTATGAATTACTATGTATTTCTATATATTCACTTATGTCCCACTATATTGACACTATGTATATGGATGAATTGTACTATTCATATGATTGTATTTTTTATATATTTGTCTTATTTGTTCCTATGATATTTTGATTGGATTTGCAATCATGTTAATCACTGCCACTACTTATGTATGCTATCATGCACATGTTACTCAGCTGGACAAAGGCTCCATAGAGAGAGCTGAAACGTTGCTGCTGGTTGGGTGAATAAACCTTCCACTTTCTTCACTATTTGGAGTGCTGCCTTCATTTTTTTGCCTTGTGTCTACAGAACCTGTTCTATTAAACGCTTATTCAAGTAGAGCCCCTGAGACAGAGTGGAGAGGTGTCATCAGTAAGTTTGTGTTGACATCACTGATTATATTGCACTTCCTCTGATCCAGCAGCAGCATAGTGACATAGTGGGGAGGCGGCAGCAGCATGAGAAGACCACAGAATGGCCCAGTGACTTAGTGGGGAGGTGGCAGCAGCATGAGGAGACCACAGAGTGGCCCAGTGACATAGTGGGGAGGTGGCAGCAGCATGAAGAGACCACAGAGTGGCCCAGTGTGGAGGTGGCAGTAGCATGAGGAGACCACATATTTGTGATGTAGCAGCATCATGACGAGACCACAGAGTGGTGAGGTGGCAGCAGCATAAGGAGACCACAAAGTGGTCCAGTGACATAGTGGTGAGGTGACAGCAGCATTAGGAGACCACAGAGTGTCCCAGTAACATAGTGGGGAGGTGGGGGGCAATACCAGTACCAGCTGAAGATGGTGGGTGGCTGTAGGAGCACCTGGAAACAGGTGTGACATCAGGCAGGTGGCAGCATCAGAATAGTAGCTGAAGCAGGTAGCCAGAAGAAACAGGGCTCTTTTGTCAAATTGTAGGTGTGGCACCGTGGATGATCTAGTCTGATGCATCAGGCACTGGTGTTTGAAAATCCTGGCTGATTCACGCCTGATTCATCTTCACAAAGGTCAGTTTCTCGACATTTTGGGTGGACAGGTGAGTTCTCCTTTGGGTAACTATGCATCAAACTAAACACAACTAAACACCTGCTCATATGTCACACTGCTGGATGGGCAGAAAAGCTTGTCCAGGAAAACTCAGCGAGTTGCGGCCACAAAATCGAGTTTGGCTTCCCAGTAGTCCAGGGGATATTTGATGTGGGGTGGCAGGGTGCACTCCAAGTATGCCAAAACCTGCTGGCTCAGGTTCTGCTCTGTCTAGCTGCTGCTACTGCTGGTGAGTAGTTTCTTCAGAAGGCGGGTGAAGAAAACCTTTCTTCAGCGACTCTAGACTTAAGTTGCTGCTGATGGAGCTGGTACTGCTCCTGCCCCCTCCACCGACCCCCAGCAGCCATGGCAGTGGAACATGAGCCCAGAGGGCCACCCTGGTCAGACCTGTGTGAGGATGGGCGATGGCGCACATAGGCAGTGGATAACTGACTACATAGGATGTCTCGATAGTAGTTCAGTTTGTCTTCCCTCTCAGTGGGTGGAAAAAAGGCCCCTATTTTGGACTGGTAGCGAAGGTCTAACATGGTGGAGAGCCAGTAGTCATCCCTCTGCCAAATGGTGATAATTCGGCCTTCACTACGCAGGTAACTGAGCATGCATCGGGCTATTTTTGCAAGTGACTCAGAGGGATTCCCTGCCTCCATCTCCACTGCATACTGCCACGGTGCGTCTGGGTCATCTGCCACGGCCTTCTCATTGCCCTGTAGCTCCTCTGGCTGCTCCTGCTCCTCCTCTCCTTTGACCTGTGTGGAAAAAACACCCATTTATCTATGCATTGCTTGTGCTCGAATGTCCTCCTCCTCATCCTCCTCTAGTTCAGCCCCACATGGCTCATGTGGCCGTGAGATGTAGTCGCCACATCTTCTGTCCCCTGACCAGCCAGATTTAGCAGCATCTGTTCTAGGACATGAATCAGTGGAATGACATTGTTCATCCCGTAGTCCTGGCGACTGACAAATAAAGTGGCCTCCTCAAAGGGCCCGAGCAAACGGCAGGTGTTATGCATGAGCTGCCACTGGCTAACATCAAAGTTACACAGGGGAGTACCTCTGTCCGCCTGTATCATCAAGAAATTGTTTATGGCCTTTCTCTGTTCATATAATTGGTCCAACATATGGAGGGAAACATTGCATATCAGCCTATATTGGGGGACACCTTTTTGCCCCTGCAACTCAAGGAGGGTGTGCTTTTTAGTGTACGAGTGGCTGAAGTGCATGCAAAGTTTCCTGGCCATTTTCAGGATGTCTTTCAGACGAGGTAAAGCCTTCAGGAACCGCTTTACAACCATATTGAACACGTGTGCCATGCAGGGTGCATAGCTTAGCCCTCCTTAACACAGTGCCAACACCATGTTCTTCCTGTTGTCGGTCACAATGGTTCAGTTTTTGAGATGTCAGAATTTGATTTCTTGATGAAGGACATGGAGCCGTTCCTCCCCTGTGTGACTCAGTTTGCCCAGGCAAACTAGGTGTAAAACAACATGACACCGCCATGCCCTGCACATGTGGTATGCTGGAGGAGCACTGTGAATTGTCCCTGCAGTGGAGGCTGAGGACACAGTGGAGGATGAGGAGGCAGAGGCGGACATTGTCGGAGGACCAACGTCGTGAAAACATGAAGCAGTGTCACCTGGCCAAGTTGCTGGTTTGGCTGGGCAGGAACCACATTTACCCAGTGGGCCATAAAAGACATATAGTGTCCTTGCCTGTAGTTACAGCTCCACATGTCGGAGCTGCCATGCACTTTGCCAGACACCAACAGGCCCAAGGACTGGCCTACCTTCTGTTCTACATATATGTGCAGGGCCGGAACTGCCTTTTTCAAAAAAAAAATGACAGCTTGGGACTCTCCACCTTGGCTCAGCACAAGCCATCAGTTCTCTGAAAGGTGCAGAGTCCACCACTTGCAAAGGGAGGGATTGCAGAACCAGCAAATTGGCCAGGAGCACTTTCAGATTCTGCGCCTTTGAATGAGTGCACGCTCTCTTGGCAATCGCTTCGGTGATGACTGACGAGGGGTGGGAGGAGGAGGAGCCAGAGCATCAGGAACAGTAGATGAGGGGAATTACAGACAGCTCTCTTTGACTGAGGTGGTGGAGCCTTGACTAAATGAATTTGGGTGTGTAATGCAGCAGTTGCTTGACCGCTCACACCTGCTTTCATGCAACTTTTTTCATCATTTTCTTCATCACTACTTTCCCGCCTACCGGAGGAAACGGCGGATGTCTCCTCCAGATTTTGGCTGGGCAGTAGCTACTGACTCTTCTCTAATAGCTCATCCTCTCTGAAAAGTGGAGCCGAGCCTACGGCATTTAATACTTCTTGTCCAGAGGGAACTGAAAATGACAGAGGAAGTTTCAGGACAGGTGGGGGCACAGGGCCTGCTCCCGGGCCATGTGGACTAAGCGTTGTGCCTGAGAAACCCACTGGCTCTTGACTGGGGGTGTCTGATGTCAGACCAACTCAACCATTCAATCCTTGCTGGGTTGCTGGTCAAGACACAACCCCTAGATGACACCGGGAGCTCAGGCCTCTCACTGCGACTCCTTCTGCCAAGCCCCTTTACTATGCTGCGACCTGTGCCTGCGCCAGAAACATTTAGGCCTCTGCTACTCCCCTGTGCAGGGCCTGGCACTTCTCTCTCATGTCACCTGCTGCCTGCAACATGTCACCTGTCTGTCAGACATACTGTATAATAAAATAATTAAATTAAAATAATACCCCCCAGAAAAAGGCTGCAGTACAATGTAACTTCACCGCTGAACTGCAATTAAGACATATATATATATATATTTTGCTAAAAAAAATAACAATCACAATTTACCACAGAACGGCAATTAAGACATATTCTTTTTCCTATTACCACACCCCAAAAAAAGAAATATAACAATCACAATTCACAGCAGAACTGCATGAAATGTATATTTCCTTTTAATACACCACATAAATGGCAGTAGTACAATGTACCGTATTTTTTGCCCCATAAGACACACTTTTCCCCCCAAAAGTGGGGGAGAAATGGCAGAGTCTTATGGGGAGAATGCTTTCATTTTTACATTGCTAACATTGATAGATCGCACAGCGCAGCGATGTATCAGAGGGGAGGGAGGAGGGGCTGGAGGCCGGCAACTGTCACTGTACTCTTACACCGGGCCCCACCGCTCACAGCAGTATACATATCTAAACACTAATCCTTAACCTCCAGTAACTTTAAAGCAGCACTATCCTGTTTGTTTACTACTTACAATCAAGCTCCGGTGACAGGCAGAGAGGGCAGCGGCGTAACGTCACTCACTCACGTCACACGCCTGCTCCACCCACTTTATGAATGAAGCAGGCGGAGAAGGCGCGTGACGTGAGTGAGTGACGTTATGCCGCCGCCTGCTCTGCCTGTTACCAGAGCAGGATTGTAAGTAGCAAACAAACAGAATAGCGCTGCTTTAAAGTTACTGGAGGTTAAGGATTACTGTTTAGATATGTATACTGCTGTGGGCCTGGTGTATTGGGGGACACTGTAATGGGGGGATCTGTGGATGACACATATAGCATAAAATGCTATATAGTGTAATCCACAGATCCCCCAATAGCATGGTCATCACAGATCCCCCCATAACAGTGTCATCTACAGATTCCCCCTCCCTATAGCAGTGTCATACAAAGATCCCCCTCCCCACAACAGTGCCATCCACAGATCCCCCATAACAGTACCAACTACAGATCCCCCATAACAGTGCCATCCACTGATCCCCCCTCCATAACAGTGTCATTCACATATCCCCCCATAACAGTGCCATCCACAGATCCCCCATAACAGTGTCATCCACAGATGCCCCCATAACAGTGTCATCCATAGATCCTCTCCATAACAGTCTCATCCACAGATCCCCCATAATAGTGTCATCCACGGACCACCATTAGTTCAAAACCCACCAAAAGCACACCTTTTGGTCCAAAAATTTTTTTTCTTATTTTCCTCCTCAAAAACCTAGGTGCGTCTTATGGGCAGGTGCATCTTATAGGGTGAAAAATACTGTAACTTCACTGCTGAACGACAATTATTCAGTTTTTTTCCTATTAATATACCCCCCAAAAAAAGTTCAACAATGTAAAATCAACGCAGAACGGCTAATAGAACATACGTATCTATCCTTTTATTACACCCTGTAACGGATCTTCTGACACCCCGACTGCGTACCTCTGTTGATAAATGCTCCCAGTGCCTCCCGAGGACTCAAAGCACTCCGCTCGACACCGATACCACCACAGGAACCAGGAACAGCTCTTACAAGAGCTAGGAGTAATAGCCAGGGGAGTATACACGTATAGCAATCCACACACACATGAGACGAGGCTCTATGTTGAGTGTAAAACAGGAGCTCTTTATTGAGGGCTACCCGCCCGTATTTATGCAGGTCCCCATCTGGTGGACACTCCCCTAGTGGACCAGATGGAAGACTGTGACACAGGACAGATATGCAGCAATTCAGGATACACAGACACAATACATCCCCACAATGCATCATGGTTTCCTCCTCTCTGCCCTAGAGACACCCGAGGAGCAATTCAATTATCTCTCAGGACAAAGGGAAATCGCCAATACACATGTGGGGACAACAGGACAGAAATCACCATTTAAACATACAATGTCACAACCCTTACAGTAAACACAGACATTTAACATATCCCCAGATAGCTCAAGTCTGAGTGCATATTATTAGGTGAATGGCACTCAGACTACACGAATACAATAAAATTGACATGGAGCCAAAGTCTTTCATTTCACGAACAGGCTCCATGGCATAGCTATCTGGGTACCCTCACATAACATACAATACAATTCCAAAGACAGATGGTTCTGTCACACACCTCAAAACCCCACATATCCCCATAATGTATACATCCATGGATAGCTCTGATCTGGGTGAACAACATATCCAAAAATCACCCAGATCCGAGCAGGGGTTCCCTAATTCCATGGAAGTCACATTTGGCTGACCGCAAGCATGTCTTTCCTGCCGAAAAACAGTTCCACAGATTTAAGCTGTGCGGCCGGCCTGTCTTCTCCTTTAAAGTTAGTATGGGCCATAATCCTGAGGCAAGAGGCTGGTAAACAGGCCCCTCCAAAACCCAGTGGCGAGGTTATTTTCGCCACACACCCCATAAATGGCTGCAGTACAATTTAACTTCACAGCTGAACAGCAATTATTACATATATTTTTCCATTTTATTTCCTATTAATACACCCCCCCCCCAAAAAAAGTTTAATAATGTAAAATCTACGCAAAATGGCTAATAGGATATATGTATCTTTCCTATTAATACACCCCATAAATGGCTGTATCACACAGAACTTGCAACCCAATCACAAGCAAGGTTTGCTGGAATTAGTGATGTATCATATAGTGCAAACAACCTAAGAGTGGCAGTATAACTGCAATTTGGATCCCAATTAGTGCAGCAAGGAGTAAGAGAATATCTCCTATTACCCAGGCTGTACACTCTCCTATTGCACTCTGTTCACCTTTTATAGCGTAGATGATGCCTCCCTATCCTTTCCCTACAGCTTGAATAATCTTCCCCTGAACTTGTGAATTCTTTTTTCAGCACAATGAAGTCTTTCCTAGCACTGTCCCTAGCGTCTGCAGATGTCTCTCCCGGCACTAAGCACACTGGAAAATAGCAGAATCCGAGATGGCTGAGGCTATTTATAGGACTGTAACATCACAGGGGCTGTCTGGCTGCTGATTGGCTGCATGCATGGCATTGTGGGTGATCCCTCGTTCCCAGAGTTCTATGCTCTTGTCCTAACACGTGTAGCAGCCATTTTAGGAAAAAATGTGATTCGTTACCACAAAGAGTGAGGAAATTCGGCTTTGGTGCAAATCAAATTTTTCCTGAAATTCGGATCTCTAGTCATGACTTTTACAGAAGTCACTTTCAGCATTCAGAAAACACACAATGCTTTATATATTACTTGTATTCTGCTAACAGTATTGTGAGGAAAGTTAAAGGGAATGTGTCATCATACAGTATTTTTATGTTAAACTTTTTTTTTTTTTATATATATATTTTTTTGTGATATTTTATAATTAGAGTTGAGCGGACACCTGGATGTTCGGTTCGGCAGGTTCGGCCGAACTTGAAAACATTTTTGGGGTTCGGGACCGGAACTTGACCCGAACCCCAACCCCAACCCCATTGAAGTCAATGGGGACCCGAACTTTTGAGCACTAAAATGGCTGTAAAAATGTCATGGAAAGAGCTAGAGGGCTGCAAAAGGCAGCAAAATATGCTTAAGAGCATGGCAAGTGCTCTGCAAACAAATGTGGATAGGGAAATGACTTAAAAAAACATAAAAGACCTTAAAAAAATAAAAATTAGGAACGATGTAGGAGGAAGAGGTTGAGGAGGCGGTGAATGAATGTGGCCGTGTAGGCTCACGTGGCGGTCTAGGTGGAAGCAGCAGCGAAGGAGGAATAGGTAGCCAACACAGATGTGTGTTATGTTGCATTTTTACATAGGAATATCCCCCAAAATATTGGGACATATAAAAAAAATAAAAAAAAGAATAAGTGCACTTGAGTACAAGGATGGATGGTTGAGGCTGTTAAAACTGTCTATTCTGCACAAGGTACAGACAAGTCCTGAGGGATCCAAGCCTGGTTCATTTTAATGAACGTGAGCTTGTCCACGTTGGCTGTGGACAGGTGGCTGCGTCTGTCTGTAATGACGCCTCCTGCCGTGCTAAATACACGTTCAGAGAGTACACTGGCTGCAGGGCAGGCCAGCACCTAAAAAGGCATACAGAGCAAGCTCTGGCCATGTGGACAATTTGGAGACCCAGAAGTTTAATGGGTCAGAACTATCAGTCAGTACGTGTAGTCGTGTGCACAGGTACTGTTCCACCATGTTGTTCAAATGCTGCCTCCTGCTAACACGCTCCATAATAGCAGTTGGGGTCGGTTGTTGCGGCGAGGTGACAAAGCTTTTCCACATGTCGGCCATGCTAACCCTGCATTCTGAGGTGCTGGCGCTGACACAGCTGCGTTGGTGACCTCATCCTCCTCCCCTGCCTTCGCCTTGTACTTCCACTTGTCCCCCGGCGTCAGTCGGGAATGCTCTCATGAGCGCGTCTACCAGCCTACGCCTGTAATCCCGCATCTTCCGATCACGCTCCAGTGAGGGAATTAAGGACGGCACATTGTCTTTCTAACGGGGATCCAGCAGGGCAGCCACCGATTAGTCAGCACACACTAAAATGTGGGCAACTCTGCAGTCATTGCGCAGGCACTGCAGCATGTAGTCGCTCATGTGTGCCAGGCTGCCCAGAGGTAAGGACAAGCTGCACTCTGTGGGAGGCGTATCGTCTGCGTCCTCCGTATCCCCCCAGCCACACACCAGTTATGGGCCCGAGCTGCGTTGTATACCACCCCGCTGTGAACATGCTTCATCCCCATCCTCCTCCTCCGCTAGTAGTGGGCCCTGGCTGGCCAAATTTGTACCTGGCCTCTGCTGTTGCAAAAATCCTCTTTCTGAGCCACTTCTAAAAGACTGGCCTGAAAGTGTTAGAGATGACCCCTCTTCCTCCTCCTCGTCCTGGGCCACCTCCTCTTCCATCATCGCCCTAAGTGTTTTCTCAAGGAGACATAGAAGTGATATTGTAACGCTGATAACGGCGTCATCGCCACTGGCCATGTTGGTGGAGTACTCAAAACAGCGCAACAGGGCACACAGCTCTCTCATGGAGGCCCAGTCATTGGTGTTAAAGTGGTGCTGTTCCGCAGTGTGACTCACCCGTGCGTGCTGCAGCTGAAACTCCACTATGGCCTGCTGCTGCTTGCACAGTCTCTCCAGCATGTGCAAGGTGGAGTTCCACCTGGTGGGCACGTCGCATGTGAGGTGGTGAGCGGGAAGGCCGAAGTTACGCTGTAGAGCAGACAGCCGAGCGGCGGCAGGATGAGAACGCCGGAAGCGTGCACAGACGGCCCGCACTTTACACAGCAGCTCTGACATGTCGGGGTAGTTGTGAATGAATTTCTGCACCACCAAATTCAGCACATACGCCAGGCAAGGGATGTGCGTCAAACCGGCTGGTCCCAGAGCTGCAATAAGATTTCGCCCATTATCGCACACCACCAGGCTGGACTTGAGGCTCACTGGCAGCAACCACTCATCTGCTGTTCTATACCCGCCACAACTCCTGCGTGGTGTGGGGCCTGTCCCCCAAACACATCAGTTTCAGAACGGCCTGCTGACGTTTACGTTGACGAAGTTGGTGGTGAAGGTCTGTCGCTGACCGGATGAGGAGGTGGTAGAAGAGGAGGAGGAAGCCAAGTAGGAAGAGGAGGCAACAGGAGGCAAAGAATGATGCCCTGCGATCCTTGGTGGTGGAAGGACGTGCGCCAAACAGCTCTCCGCCTGGGGCCCAGCCGCCACTACATTTACCCAGTGTGCAGTTAGGGAGATATAGCGTCCCTGGCCGAGCTTACTGGTCCACGTATCTGTGGTTAGGTGGACCTTGTCACTGATGGCGTTGCGCAGTGCACACTTGATTTTATCCGATACTTGGTTGTGCAGGGAAGGCACGGCTCTCCTGGAGAAGTAGTGGCGGCTGGGAACGACGTACTGTGGAACAGCAAGCGACATGAGCTGTTTGAAGCTGTCCGTCTCCACCAGCCGGAATGACAGCATTTCAAAGGCCAGTAGTTTAGAAATGCTGGCATTCAGGGCCAGGGATCGAGGGTGGTTAGGTGGGAATTTATGCTTTCTCTCAAAGGTTTGTGAGATGGAGAGCTGAACGCTTCCATGTGACATGGTGGAGATGCTTGGTGACGGAGGTGGTGTTGTTGGTGGCACATGCTCTGTTTTCTCGGCGGCAAGTGCCAACATTCCTCCAGAGGTGGAGGAAGAGGCCGAGGCAGCAGCAGAAGAGGGAGCAGGAGGGGCCTGAGCCCTTTCTTGGTTTTGAAGGTGCTTACTCCACTGTAGCCCGTGTCTCTCATGTAGATGCCTGGTCATGCAGGTTGTGCTAAGGTTCAGAACGTTAATGCCTCGCTTCAGGCTCTGATGGCACAGCGTGCAAACCACTCGGGTCTTGTCGTCAGCACATTGTGTAAAGAAGTGCCATGCCAGGGAACTCCTTGAAGCTGCCTTTGGTGTGCTCGGTGGTCCCTGGTGACGGTGGCCAGTAGCAGGCGAACTGTTTTGGCGACGGCTGCTCTTCTTTTGCACCCTGCTCCCGCTTTTGCTACGCTGTTGGCTCGGTCTCACCACTGCCTCTTCCTCCGAACTGTGAAAGTCAGTGGCACGACCTTCATTACATGTGGGGTCTAGGACCTCATCGTCCCTTGCATCGTCTTCCACCCAGTCTTCCTCCCTGACCTCCTTTTCGGTCTGCACACTGTAGAAAGACGCAGCAGTTGGCACCTGTGTTTCGTCATCATCAGAGACGTGCTGAGGTGGTATTCCCATGTCCTCATCAGGAAACATAAGTGGTTGTGCGTCAGTGCATTCTATGTCTTCCACCGCTGGGGAAGGGCTAGGTGGATGCCCTTGAGAAACCCTACCAGCAGAGTCTTCAAACAGCATGCGAGACTGCTGCATAACTTGAGGCTCAGACAGGTTCCCCGATATGCACGGGCGTGACGTGACAGACTGATGGGCATGGGTTTCAGGCGCCACCTGTGCGCTTTCTGCAAAAGACTGGGTGGGAGATAATGTGAACGTGCTGGATCCACTGTCGGTCACCCAATTGACTAGCGCCTGTACTTGCTCAGGCCTTACCATCCTTAGAACGGCATTAGGCCCAACCAAATATCGCTGTAGATTCTGGCGGCTACTGGGAACTGAGGTAGTAGTTTCAGTAGGACGTGTAGCTATGGCAGAACGGCCACCTTCTCTGCCTGCACCAGAGGTTCCACCAACACCGCCACCACGACCGCGTCCCTTATTAGATGTTTGCCTCATAGTTAGCGTTCACAAAGCAAAGTAAAAAGTGGTTAAATATGTTAAAAATAATTAACTGCCAATAAAAACCGTGATGTAGGGTATTGCAATCAATTTTATTTTTTTAACTCTATATGACAGCGGTATTTGTGGCCTAAATTTCACAGTAATTTAAGCACGTCTAATCCCAGATGTGCAGTATATCAGAGGTTTTTTTCACCCCAGTAAGCACAAAGCCGTATTTCTGACCTAAATGTGACAGTCACTTATGCATGTCTAATCCCAGATGTGCAGTATATCAGAGGGTTTTTTCACTCCAGTAACCAAAAAGCCGTATTTCTGGCCAAAATGTGACAGTCACTTATGCACGTCTAATCCCAGATGTGCAGTATATATTAGAGTTTTTTTTCACCCCAGTAACCAAAAAGACGTATTTCTGGCCTAAATGTGACAGTCACTTATGCACGTCTAATACCAGATGTGCAGTATATTAGAGGGTTTTTTCCCTCCATTAAGCAAAAAGATGTATTTCTGGCCTAAATGTGACAATCACTTATGCACGTCTTAACCCAGATATGCAGTATATCAGAGGGTTTTTTCACCTTTAGTAACCAAAAAGCCGTATTTCTGGCCTAAATGTGACAGTCAATTATGCACGTCTTATCCCAGATGTGCAGTATATCAGAGGGATTTTTCACCCCAGGACCAAAAAGCCGTATTTCTGGCCTAAATGTGAAAGTCACTTATGCACGTCTAATCCCAGATGTGCATTATATATTAGAGGGTTTTTTCACCCCAGTAACCAAAAAGCCGTAATTCTGGCCTAAATGTGACAGTCACTTATGCACTTCTAATCCCAGATGTGCAGTATATTAGAGGGTTTTTTAACCCCAGTAACCAAAAAGATGTATTTCTGGCCTAAATGTGAGTCACTTATGCACGTTTATCCCAGATGTGCAGTATATTAGAGGGTTTTTTCACCCCAGTAAGCAAAAAGATGTATTTCTGGCCTAAATGTGACAGTCACTTATGCACATCTAATCCCAGATGTGCAGTATATATTAGAGGGTTTTTTCACACCAGTAACAAAAAAGATGTATTTCTGGCCTAAATGTGACAGTCACTTATGCACGTCTAATCCCAGATGTGCAGTATATCAGAGGGTTTTTTCACCCCAGTAACCAAAAAGCCGTATTTCTGGCCAAAATGTGACAGTCACTTATGCACGTTTAATCCCAGATGTGCAGTATATATTAGAGGTTTTTTCACCCCAGTAACCAAAAAGCCATATTTCTGGCCTAAATGTGACAGTCACTTATGCACGTCTTCTCCCAGATATGCAGTATATTAGAGGGTTTTTTCACTCCAGTAAGCAAAAAGATGTATTTCTGGCCTAAATGTGACACTCACTTATGCACGTCTTCTCCCAGATATGCAGTATATCAGAGGGTTTTTTCACCCCAGTAACCAAAAAGCCGTATTTTTGGCCTAAATGTGACAGTCACTTATGCACATCTAATACTAGATGTGCAGTATATTGGAGGGTTTTTTCACTCCAGTAAGCAAAAAGATGTATTTCTGGCCTAAATGTGACAGTTACTTATGCACGTCTAATCCCAGATGTGCATTATATATAAGAGGGTTTTTTCACCCCAGTAACCAAAAAGCCGTAATTCTGGCCAAAATGTGACAGTCACTTATGCACTTCTAATCCCAGATGTGCAGTATATTAGAGGGTTTTTTCACCCCAGTAACCGAAAAGATGTATTTCTGGCCTCAATGTGACACTCACTTATGCATGTCTTATCCCAGATGTGCAGTATATCAAAGGGCTTTTTCACCCTAGTAACTAAAAAGCCGTATTTCTGGCCAAAATGTGACAGTTACTTATGCACGTCTAATCCCAGATGTGCATTATATATAAGAGGGTTTTTTCACCCCAGTAACCAAAAAGCCGTAATTCTGGCCAAAATGTGACAGTCACTTATGCACTTCTAATCCCAGATGTGCAGTATATTAGAGGGTTTTTTCACCCCAGTAACCGAAAAGATGTATTTCTGGCCTCAATGTGACACTCACTTATGCATGTCTTATCCCAGATGTGCAGTATATTTTAGAGGTTTTTTTTACCCCAGTAACCAAAAAGATGTATTTCTGGCCTAAATGTGACAGTCACTTATGCATGTCTTATCCCAGATGTGCAGTATATATTAGAGGGTTTTTTCACCCCAGTAAGCAAAAAGATGCATTTCTGGCCTAAATGTGACAGTCACTTATGCACGTCTAATCCCAGATGTGCAGTATATTGGAGGGTTTTTTCACCCCAGTAAGCAAAAAGATGTATTTCTGGTCTAAATGTGACAATCACTTATGCACGTCTTATCCTAGATGTGCACTATATGAAAAAAAGTTTTTTTTTTAACCCCAGTAAGCAAAAAGCTGTATTTCTGGACTTGCAGACATGCATATAGCCTGTGCTGGTGCACTATCGTTGCATAAAATGGCTGCTGATCATGTATTGATATTGACTAACTGAAGAAAAAAAAGTTTGTTTTCAGCAGTAGTTGGCTCAGGGCAGGCTTAAAAAAATTGTGCACTGCACCCACAAAACACATTTGCTGTAGATCGCTGAGTAAAAAAAGCAGTTCTTGATAAGATTTCTCCCTGATCTCTCCCTCACAGCAGCTGCAGCCTCTCCCTACACTAATCCGAGCAGAGTGACAGGCGGCGCTAAGTGACTCCAGCTTAAATAGAGGCTGGGTCACATGCTGCAGTTGGCCAATCACACCCATGCCAATAGTAGGCATGACTATGATGGCCTTTTGGGGCAAGTAGTATGACGCTTGTTGATTGGCTGCTGTGCAGCCTTTCAAAAAGTGCCATGAAAGCGCCGAACACCGAAACCGAACCCGAACTTTTACGTAAATGTTCGGTTTCGGGTCCGGGTGCCGAAAAACCTAAAGTTTGGTACGAACCCAAACTTTACAGTTCGGGTTCGCTCAACTCTATTTATAATTCTTTTCCATGTGACTATCTATATTTAAAAATTTATATAATCCTGCAATTTTCACACTGGCCACTATAAATAAAAAATGTTACTTTTGAAAGTAGCCGCATAGGCCATAGACAAAATGGACAGGTGAGGACCCTATTGACTTAAAAGAGAGTTTTATAGGCATGTTATGGGACCTGTGCAGAGGTCAGGAGTAAGCTGATAAGCTAGGACTTCACCTATTGTGAATGGTGGATTCTGTATTTTCTATATAGAGGTGTTACTTATTGTAATTGTTTCTGTGGTAATAATGAGATAGCTACTGAAAAGTTACCCATACAGAACAGGAAAACATGACCTATTATTAGATCTAGTTGACTGTGTAAAAATTGGAGCACCTTAACTGCTTAATGTCCCTTGTTGTAGTATCCATATCATTATTATTATTATTATTATTATTATTATTATTACTACTACTACTACTACTACTACTACTACTACACCAAAGAGTATAGTTCTACTGAAAGGGGTTCTTTCTCTGTGAATGATTTAAAATGACCACAAGCAACCTGTCCTGGAATATGAGTAGGGCTGGTTGCCTCTACTTGCAGAGCTGCGTAGGGGGGCAGGGTCTCACTAAATACTACATTCCAGCACCTGCATATACTACATATTGTGAGATTTCCCTGTCAGGCTGCTCAGCCATGATGGCATGCCAAAGGCAGGATTTCATTGTTACATGTGTTAAAGAGCAGGATTTTGCAGACTTACCCTCTCACCCCACTAGGCAGGTCTGCAAATGTTGGCAACCAGTCCTACTCGTAGTTTCTAGGACATTTTGTTTGAGGTCATTTTAAATAATTCCCATTAAATCCCTTTAACCAAACTTAGATTACCAAAAAGCTCTATGCAAACTAGTTTCTGTTCAGTGGGCCCATGGGGCCCATGACTTGCGAATAATAAATGCCTAAAGGCAATAATTCTGGTAATGTCCTGTATTATGGAAGAGCTTGAAACTCTGATCACGCACTGCGTTAAAATCGCAGCATGTTCTATATTCTGCGATTTTCACGCAACACTGGCCCCATAGAAGTGAATGGGGCTGCGTGAAAATCGCATCGCATCTGCAAGCAAGTGCGGGTGCGATGTGTTTTTCACTGATGGTTGCTAAGAGATGTTGTTTGTAAACATTCCGTTTTTTATCATGCGTGTGCAAAACGCATTAAATCGCATTGTACCCGCTTGATAAAAACGGAACAACTGAACGCGATCGCAGACAAAACTGAATTACTTTGTTTGCGAAATTGCGCACTTTTCACTGAACGCATACGCAACGCATCCGGACCTAATCCGAACGCGCTGGTCTGCAAGGGGCCTTATTTGGCCTTTTAGGAGTTAATATTAGGACCCCCTAGGAGTTTTTAAACACATAGAATGAATACCGTGCATGCTTGAGAAAGTGAGAAATGGGGCGTGGTCCCCAAAACGTCACACAGCATGAAGGCATGCCAACCCTCCACCTCCATATGAATGATCTCCAAGCATCATGGTCGATAAGTATATTTTATGGACATTGTACCTTTATGGACTTTGCACTTTTGGAGCTTTATAATGTGATTTTGCACTTTATGATGTCCATATTGCTCCTATGAGAATTGTTCAGAATAACCTCGCACTTTATAATGCTATTTGGATGACGATATGTGATTGAAGATAATATACAATCGATCAAAATAAGCTATTTTAGATATGTGTGTTTCTTTTGAATTGGACTGATGCAAGAGAATTAGAGGACCTCTCAACACACACAGTAGTGCAAAGCACTTGGTTCCCAATAGATATTTTGAAGTACTGATCCATGATGGTATATCATAGGCAGGTTTGCATCATTACCGTCTATTGTTGAGCAGCACAGTATGTAATCGCCCCCCCCTGCAAAATGCAGCAAGCAGTCTCCTCACTCCTCACATTTTAGGACAGGTTGCTGGCAGCCATTTAAAATAATTCTTCCTCCAACCCCATCTGTGAAGCGGAGCCTGCTTTAGGAATGCAGGCTATTACTAGCCGCTGGTTCTTAGCACTGGAGCGCTGTGGTAGCACTTAGGCTAGGTCTACACGACGACATTTGTCGCGCAACATTTTGTTGCTCCAATGTCGCGCGACAATTTTTAGAATGGCAGTCTATGGTGTTGCATTGCAACATGCGACTGCGACAGTCACAGAAAAATCCATCTCGAATGGATTTTCTGCGACTGTCGCGTTACAGTCGCAGCATGTTGCATGTTGCAGTGCGACACCATAGACTGCCATTATAAAAATTGTCGCGCGACATTGGTGCAACAAAATGTCGTCGTGTAGACCTAGCCTTAACCTCTCCTCAACTGCAGCAATGCCAAAAGAAGATGGCCTGCACCGCCCACCATCAAAAGACAGGGCTTAAAGCTTATTTTATGGTTCATGTCAAGTTGTTTTCCCATCTGCTTTGAACTGATGAGGGGCAATCACACAGAAACAGCCGTCTGCAGATGAGCTGCTGGGTTAATTATTATCCAAGTTATGTCTCAAGGCCTTGTAAAAGGCTGAGAATTATAAAATAGGATAGCTAGCTTGCATTTGGTAGAATTAGAGGCAGAAGATGGTAAGAGCTTACTTGCGTACCCTCTTCATAGGATTTGAGAGGAGCGCTGTCTGGCCAATAAGATTCCTCACGCTGTTTAAAGGGCACATGTCAGTAGATTTGTGTCCGCATTGCTGAGAAAAAGGAAGTTTTAAAGGGAATCTGTCACCTATTTTGAGCCTATAATACTGTTAACATAGCAATGTGCAATAAAGTACCTTCATTCCTGCATGTGTCCTGTTTCTTTTATTCAACATTTCATTCAGATCAAAAAGCGATTTTTCTGATATGCAAAAGAAGTCTCCAGGTGCCCAGAGGGGCGTTATTACTCTGCTCTAGTGCCCAGTAACGCCCCCCTGCAGTGCCCAGCCCGCCTTTCTTCCAAGCCCAGCACGCCTCCTAAGAAATAAATGTACTCCTACATCCTTGCCGAACGGCGCAGCCCCCTCCACTACGTCATTTAATTTATTCACTGCACCGTCCTTGCTTCCTCCTCTCTTGGCCTCCGAAATCCTGCGCAGGTGCAGTATCGCTAAGTGCCTGTGCCTGTATGATACTCCTGCTCCTGAGGGCAACAGCCTCAATAGTGTCACTGCGCATGCGCCGAGCCCAGTGACGTAATCAGAGCGCTGTTGCCCTCTGGAGAAGGAGTATCGTACAGGTGCAGGCACTCAGCGATACTGCGCCTGCGCGGGATTTCGGAGGCCAAGAGAGGAGGAAGCAAGGAAGGTGCAGTGAATAAATTAAATGACGTAGTGGAGGGGGCGGCGCCGTTCGGCAAGGATGTTGGAGTACATTTATTTCTTAGGAGGCGTGCTGGGCTTGGGAGAAAGGCGGGCTGGGCACTGCAGGGGGGCGTTACTGGGCACTAGAGCAGAGTAATAACGCCCCTCTGGGCACCTGGAGACTTAATTTGCATATCTGAAAAATCGCTTTTTCACCTGAATGAAAAGTTGAATAAAAGAAACAGGACACATGCAGGAATGAAGGTACTTTATTGCACATTGCTATGTTAACGGTTTTATATGGTCAAAATAGGTGACAGATTCCCTTTAATATATGCAAATAAACCTCTAGGAGCAATGGGGGCGTTGCTGTTACACCTAGAGACTCTGTGCTATCTCTGCAATTGCCTCACCCTCTCCACTTTGTTTGACATGACCAGGCTGTGAAAACATCATCCCAGCTGACCCTGTGAACCAGGGGGTGACAGCTGTAGAGAGATCAGAGCCTCGAGGTGTAACCACAACACCCCATTGCCCTTAGCGGCTTATTTGCATATACTATAACTGCATTTTTTTCACCATTTGTAGGCACATATGAAGATGGGACCAACAGAGATGCCTTCAGCTGCTATGTGCACATGCAACAGGCCAGCCAGCTTCATAAGTACAAATCTGTTGGCAGATGTCCTTTATGGCGCTCTCCATATATATGGAGATATTTTATCCTCAAACCCTGACCTAGGACATTCCCCCAGTTCAGCCAGTACGCTCTGCACTAATGAAAGGCAATCACCCCGAAACAGCTGTCTTCAAATGAGGTGCTGGCTTAGTTATCATCCAAGTCGTGTCTCAAGGCCTTGTAAAAGGTGAGCCGCCGACTTACAGGATGGCTGCCTTACATCTGGTAACATTAAAGGCAGAGCTTGTTAAGAGCTCATTTGCATACTGAGCAGTAATTGTTTTTTTTTATCCAGTACTTTTATGTGCTCTTTATATTTTTCTGTTTGATATTACAAATAAAGCTATAGCAGTGCTAAGTTTGCATTTGGTGAACCCATTGTAATATTACGATGCACCGTTTGTTTTCCTTCACACAGTATTGCAGATAAACCTACCCCAAAGGGATAAATTATGATATAGAACTGTAAATATCAGAAAATGAACTTTGGCGTAATTTCACTAGCACTGATTAGCAATGTATTATCCTCCCAGTGGTACAGCAATTGTGCCTATACATTGTGTATATACTCTGTGTGCACATTCTGCTCAATGAGGTGTTCAGCTAATCCAGTGGATGAGGAAATAAAGAAACATTGGTGACTCAAGTGGAGAGCTGGCAGATTAGTTTGTTTAACATCGTTTTAAAATACACAGAGCTCGGGAAACGTAATGAGTGTAGAAATCCCAGTAAGAATATAATATCCTGATTATATCATTATTCTTTCTAATTACTGTCATTTGAATTCTCCTATGAGAAAAGACACATTTGTATGTCTACTAATGGCTGCAAATCAGCAGGTATTCTTAGAAAAATCACGCTAGACCACATAATCAAACCTAGAGACAAGGCAAAATCTACTTAGATGTAATGCTTTCATTAAAATAATGACTATTTCTACCAGTAACATTTGTATTGTAGATAATAAAGGTAGGACTAGGAACCTGCAGTATGTTCAACAAAGCCAATATCATTTAAAATACCTAAAAATGGATGAAAGGCAACATTTAATTGGTGTCTGTGCGAATAGTAAATGTTTTCAGTTTAAGGTCTCGTCTCAACCAAAGTATACAGTATGTGCATGTGGTTTCATCAGTTCAGTGGATTTTACCTGTTCTGAAATAATGACTTACTGCTGCAACCAGAAATATAAAATGTAGCAAGCTTTGTTGCATTCTTAAAGTTGTTCTGCATCTTTTTCTTTCTGATCATCTTTTCTCTGGATCTGATTGTCAGGGGTCCAACACCCAGGACCCCCGCGGATCAGCTGTTTGAGAAGGCAGTGTCGCTGGTATCACTGGCCTGGGTGCGGCTAAGCTCCATTCAAGTGAACAGGGCTTAACTGCCCAGGCCAGTGATACTAGTCGTGACCAGTGATGGCCAGTTCGCAGTGTTCGCCGACGAACACATGCGATCTGCCATCTTCACTCCCAAGTCCAGCGATGCAGAGGTAAGTCCTTACCTATGCCTGCACCGCGAGCCGCTCTGAAACACATGCGGTCACCGGGAGCAGGCAGTTCCGAGAACAGCCTTCATCGGGTTGATTGCTAAAATCGGCAATGTAATATGCGAGTATTGTGCTCGCAATACAGGCGTGGGTCACTGTTGCTAAATTTTTCAAGCTACTAGAAGTTTCCTGAGACTGGAGAAAATGGTTGGGCCGGCAGAACATTACAATAGCTTTATATGCAGATAGAGTGCGCCAAAATATTCGCGATTGCGCAAATCGGCAATTAATGATGCGCATATTTTTGCACAATACGCGCAACTTCACATTTTAGCAGGTCTGACTACATATTACTGATTGGTGCACTAAGTATTGTTGTGAACTTGTGACATCACAGCACTATGTCTGTAGCATGTATGTATGGACAGCAGAACCTATCACACTGCCTAACACCCTGCACTGGAACCTATCAGCTACACTATATCAGGATATAACCTACATTGAATATCTTCCATTAACTATCTGTATTATATATATATATATAAGCTAACTAACTAACTATCTAATGTAATGACTCAGTAAAGCACAGAGCACAGCAATGACACTGCTGTCTCTCTCAGAAATCCATAAAACTACAGAAAATGGCTGCTGGGGAGGTTCTTATATAGTAATGGGTCACCTGCCATTTCCGTATTGCTGTTTCTGTTTCCCCTTTTCCCAACAGCTTGGCCATTGAGGCTCCTGCTCCTCCGTGTCAAGGAGGAGTAGGTTGCCTTACCCAGCTCCTAGCTCAGGGATCTGCGGAGGGTAAGATAGGGCTCCGAGGTTCCGGCGCATGGGCCCTCCTACCTTAAGGGTCGGCCATGCAGGTTAGGAGTTAGGGTCAGGGTAGGGACGCTGTAGGAGGTGACCTGCTCCCTGTCCTGTGGCTTCATGGCCGAGTAGCTACTTAAACACCTGGCACCTCATGGCTGAGGGTTTCCCCCATCCTCAGCCGTGACAGAGGTACTCCGATACAACCTGCATATCACATGAAATAGGGCCTCATTTACATTGTGGTACAATTGTTCAGGTAGTGGGACTCCTACACTCATAAACCCTATGCACAAGTGAAAGGGCTGCCAAAAATTACAAAGTACTGGCACTCCAATACACCCTTTATTACACATAAAGGAGGGCATCATACACACTCTTGAAAAATTATGATTGATGGCCTGATGGTGACCCTCAAAAACATTAGGAGCAAGGGCATGCTGGTGACCCTCTAAAACTTTAGGGTCGAGGGCCTGCTGCTGATCTGACATCTAAAACATTAGGGGTGAGGGTCTGCTGCTGAGCTGACCATCTAAAACATAAAGGGTGAGGGTCTGCTGCTGAGATGACTCTCTAAAATATTAGGGGTGAGTGCCTGCTGCTGATCTTACCATCTAACACATTATGGGCGAGGGCCTGCTGGTGACCCTCAAAAACATTAGGGGCAAGGGCCTGCTGCTGATCTGACCCTCTAAAACATTAGGGGTGAGGGTCTGATGCTGAGCTGACCATCTAAAACATTATGGGCGAAGGCCTGCTGGGGACCCTCTAAAACAGTAGGGGCAAGGGCCTGCTGCTGATCTGACCCCCTAAAACAGGGGTGAGGGTCTGTTGCTGATCTGACCCTCTAAAACAGTAGGGGCGAGGGCCTCCTGCTGATCTTACCATCTAAAACATTATGGGCGAGGGCCTGCTGGTGACCCTCTAAAACATTAGGGGCGAGGGCATGCTGCTGATTTGACCCTCTAAAACATTAGGAGTGAGGGTCTGCTGCTGATATGACCCTCTAAAACATTAGGGACGAGGGCCTGCTGCTGATCTGACCATCTAACACATTAGGGGTAAGGGTCTGCTGCTAAGCTGACCCTCTAAAACATTAGGTAAAAGGGCCTGCTGCTGATCTTACCATCTAAAACATTATGAGCGAGGGCCTGCTGGTGACCCTATAATAGTGAGGGGACACGACCACCAGCTCCCTGCACTTAATACGGACAAAGTCAGGGTCACCTAGAATCAAGCCAGCAAGGAAACACAATAAAGTAGAAGACTTATCTGAGAAAACAGAGCAGCAGCCTCCAGCAGTGAACACTTCATCCAGGAAGTACAAACCGGATTTCAAAAAAGTTGGGACACTAAACAAATTGTGAATAAAAACTGAATGCAATGATGTGGAGTCGGCAAATGTCAATATTTTATTTGTAATAGAACGTAGATGACAGATCAAACGTTTAATCCGAGTAAATGTATCATTTTAAAGGAAAAATATGTTGATTCCAATTTTCACAATTTCAACAAATCCCCAAAAAAGTTGAGACAAGTAGCAATAAGAGGCTGGAAAAAGTAAATTTGAGCATAACGAAGAGCTGGAAGACCAATTAACACTAATTAGGTCAATTGGCAACAGGATTGGGTATAAAAAGAGCTTCTCAGAGTGGCAGTGTCTCTCAGAAGCCAAGATGGGTAGAGGATCACCAATTCCCACAATGTTGCGCAGAAAGATAGTGGAGCAATATCAGAAAGGTGTTACCCAGAGAAAAATTGCAAAGACTTTGCATCTATCATCATCAACTGTGCATAACATCATCCGAAGATTCTGAGAATCTGGAACAATCTCTGTGCGTAAGGGTCAAGGCGGTAAAACCATACTGGATGCCCGTGATCTCCGGGCCCTTAAACGACACTGCACCACAAACAGGAATGCTACTGTAAAGGAAATCACAGAATGGGCTCAGGAATACTTCCAGAAACCATTGTCAGTGAACACAATCCACCGTGCCATCCGCCGTTGTCAGCTGAAACTCTACAGTGCAAAGAAGAAGCCATTTCTAAGCAAGATCCACAAGCTCAGGCGTTTTCACTGGGCCAGGGATCATTTAAAATGGAGTGTGGAAAAATGGAAGACTGTTCTGTGGTCAGACGAGTCACGATTCTAAGTTCTTTTTGGAAATCTGGGACGCCATGTCATCCGGACCAAAGAGGACAAGGACAACCCAAGTTGTTATCAACGCTCAGTTCAGAAGCCTGCATCTCTGATGGTATGGGGTTGCATGAGTGCGTGTGGCATGGCCAGCTTGCATGTCTGGAAAGGCACCATCAATGCAGAAAAATATATTCAGGTTCTAGAACAACATATGCTCCCATCCAGACGTCATCTCTTTCAGGGAAGACCCTGCATTTTTCAACAAGATAATGCCAGACCACATTCTGTATCAATCACAACATCATGGCTGCGTAGGAGAAGGATCCGGGTACTGAAATGGCCAGTCTGCAGTCCAGATCTTTCGCCTATAGAGAACATTTGGCGCATCATAAAGAGGAAGGTGCAACAAAGAAGGCCCAAGACGATTGAACAGTTAGAGGCCTGTATTAGACAAGAATGGGAGAGCATTCCTATTTCTAAACTTGAGAAACTGGTCTCCTCGGTCCCCAGACGTCTGTTGAGTGTTGTAAGAAGAAGGGGAGATGCCACACAGTGGTGAAAATGGCCTTGTCCCAACTTTTTTGGAATTTGTTGACACCATGAAATTCTGATTCAACATATTTTTCCCTTAAAATGGTACATTTTCTCAGTTTAAACTTTTGTTCCGTGATTTATGTTCTATTCTGAATAAAATATTAGAAGTTGGCACCTCCACATCATTGCATTCAGTTTTTATTCACGATTTGTATAGTGTCCCAACTTTTTTGGAATCCGGTTTGTAGTATAAACCACAAAGTGAGGCAGTATGGGAGGGAATATAAAGGAAGACGATTAGTCAAAATAAGTGACACCTGGCAGAAGGAAAGGAGATGACAAAGTGAAACCAAAACAAAGAACATCATACAAGAGGTAGAGAAGAACGTCTGCCAGACCTTTTCACAGAACTGGCGGTGACATGATCTGACCATCTAAAACATTAGGGGTGAGGGCCTGCTGCTAATCTGACCCTATAAAACATTAGGGATGAGGGTCTTCTGCTGAGCTGACCCTCTAAAACATTAGGGGCGAGAGCCTGCTGCTGATCTGACCATCTAAAACATTAGGGGTGAGGGTCTGCTGCTGAGCTGACCCTCAAAAACATTAGGGGCGAGGGTGTGCTGCTGATCTGACCATCTAAAACATTAGCGGTAAAGGTCTGCTGCTGAGTTGACCCTCTAAAACATTAGGGGTGAGGGCCTGCTGCTGATCTGACTATCTAAAACATTTTGGGCAAAGGGCCTGCTGTTGACCCTCTAAAACATTAGGGGTGAGGGTCTCCTGCTGAGCTGACCCTCTAAAACATTAGGAGTGAGGGCAGCCTAATAAGCATGTTGATATGATGGAGGAGGACGAGAAAAGGAAGATTGAACCATATACCCTTTTTTTAGGTGTATTCAATACACCATAAAACCCACATTTAAAGAGCCTTTATGTTCAGCTGCTTTCGTCTGGTGGAGTAGAGAAGTCAGGGGCAATCCAAGCCTTGATCATTTTGATAAGAGTCAACCTGTCAGCATTTTCAGTTGACAGGCGGATGCGCATATCAGTTATTATGCCTCCAGCAGCACTACACTGCGTGCAGAATTATTAGGCAAATGAGTATTTTGACCACATCATCCTCTTTATGCATGTTGTCTTACTCCAAGCTGTATAGGCTCGAAAGCCTACTACCAATTAAGCATATTAGGTGATGTGCATCTCTGTAATGAGAAGAGGTGTGGTCTAATGACATCAACACCCTATATTAGGTGTGCATAATTATTAGGCAACTTCCTTTCCTTTGGCAAAATGGGTCAAAAGAAGGACTTGACAGGCTCAGAAAAGTCAAAAATAGTGAGATATCTTGCAGAGGGATGCAGCACTCTTAAAATTGCAAAGCTTCTGAAGCGTGATCATCGAACAATCAAGCGTTTCATTCAAAATAGTCAACAGGGTCGCAAGAAGCGGGTGGAAAAACCAAGGCGCAAAATAACTGCTCATGAACTGAGAAAAATCAAGCGTGCAGCTGCCAAGATGCCACTTGCCACCAGTTTGGCCATATTTCAGAGCTGCAACATCACTGGAGTGCCCAAAAGCACAAGGTGTGCAATACACAGAGACATGGCCAAGGTAAGAAAGGCTGAAAGACGACCACCACTGAACAAGACACACAAGCTGAAATGTCAAGACTGGGCCAAGAAATATCTCAAGACTGATTTTTATAAGGTTTTATGGACTGATGAAATGAGAGTGAGTCTTGATGGGCCAGATGGATGGGCCCGTGGCTGGATTGGTAAAGGGCAGAGAGCTCCAGTCCGACTCAGACGCCAGCAAGGTGGAGGTGGAGTACTGGTTTGGGCTGGTATCATCAAAGATGAGCTTGTGGGGCCTTTTCGGGTTGAGGATGGAGTCAAGCTCAACTCCCAGTCCTACTGCCAGTTTCTGGAAGACACCTTCTTCAAGCAGTGGTACAGGAAGAAGTCTGCATCCTTCAAGAAAAACATGATTTTCATGCAGGACAATGCTCCATCACACGCGTCCAAGTACTCCACAGCGTGGCTGGCAAGAAAGGGTATAAAAGAAGAAAATCTAATGACATGGCCTCCTTGTTCACCTGATCTGAACCCCATTGAGAACCTGTGGTCCATCATCAAATGTGAGATTTACAAGGAGGGAAAACAGTACACCTCTCTGAACAGTGTCTGGGAGGCTGTGGTTGCTGCTGCACGCAATGTTGATGGTGAACAGATCAAAACACTGACAGAATCCATGGATGGCAGGCTTTTGAGTGTCCTTGCAAAGAAAGGTGGCTATATTGGTCACTGATTTGTTTTTGTTTTGTTTTTGAATGTCAGAAATGTATATTTGTGAATGTTGAGATGTTATATTGGTTTCACTGGTAAAAATAAATAATTGAAATGGGTATATATTTGTTTTTTGTTAAGTTGCCTAATAATTATGCACAGTAATAGTCACCTGCACACACAGATATCCCCCTAAAATAGCTAAAACTAAAAACAAACTAAAAACTACTTCCAAAAATATTCAGCTTTGATATTAATGAGTTTTTTGGGTTCATTGAGAACATGGTTGTTGTTCAATAATAAAATTAATCCTCAAAAATACAACTTGCCTAATAATTCTGCACTCCCTGTAAATACCTGCTCTGACAAAACACTGGCGGCAGGGAAGGCCAGCACCTCCAAGGCTTAAAGCGCCATTTCATGCCACGTGTCCAGCTTGGACACCCAATAGTTTTAAGGCTCAAAGGTATCACAGAGGACGCTGACACGGTCTGCTATGTACTCCTTTACCACTTGTGAAAATAGGCCGCGCATCAGGGTGAGGGTGCTGGCGGAGTGTCATGAAACTGTCCCAGGCCTTTGAGAGTGTTGCCCTGCCTCTGTTGGAACTGCTGTGTGTTCCCCTCGTCTCCCCTCCTCGGTTGCCCAAGGAACTACGTACTCTGACAGACTGCTGAAATCAACTCATTTGTCATAAGTTAACCGCAATTAGTGTCTCTAGAGGTTCATAATGAGGATGAGACACAGTTGTCAATAAGTGAGGCTCTTATTAGGTCAACAAGTTTCTCCTCCTCCACCTCCTCCTCCACTTCCACCTCTGAATACTCATCTTGCAGCACCAGTCAGCCATCAGTCAGTAGCTGGAAGCAGTGTAGCACTGCAGTGGGGAAGCGGCAACAGGCCATGCTGAAACTAATCTGCTTAGTTTAACACCGCCGCAGAGCTGTGGCAGGGTATAAGGGACCAGACTGAGCTGTTTCTGTTGACAATCAACCTACAGCAAGGCATGGTTGTGTCTGATAATGGCTGTAACTTGGTGGCAGCTTTAGAGCTCGGCAAGATCACACACATACCATGCCTAGCCCACGTCTTAAACTTAGTGGTTCAGCAGTTTCTCAAAACCTACCCCAATTTTCCTGAGCTACTGGTGAAGGTGCACCACGTGTGTGCCCATTTTCGAAAGTCATCTACAGCTGCCGCCGTTATGGCAACTCGGCAGCAGCACTTGCAATTGCTAGCTCACCGACTGTTGTGCGACGTGAGCACGCGCTGGAACTCCACATTCCACATGTTGGCCAGGCTTTGTGAGCAGCAGAGGGCAGTAGTGGAACACCAGCTGCAACATGGTTGTCACATTTCCAATCAGCTTCCACTCTTCACAAGCGATGAGTGGGCAGGATGTCTGAACTCTGCGAGGTTTTACACAACTTTGAGGAATCAATACAGATAGTGAGCGGCGATGCCGATATTATCAGCGTAACCATCCCACTTCTGTGTCTACGGAAATGCTGGCTGCTCACAATGAAGGCGGATTCTTTGCATGTGGAAGAGGTGATAGCCAGACCACCTTTCAGGAAGATGAGGCAGAGGACCCAGAAACACTGTGGCAGTATGCAGTGGAGATGAAGGCAGGGAGTCCCTCCGAGTCACTTGCACAAATGTCTCGATGCATACTCACTTGCTTGCGTAGTGACAGCTGAATTGTCACCATTCAGCAGAGAGATGACTTCTGGCTCTCCATTTTGTTGGACCCTCGCTACCGGGCCATAATGGGGACCTTTTTTACACCTGCTGAGAGGGAGGACAAACTCAACTACTATAGAGGCATCCTATGTAGTGAGTTGGCCGCTGCATATCTGCGCCATAGTCCATCCTCTCGCAGGTCTGACGGAGGGGGGGGGGGGTCCTCTGCGCTCATGTTCCTCTTCCATTGCTGCTGTGGCAGAGTGTGGGGGGGGGGGTAAGAACAGTTTCAGCTCCATCAGCAGCAAATTGAGTCTAGAGTTGCTGATGAGCAGCTTTCTTCACCCGCCTAGTGAACAAACTACTCACCCACATAGATGTTTACAGAACCTGTTCTATTAAACGCATATACAAGTAGAGCACCCCTACAGAGTGGAGAGTGTGTCAGCAGTTTGTGTTGACGTCACTGATTAATTTTCCCCATTCTCTGATCCGTCAGAACAATTACCCAGAAAAAACGGATCCTGTCTGTGGAGCATATGCCTTCACTCGGTTAGCATTTGCTCAATAATCCATCAGTATTGCTAAAAAAAAAACAGAGTGGATCTAAAACACAGATGACACTTGAATGGAATATTTGCATGTCTTCTGTGTTTTGTACCCACTCCTACTTTTGGCTACCAAATCACAAGCCAATTCTGATGGTATCATACAGGCCTTGCAGCTGCTACACAGACAGGATCCGTTGTGCGTCTCGTCTTTCCTTCCTTCTGACAGATCAGAAGTGTCAAATAAATGATGATGTCAGCCAAGCTGAAAGCCAAAATAGTGGACCAGTCATGAAGTGGAGAGGGTGTAACAGCATCAGAATAGTAGCTGAGGAAGGTAGCCAGAAGAAACCGGTCTCTTTTGTCAAATTGTTGGTGTGGCACCATGGATGATCTAGTCTTATGCATCAGGCATTGGTGTGTGGAAATCCTGGCTGATCCACACCTAATTCATCTTGATGCAGTGTCCAACTATGTGCTATATGTGGGCACTTTAAACTCCTGCTAAATGTCATATCAAATGTATTGTGGTATTATGCTGAAATTCCCTTTAACAGGATTGCAGTGTCATTTACCTTTATTCGCCCCTAGGTGGTGCTTGCACCCCTTATATATATATATAGCTGGGGGGGGGGGGTTAAAGTTAGTGTGTCCGATGCTAATGAAGAGATGAGGAAGTTAATGGAGGAGGTGGAAATTTGTATTTCCACCAAAATAATAAAAAAAAAAGATTTTAACGCATATAAGTGCAGCGCTTAATGCAGAATACAAGATTTTTTGTCCACAAAATAATTTATAAAAGATTTTACTGCATATAACTGTAGCGCTGAATCTTTTTCTTTTTATACTGATATATGCTACTAAAGGCTTCACCACATATAACTGGAACAGTGAACGCAGAGTATATTTTTTGTTTTTCCACGTATATAAGCACTAAAGACTTTTCAACAGAGGGTTATAGGCTGTCAGTTTGAAAATAAAACAACGCGCCTGAAGCGGAGTGATCTGAAGTGAACTGTACGTAGCAGAGGAAGCAGGTCCACGCTGGAAGAGCGAGACGCGGTCCTCTTGCTGTTTCTGTGCTGCAGAGAAGTCCCTGTAGTGTCCAGTAAGCAATACCGCAGATAGATTTAGTTTGCATTTTTGTGCAGGGTTAGTGCATAGTGTATTCACCTGTATTGGTGTGCCGCTCTTATGGACGTCGTCACGTAAGCGCGCAGTGTGTGAAAGGTAAATACAAAATTTCACCACAACGTAATTCGGTCCATACCGCAAAAAGCACTTTCCCACATATAACTGCAGTGCTGAATGCTGAATATATCTTTTTTTTTCTACTGAAATACGCCACTAAAGGCCACATATACCGTATTTTTTGCCCTATAAGACGCACTTAATCCCCGCAAAAGTGGGGGGGAAAAGGCAGTGCATCCTATGGATAGTGTTTATTAGAAAAGCAAATTTTTACGCGAATATCTGCACTTCAAGAATTTGCGAATATTTAGAATATAGTGCTATATATTCGTAATGACGAATATCTGTATATATTTTTTTTCTTTTAACACAGTACACATCAGGTGATCATTAGGGATGAGCGAACCCGAACTGTATAGTTCGGGTTCGTACCGAATTTTGGGGTGTCCGTGACACGGACCCGAACCCGAACATTTTCGTAAAAGTCCGGGTTCGGGTTCGGTGTTCGGCGCTTTCTTGGCGCTTTTTGAAAGGCTGCAAAGCAGCCAATCAACAAGCGTCATACTACTTGGCCCAAGAGGCCATCACAGCCATGCCTACTATTGGCATGGCTGTGATTGGCCAGTGCACCATGTGACCCAGCCTCTATTTAAGCTGGAGTCACGTAGCGCCGCACGTCACTCTGCTATGATCAGTATAGGGAGAGGTTGCAGCTGCGACGTTAGGGCGAGATTAGGCAGATTAACTCCTCCAAAAGACTTCATTCTGTGATCGATCTGCAGCTGTGGATCATTGAAGTGCTATTATTGACTTGCTCACTTTTTTGAGGCTGCCCAGAGCGTTTTTAGATCACTTTTTTTCTGGGGTGATCAACGGCCATTTTGTGACTTGTGGTGCGCCAGCACGAGCTATCACCAAGTGTATTTAACCATCGATAGTGTGGTTATTTTGTGCTATATCCTACATCAGCTGCAGGCTGAGCCTGTGTCACCGAAGTGCATTTAACCATCAACAGTCTGGTTATTTTTTGGCCATATACTACATTAGCTGCAGGCTGAGCCTGTGTCACCCAAGTGCATTTAACCATCAACAGTCTGATTATTTTTTGGCCATATACTACATCAGCTGCAGGCTGAGCCTGTGTCACCCAAGTGTATTTAACCATCGATAGTGTGGTTATTTTGTGCTATATCCTACATCAGCTGCAGGCTGAGCCTGTGTCATCCAAGTGCATTTAACCATCAACAGTCTGATTATTTTTTGGCCATATACTACATCTGGTGCAGGCTGAGCCTGTGTCACCCAAGTGCATTTAACCATCAACAGTCTGATTATTTTTTGGCCATATATTACATCAGGGGCAAGTTGAGCCTGTCACCCAGCGCCTAAAAAATAGACCTGACATTTCTATTCAACCAAATCTGCACAGTTTTGGCTGGTCAAGTTATTTGTAGTGACCGTCAAAGCAGACTTTTTGTTCTGGGTTGAAAAAGCATTCCCAAATTTGCCATTCTGAAAATAACTAGTTTGTGGTATTTGAGGCCGACTTGAAATCTATCCCAAAAAGAAAATCTTACATAAAAGGTATTGATAGTGTCATTCAGAAAAACCTAAGACACACGATAGCGTGCTGATAGAAGTGTCATTCTGTGATTAAACCTATAACTGTCACACAGCGCAAAAAAAAACAGGTCTCACATCTCTATTCAACCAAATCTGCACAGTTTTAGCTGGTCAAGTTATTTGTAGTGACCGTAAAAGCAGACTTTTTGTTCTGGGTTGAAAAGCATTCCCAAATTTGCCATTCTGAAAATAACTAGTTTGTGGTATTTCAGGCCTACTTGAAATCTATCCCAAAAGAAAATCTTACATTGAAGGTATTGATAGTGTCATTCAGAAAAACCTAAGACACACGCTAGCGTGCTGATAGAAGTGTCATTCTGTGATTAAACCTATAACTGTCACACAGCGCAAAAAGAAACAGGTCTCACATCTCTATTCAACCAAATCTGCACAGTTTTAGCTGGTCAAGTTATTTGTAGTGACCGTAAAAGCAGACTTTTTGTTCTGGGTTGAAAAAGCATTCCCAAATTTGCCATTCTGAAAATAACTAGTTTGTGGTATTTGAGGCCTACTTGAAATCTATCCCAAAAAGAAAATCTTACATTGAAGGTATTGATAGTGTCATTCAGAAAAACCTAAGACACACGCTAGCGTGCTGATAGAAGTGTCATTCTGAGATTAAACCTATAACTGTCACACAGCGCAAAAAAAAACAGGTCTCACATCTCTATTCAACTAAATCTGCACAGTTTTAGCTGGTCAAGTTATTTGTAGTGACCGTAAAAGCAGACTTTTTGTTCTGGGTTGAAAAAGCATTCCCAAATTTGCCATTCTGAAAATAACTAGTTTATGGTATTTGAGGCCTACTTGAAATCTATCCCAAAAAGAAAATCTTACATTGAAGGTATTGATAGTGTCATTCAGAAAAGCCTAAGACAGACGCTAGCGTGCTAATAGAAGTGTCATTCTGTGATTAAACCTATAACTGTCACACAGCGCAAAAAAAAACAGGTCTCACATCTCTATTCAACCAAATCTGCACAGTTTTAGCTGGTCAAGTTATTTGTAGTGACCGTAAAAGCAGACTTTTTGTTCTGGGTTGAAAAAGCATTCCCAAATTTGCAATTCTGAAAATAACTAGTTTGAGGTATTTGAGGCCTACTTGAAATCTATCCCAAAAAGAAAATCTTACATTGAAGGTACTGATAGTGTCATTCAGAAAAACCTAAGACACACGCTAGCAGGCTGATAGAAGTGTCATTCTGTGATTAAACCTATAACTGTCACACAGCGCAAAAAAAACAGGTCTCACATCTCTATTCAACCAAATCTGCACAGTTTTAGCTGGTCAAGTTATTTGTAGTGACCGTAAAAGCAGACTTTTTGTTCTGGGTTGAAAAAGCATTCCCAAATTTGCCATTCTGAAAATAACTAGTTTGTGGTATTTGAGGCCTAATTGAAATCTATCCCAAAAAGAAAATCTTACATTGAAGGTATTGATAGTGTCATTCAGAAAAACCTAAGACACACGCTAGCGTGCTGATAGAAGAGTCATTCTGTGATTAAACCTATAACTGTCACACAGCGCAAAAAAAAACAGGTCTCACATCTCTATTCAACCAAATCTGCACAGTTTTAGCTGGTCAAGTTATTTGTAGTGACCGTAAAAGCAGACTTTTTGTTCTGGGTTGAAAAAGCATTCCCAAATTTGCCATTCTGAAAATAACTAGTTTGTGGTATTTGAGGCCTACTTGAAATCTATCCCAAAAAGAAAATCTTACATTGAAGGTATTGATAGTGTCATTCAGAAAAACCTAAGACACACGCTAGCGTGCTGATAGAAGTGTCATTCTGTGATTAAACCTATAACTGTCACACAGCGCAAAAAAAAACAGGTCTCACATCTCTATTCAACCAAATCTGCACAGTTTTAGCTGGTCAAGTTATTTGTAGTGACCGTAAAAGCAGACTTTTTGTTCTGGGTTGAAAAAGCATTCCCAAATTTGCCATTCTGAAAATATCTAGTTTGTGGTATTTGAGGCCTACTTGAAATCTATCCCAAAAAGAAAATCTTACATTGAAGGTATTGATAGTGTCATTCAGAAAAACCTAAGACACACGCTAGCGTGCTGATAGAAGTGTCATTCTGTGATTAAACCTATAACTGTCACACAGCGCAAAAAAAAAACAGGTCTCACATCTCTATTCAACCAAATCTGCACAGTTTTAGCTGGTCAAGTTATTTGTAGTAACCGTAAAAGCAGACTTTTTGTTCTGGGTTGAAAAAGCATTCCCAAATTTGCCATTCTGAAAATAACTAGTTTGTGGTATTTGAGGCCTACTTGAAATCTATCCCAAAAAGAAAATCTTACATTGAAGGTATTGATAGTGTCATTCAGAAAAACCTAAGACACACGCTAGCGTGCTGATAGAAGTGTTATTCTGTGATTAAACCTATAACTGTCACACAGCGCAAAAAAAAAACAGGTCTCACATCTCTATTCAACCAAATCTGCACAGTTTTAGCTGGTCAAGTTATTTGTAGTGACCGTAAAAGCAGACTTTTTGTTCTGGGTTGAAAAAGCATTCCCAAATTTGCCATTCTGAAAAAAACTAGTTTGTGGTATTTGAGACCTACTTGAAATCTATCCCAAAAAGAAAATCTTACATTGAAGGTATTGATAATGTCATTCAGAAAAACCTAAGACACACGCTAGCGTGCTGATAGAAGTGTCATTCTGTGATTAAACCTATAACTGTCACACAGCGCAAAAAAAAACAGGTCTCACATCTCTATTCAACCAAATCTGCACAGTTTTAGCTGGTCAAGTTATTTGTAGTGACCGTAAAAGCAGACTTTTTATTCTGGGTTGAAAAAGCATTCCCAAATTTGCCATTCTGAAAATAACTAGTTTGTGGTATTTGAGGCCTACTTGAAATCTATCCCAAAAAGAAAATCTTACATTGAAGGTATTTATAGTGTCATTCAGAAAAACCTAAGACACACGCTAGCGTGCTGATAGAAGTGTCATTCTGTGATTAAACCTATAACTGTCACACAGCGCAAAAAGAAACAGGTCTCACATCTCTATTCAACCAAATCTGCACAGTTTTAGCTGGTCAAGTTATTTGTAGTGACCGTAAAAGCAGACTTTTTGTTCTGGGTTGAAAAAGCATTCCCAAATTTGCCATTCTGAAAATAACTAGTTTGTGGTATTTGAGGCCTACTTGAAATCTATCCCAAAAAGAAAATCTTACATTGAAGGTATTGATAGTGTCATTCAGAAAAACCTAAGACACACGCTAGCGTGCTGATAGAAGTGTCATTCTGTGATTAAACCTATAACTGTCACACAGCGCAAAAAAAAACTGGTCTCACATCTCTATTCAACCAAATCTGCACAGTTTTAGCTGGTCAAGTTATTTGTAGTGACCGTAAAAGCAGACTTTTTGTTCTGGGTTGAAAAAGCATTCCCAAATTTGCCATTCTGAAAATAACTAGTTTATGGTATTTGAGGCCTACTTGAAATCTATCCCAAAAAGAAAATCTTACATTGAAGGTATTGATAGTGTCATTCAGAAAAACCTAAGACAGACGCTAGCGTGCTGATAGAAGTGTCATTCTGTGATTAAACCTATAACTGTCACACAGCGCAAAAAAAAACAGGTCTCACATCTCTATTCAACCAAATCTGCACAGTTTTAGCTGGTCAAGTTATTTGTAGTGACCGTAAAAGCAGACTTTTTGTTTTGGGTTGAAAAAGCATTCCCAAATTTGCCATTCTGAAAATAACTAGTTTGTGGTATTTGAGGCCTACTTGAAATCTATCCCAAAAAGAAAATCTTACATTGAAGGTACTGATAGTGTCATTCAGAAAAACCTAAGACACACGCTAGCAGGCTGATAGAAGTGTCATTCTGTGATTAAACCTATAACTGTCACACAGCGCAAAAAAAAACAGGTCTCACATCTCTATTCAACCAAATCTGCACAGTTTTAGCTGGTCAAGTTATTTGTAGTGACCGTAAAAGCAGACTTTTTGTTCTGGGTTGAAAAAGCATTCCCAAATTTGCCATTCTGAAAATAACTAGTTTGTGGTATTTGAGGCCTACTTGAAATCTATCCCAAAAAGAAAATCTTACATTGAAGGTATTGATAGTGTCATTCAGAAAAACCTAAGACACACGCTAGCGTGCTGATAGAAGTGTCATTCTGTGATTAAACCTATAACTGTCACACAGCGCAAAAAGAAACAGGTCTCACATCTCTATTCAACCAAATCTGCACAGTTTTAGCTGGTCAAGTTATTTGTAGTGACCGTAAAAGCAGACTTTTTGTTCTGGGTTGAAAAAGCATTCCCAAATTTGCCATTCTGAAAATAACTAGTTTGTGGTATTTGAGGCCTACTTGAAATCTATCCCAAAAAGAAAATCTTACATTGAAGGTATTGATAGTGTCATTCAGAAAAACCTAAGACACACGCTAGCGTGCTGATAGAAGTGTTATTCTGTGATTAAACCTATAACTGTCACACAGCGCAAAAAAAAACAGGTCTCACATCTCTATTCAACCAAATCTGCACAGTTTTAGCTGGTCAAGTTATTTGTAGTGACCGTAAAAGCAGACTTTTTGTTCTGGGTTGAAAAAGCATTCCCAAATTTGCCATTCTGAAAATAACTAGTTTGTGGTATTTGAGACCTACTTGAAATCTATCCCAAAAAGAAAATCTTACATTGAAGGTATTGATAGTGTCATTCAGAAAAACCTAAGACACACGCTAGCGTGCTGATAGAAGTGTCATTCTGTGATTAAACCTATAACTGTCACACAGCGCAAAAAAAAACAGGTCTCACATCTCTATTCAACCAAATCTGCACAGTTTTAGCTGGTCAAGTTATTTGTAGTGACCGTAAAAGCAGACTTTTTGTTCTGGGTTGAAAAAGCATTCCCAAATTTGCCATTCTCAAAATTGTGGTGAACGGGAACAATGAGGAAAACATCTAATAAGGGACGCGGACGCGGACGTGGACATGGTCGTGTTGGTGTTAATGGACCCTCTGGTGCTGGGAGAGGACGTGGCCGTTCTGCCACAGCCACACGTCCTAGTGAACCAACTACCTCAGGTCCCAGTAGCCAGCAGAATTTACAGCGATATTTGGTGGGGCCCAATGCCGTTCTAAGGATGGTAAGGCCTGAGCAGGTACAGGCATTAGTCAATTGGGTGGCCGACAGTGGATCCAGCACGTTCACATTATCTCCCACCCAGTCTTCTGCAGAAAGCGCACAGATGGCGCATGAAAACCAAGCCCATCGGTCTGTCACATCACCCCCATGCATATCAGGGAAACTGTCTGAGCCTCAAGTTATGTAGCAGTCTCTTATGCTGTTTGAAGACTCTGCTGCCAGGGTTTCCCAAGGGCATCCACCTAGCCCTTCCCCAGGGGTGGAAGAGATAGAATGCACTAACGCACAACCACTTATTTTTCCTGATGATGAGGACATGGTAATACCACCTCAGCACGTCTCTGATGACGAAACACAGGTGCCAACTGCTGCTTCTTTCTGCAGTGTGCAGACTGAATAGGGGGTCAGGGATCAAGACTGGGTGGAAGACGATGCAGGGGACGATGAGGTCCTAGACCCCACATGGAATGAAGGTCGTGCCACTGACTTTCACAGTTCGGAGGAAGAGGCAGTGGTGAGACCGAGCCAACAGCGTAGCAAAAGAGGGAGCAGTGGGTAAAATCAGAACACCCGCCGCCAAGAGACTCCGCCTGCTACTGACCGCCGCCATCTGGGACCGAGCACCCCAAAGGCAGCTTCAAGGAGTTCCCTGGCATGGCACTTCTTCAAACAATGTGCTGACGACAAGACCCGAGTGGTTTGCATGCTGTGCCATCAGAGCCTGAAGCGAGGCATTAACGTTCTGAACCTTAGCACAACCTGCATGACCAGGCACCTGCATGCAAAGCATGAACTGCAGTGGAGTAAACACCTTAAAAACAAGGAAGTCACTCAGGCTCCCCCTGCTACCTCTTCTGCTGCTGCCGCCTCGGCCTCTTCTGCTGCTGCCGCCGCCTCGGCCTCTTCTGCTGCTGCTACCGCCGCCTCGGCCTCTTCCTCTGGAGGATCGTTGGCACCTGCCGCCCAGCAAACATGGGATGTATCACCAACACCACCACCTGCGTCACCAAGCATCTCAACCATGTCACACGGCAGCGTTCAGCTCTCCATCTCACAAACATTTGAGAGAAAGCGTAAATTCCCACCTAGCCACCCTCGATCCCTGGCCCTGAATGCCAGCATTTCTAAACTACTGGCCTATGAAATGCTGTCATTTAGGCTGGTGGACACACACAGCTTCAAACAGCTCATGTCACTTGCTGTCCCACAGTATGTTGTTCCCAGCCACCACTACTTCTCTAAGAGAGCCGTGCCTTCCCTGCACAAACAAGTGTCCGATAAAATCAAGTGTGCACTGCGCAACGCCATCTGTGGCAAGGTCCACCTAACCACAGATACGTGGACCAGTAAGCACGGCCAGGGACGCTATATCTCCCTAACTGCACACTGGGTAAATGTAGTGGCGGCTGGGCCCCAGGCGGAGAGCTATTTAGCGCACGTCCTTCCGCCGCCAAGGATCGCAGGGCAACATTCTTTGCCTCCTGTCTCCTCCTCCTCCTACTCAGCTTCCTCCTCCTCTTCTTCCACCTGCTCATCCAGTCAGCCACACACCTTCACCACCAACATCAGCACAGCACGGGGTAAACGTCAGCCGGCCATTCTGAAACTCATATGTTTGGGGGACAGGCCCCACACCGCACAGGAGTTGTGGCGGGGTATAAAACAACAGACCGACGAGTGGTTGCTGCCGGTGAGCCTCAAGCCCGGCCTGGTGGTGTGCGATAATGGGCGAAATCTCGTTGCAGCTCTGGGACTAGCCGGTTTGACGCACATCCCTTGCCTGGCGCATGTGCTGAATTTGGTGGTGCAGAAGTTCATTCGCAACTACCCCGACATGTCAGAGCTGCTGCATAAAGTGCGGGCCGTCTGTTCGCGCTTCCGGCGTTCACACCCTGCCGCTGCTCGCCTGTCTGCGCTACAGCGTAACTTCGGCCTTCCCGCTCACCGCCTTATATGCGACGTGCCCACCAGGTGGAACTCCACCTTGCATATGCTGGACAGACTGTGCGAGCAGCAGCAGGCCATAGTGGAGTTTCAGCTGCAGCACGCACGGGTCAGTCGCACTGCGGATCAGACCCACTTCACCACCAATGACTGGGCCTCCATGCGAGACCTGTGTGCCCTGTTGCACTGTTTCGAGTACTCCACCAACATGGCCAGTGGCGATGACGCCGTTATCAGCATTACAATACCACTTCTATGTCTCCTTGAGAAAACACTTAGGGCGATGATGGAAGAGGAGGTGGCCCAGGAGGAAGAGGAGGAAGAGGGGTCATTTTTAGCACTTTCAGGCCAGTCTCTTCGAAGTGACTCAGAGGGAGGTTTTTTGCAACACCAGAGGCCAGGTACAAATGTGGCCAGACAGGGCCCACTACTGGAGGACGAGGAGGACGAGGATGAGGAGGAGGTGGAGGAGGATGAGGATGAAGCATGTTCACAGCGAGGTGGCACCCAAAGCAGCTCGGGCCCATCACTGGTGCGTGGCTGGGGGGAAACACAGGACGATGACGATACGCCTCCCACAGAGGACAGCTTGTCCTTACCTCTGGGCAGCCTGGCACACATGAGCGACTACATGCTGCAGTGCCCGCGCAACGACAGCAGAGTTGTCCACATTTTAACGTGTGCGGACTACTGGGTTGCCACCCTGCTGGATCCCCGGTACAAAGACAATGTGCCCACCTTACTTCCTACACTGGAGCGTGATAGGAAGATGCGCGAGTACAAGCGCACGTTGGTAGACGAGCTACTGAGAGCGTTCCCAAATGTCATAGGGGAACCAGTGGAAGCCCAAGGCGAAGGCAGAGGAGGAGCAAGAGATCGCCAACGCAGCTGTGTCACGCCCAGCTCCTCTGAGGGCAGGGTTAGCATGGCAGAGATGTGGAAAAGTTTTGTCAACACGCCACAGCTAAGTGCACCACCACCTGATACGGAACGTGTTAGCAGGAGGCAACATTTCACTAACATGGTGGAACAGTACCTGTGCACACCCCTCCACGTACTGACTGATGGTTCGGCCCCATTCAACTTCTGGGTCTCCAAATTGTCCACGTGTCTAGAGCTAGCCTTTTATGCCTTGGAGGTGCTGGCCTGCCCGGCGGCCAGCGTTTTGTCTGAACGTGTATTCAGCACGGCAGGGGGCGTCATTACAGACAAACGCAGCCGCCTGTCTACAGCCAATGTGGACAAGCTGACGTTCATAAAAATGAACCAGGCATGGATCCCACAGGATCTGTCCATCCCTTGTGCAGATTAGATATTAACTACCTCCCCTTAACAATATATTATTCTACTCCAGGGCACTTCCTCATTCAATACTATTTTTAATTTCATTTTACCATTATATTGCGGGGCAACCCAAAGTTGAATGAACCTCTCCTCTGTCTGGGTGCCGGGGCCTAAATGTGTGACAGTGGCCTGTTCCAGTGGTGGGTGACGTGAAGCCTGATTCTCTGCTATGACATGAATACAGATTCTGCGCTGACATAAGGCCAGATTCTCTGTTACGGGACCGTTCTCCTCTGCCTGGGTGCCTGGGCCTAAATGTGTGACAGTGGCCTGTTCCAGTGGTGGCTGACGTGAAGCCTGATTCTCTGCTATGACATGAAGACAGATTCTGCGCTGACATAAGGCCAGATTCTCTGTTACGGGACCGCTCTCCTCTGTCTGGGTGCCGGGGCCTAAATGTGTGACAGTGGCCTGTTCCAGTGGTGGGTGACGTGAAGCCTGATTCTCTGCTATGACATGAATACAGATTCTGCGCTGACATAAGGCCAGATTCTCTGTTACGGGAACTCTCTCCTCTGCCTGGGTGCCTGGGCCTAAATGTGTGACAGTGGCCTGTTCCAGTGGTGGGTGACGTGAAGCCTGATTCTCTGCTATGACATGAATACAGATTCTGCGCTGACATAAGGCCAGATTCTCTGTTACGGGACCTCTCTCCTCTGTCTGGGTGCCTGGGCCTAAATGTGTGACAGTGGCCTGTTCCAGTGGTGGGTGACGTGAAGCCTGATTCTCTGCTATGACATGAAGACAGATTCTGCGCTGACATAAGGCCAGATTCTCTGTTACGGGACCGCTCTCCTCTGTCTGGGTGCCGGGGCCTAAATGTGTGACAGTGGCCTGTTCCAGTGGTGGGTGACGTGAAGCCTGATTCTCTGCTATGACATGAATACAGATTCTGCGCTGACATAAGGCCAGATTCTCTGTTACGGGACCTCTCTCCTCTGCCTGGGTGCCTGGGCCTAAATGTGTGGCAGTGGCCTGTTCCAGTGGTGGGTGACGTGAAGCCTGATTCTCTGCTATGACATGAAGACAGATTCTGCGCTGACATAAGGCCAGATTCTCTGTTACGGGACCGCTCTCCTCTGTCTGGGTGCCGGGGCCTAAATGTGTGACAGTGGCCTGTTCCAGTGGTGGGTGACGTGAAGCCTGATTCTCTGCTATGACATGAATACAGATTCTGCGCTGACATAAGGCCAGATTCTCTGTTACGGGACCTCACTCCTCTGCCTGGGTGCCTGGGCCTAAATGTGTGACAGTGGCCTGTTCCAGTGGTGGCTGACGTGAAGCCTGATTCTCTGCTATGACATGAAGACAGATTCTGCGCTGACATAAGGCCAGATTCTCTGTTACGGGACCGCTCTCCTCTGTCTGGGTTCCGGGGCCTAAATGTGTGACAGTGGCCTGTTCCAGTGGTGGGTGACGTGAAGCCTGATTCTCTGCTATGACATGAATACAGATTCTGCGCTGACATAAGGCCAGATTCTCTGTTACGGGACCTCTCTCCTCTGCCTGGGTGCCTGGGCCTAAATGTGTGACAGTGGCCTGTTCCAGTGGTGGGTGACGTGAAGCCTGATTCTCTGCTATGACATGAAGACAGATTCTGTGCTGACATAAGGCCAGATTCTCTGTTACGGGACCTCTCTCCTCTGCCTGGGTGCCTGGGCCTAAATGTGTGACAGTGGCCTGTTACAGTGGTGGGTGACGTGAAGCATGATTCTCTGCTATGACATGAAGACAGATTCTGCGCTGACATAAGGCCAGATTCTCTGTTACGGGACCTCTCTCCTCTGCCTGGGTGCCTGGGCCTAAATGTGTGACAGTGGCCTGTTCCAGTGGTGGGTGACGTGAAGCCTGATTCTCTGCTATGACATGAAGACTGATTCTGCGCTGACATGAAGCCAGATTCTCTGCTATGGCATGAAGAGACTGATTCTCTGCTGACATGAAGCCAGATTCTTTGCTATGGCATTAAGAGACTGATTCTCTGCTGACGTGAAGCCAGATTCTCTGCTATGGGACCTCTGTCCAATTGATATTGGTTCATTTTTATTTTTTTAATTTTAATTTTAATTCATTTCCCTATCCACATTTGTTTGCAGGGGATTTACCTACATGTTGCTGCCTTTTGCAGCCCTCTAGCTCTTTCCTGGGCTGTTTTACAGCCTTTTTAGTGCCCAAAAGTTCGGGTCCCCATTGACTTCAATGGGGTTCGGGTTCGCGACGAAGTTCGGTTCGGGTTCGGATCCCGAACCCGAACATTTACGGGAAGTTCGGCCGAACTTCTCGAACCCGAACATCCAGGTGTTCGCTCAACTCTAGTGATCATCCCTCCCTTCTTCTAGCTTGTGGGCCAATGACCAGTTGAAAAGTTGCCTACGCCTTACTATTTAAGAACCTCCCCAGCAGCTATTTTCTAAAGTTTATTGCTGTTATGTGCTTTGTGTTATTACATTAGACAGTTAACTTATATATATAAATCAGATAGTTAGGGTCTCAGAAAACTTATACCAGCTTGAAATATGTGAAATAGCATAAGTGACCCACGCCTGTATTTCGCACACATTACTCAAATATTACATTGCCAATTTTTGCAATCAAGAATTTAATTTAGAATTCTTGAATTCGTGAATATATGACGAATATTCTACAAAATATTTGCGAAATATTGCAAATTCGAATATTGCCCCTGCCTCTCATCACTACTTACGGGGCGAATGCTGCCATTTAACACTGATACATCGCCGGCCGCGATGCTGCACAGCGCGGTGGGTGATGTATCAGCGGGAGGGAGGAGGGGCAGGGGACGGCAACTGATATTGGAATGGCAGTGGGGCCCGGTGCAGTCACTGTATTCTATCACACCAGGACCCGTTCACTGTAGTATTCATATGTAACTTGTAGGCATGTGAGCTTTGTTAAATTATAGAAATCCTCTGCAGCAGTAGTAAAATCCACATAGTACTCACTTGAAACTCCCGTAGCAGGCAGGCGGGGCGGCAGCGTAACGTCACTCACTACGTCACATGCCTGCTCTGCCTGCTTCATTCATAAAGTGGGAGGAGCAGGGGCGTGACGTAGTGAGTGATGTTACACTGCCACCCGGCCTGCCTGCTACGGGAGTTTCAAGTGAGTACTACATGATTTCGCTACTGCTGCAGAGGATTTCTATAGTTTAATAAAGCTCCCATGCCTACACGTTACATATGAATACTACAGTGAGCCAGTGTAATAGAATACATGCTGGCATTCCAACACCAGTTGCCGGCCCCCACCCACTCTATTGGGGGTCATTCACTATTTACACAGGGACACTGTTATAGGGGGATCTATAGGGATAAGATGCTATATATGTGTCATCCACAGATCTCCCCATAGCAGTACCATCCACAGATTTCCCCCCATAATAGTGTCATCCACAGACCCCCCCATAACAGTGTCATCCACAGATCCTCCCCCCATAACAGTGTCATTCACAGATCCCCATAACAGTGCCATCCATAGATCCCCAATAACAGTGCCATCCACAGATGCCCCCATAACAGTGTCATCCACAGATCCCCATAACAGTGTCATCCACAGATCCCCATAACAGTGTCATCCACAGATCTCCATAACAATGCGTCATCCACAGATCCCCCCATAACAGTGTCATTCACAGATCCCCATAACAGTGCCATCCATAGATCCCCTATAACAGTGCCATCCACAGATGCCCCCATAAAAGTGTCTTCCACAGACGACCATTAGTTCAAAACCCACCAAAAGCACACCTTTTGGTTAAAAATAATTTTTTTATTATTTTCCTCCTCAAAAACCAAGATGCGTCTTATGGGCTGATGCGTCTTATGGGCCGGTGCGTCTTATAGGGCGAAAAATACGGTAACTGCAACAGTGAACGCGGAATATATTTTTATTTTTATACTAATATACAGTACAGACCAAAAGTTTGGACACACCTTCTCATTCAAAGAGTTTTCTTTATTTTCATGACTATGAAGGCATCAAAACTATGAATTAACACATGTGGAATTATACACATAACAAACAAGTGTGAAACAACTGAAAATATGTCATATTCTAGGTTCTTCAAAGTACCCACCTTTTGCTTTGATTACTGCTTTGCACACTCTTGGCATTCTCTTGATGAGCTTCAAGAGGTAGTCCCCTGAAATGGTCTTCCAACAGTATTGAAGGAGTTCCCAGAGATGCTTAGCACTTGTTGGCCCTTTTGCCTTCATTCTGTGGTCCAGCTCACCCCAAACCATCTCGATTGGGTTCAGGTCCGGTGACTGTGGAGGCCAGGTCATCTGGCGCAGCACCCCATCACTCTCCTTCATGGTCAAATAGCCCTTACTTTCAAAGTTTTGCCAATTTTTCGGCTGACTGACTGACCTTCATTTCTTAAAGTAATGATGGCCACTCGTTTTTCTTTACTTAGCTACTTTTTTCTTGCCATAATACAAATTCTAACAGTCTATTCAGTAGGACTATCAGCTGTTTATCCACCTGACTTCTCCTCAGCGCAACTGATGGTCCCAACCCCATTTATAAGGCAAGAAATCCCACTTATTAAACCTGACAGGGCACACCTGTGAAGTGAAAACCATTTCAGGGGACTACCTCTTGAAGCTCATCAAGAGAATGCCAAGAGTGTGCAAAGCAGTAATCAAAGAAAAAGGTGGCTACTTTGAAGAACCTAGAATATGACATATTTTCAGTTGTTTCACACTTGTTTGTTATGTATATAATTCCACATGTGTTAATTCATAGTTTTGATTCCTTCAGTGTGAATCTACAATTTTCATAGTCATGAAAATAAAGAAAACTCTTTGAATGAGAAGGTGTGTCCAAACTTTTGGTCTGTACTGTATGTCAATAAAGGTTTTTCAAGATATAAGTGCTGCAGCAAATGGCGAATGTATATTTCTTTTTCTACTGATTTACATCATTAAAGGTTTTTCAAGATATAAGTGTAGGAACGAATATCGAATGTATATTTATTTTTCTAATGGTATATGTCAATAAAGGTTTTTCTACATGTAAGTGCACCAGCGAATGGCAAATGTATATTTATTTTTCTACTGCAATACACCAGTAAAGGCGCTTCACCAGATATAACTGCAACAGTGAAGTGAGAATATATTTTTCTTGTAGTACTGAAATACACCACTATACGCTTTCACCAGAAATAACTGCAGAAGTGACCTGAGAATATATTTTTCTTGTTGGACTGAAATTGGCCACTATACGCTTTCACCAGAAAAAAAAATAAAGACTGAAGTGCGTATATATTTTTCTTGTCGTACGGAAATACGCCCCTATACGCTTTCACCTGAAATAACTGCAACAGTGCAGTACGTATATATATATATATATATATATATATATATATATATTTCTTATTGTACTGAATTATGCCCCTATACGTTGCCCCTATAGTTGAAGTGCGAGGTAGAAGAGGCCAAGAAGTCTAAGCCAGGACCTGTTGAGAATGGGTCTGAAGATGGTGGTGCTGCGGTACCGGCCAAGACAGAAAAGATGGAAGACGTTTCTGCTGAACAAATGGAAAGGGCTGATGCGGATGCGCAGGCCAGGAGACTCATGACAGTGAATAGCCGGGACCTGGTCATGAAAGACATACCCTCCGCCATCAATGCCTTCCAGAAAGTCAGCAGCCCTCTTGGGATGAGATACAGTGAGATGAACGACAAATCTGCAGATGCTGTCTACTACTATGGGATGGATCTAATGAGTCTGATAAGGACCCCGATGTTCCCCGTACCTTCAACGTCAATAAGAAAGAAAATGAGGAATTAAAAGTGCCGGTATATGATGCCATAGCCGAGAAGGATGAGAAGGCTGATGAGTTGGAGTGGGAGAACTCCTCAAATGTTGCAGAGCCCAAAGAAGAGGCTGAAGGAGAGTCTGCCAAAGTGGAAAAAGCCACTGAAGAGGTGGAGGACTCTGAAACTGCTGCGAAATCTGAGAAAACCACTGTTGAAGAGAATGAAAATGGAACTTCTGATCGTTCTAGAACTAGCAAACCTGTAAGCAGAGATGAGGAAGATCTGTCGTTATGGATAAATTAAAGGTAGAGCCTGTCATTGGTATCAAAAGCCAAGGTCAAAACGCTGAGAGTAATGGAAAAAGAAAGATGTAATCTTTTAAGGAAATAGAGAGAAAGAGAGCGAGAGCAAAAAGTGCGAGAGTGCAGCATCGTCACTCATAAAAGAATAGAAAAAGAGTGTCAGGTCATTAAATGAACACCAGAGTCCTTTAGGTATTATCTACTAGGTAGAAAGTTGGTGTTTGTGACAAACCGAGCTCTGCTGGCCTTTGTGTCGCAGAATAAAGGAAAAAAATTTGACTCTGGTCACATCTTCCAGAGGGCATGGTATGATGTGGATATATGGCCAGACCTTCGTTCTGGAGAAGAGTGTATGTCTTTCCCCTAAACAAAGGTCATCACAGGTGAGGCCTGCTGTAATCAAGGAGGCGTAAATCCAACCCTCTCTGTGTCAGTCTGTGGAGAGAAAACATGGAAAACAGAGGCCTACAGAGGCTCTGGGTGGTCTTAGCCAGGAGCTCTGAGGGACCACAAGGCTATGCGAAGCCTGATCTCTGCCTGTATGGACTTGTGTTTGCTGAGCAGACCTGCTAAGGCTTGGAGCCTGAGACCGTGTTTATAAGCTGTGATTAGAGGTAAGTCAGGAAATAGTACTATGTGTTAGTTAGAGCCCAGACGGGCAGGTGTTTGTTTTGCTGTTTTGTGTGTGCTGGTGCCAAAATAAATGACCGTTTTGGACTTTAAATCCACTGTCTGAAGAGATGTCTGTGATTGTGACCCCCTGACTGAGGGAGAGCGATCCCTTACAGTAGCCAAAAACAGGAGTGGGTACAAAACACAGAAGACATGCAAATATTTAATTTTCGTGTCATCTCTGTTTTGGATCCACTCATGTTTTTTTTTTTTTTTTGCCATTAGCAATACTGATGGATTACTGACCGAATGCTGACCGAGTGAAGGCCGATGCTCCACAGCCAGGAACCGTTTTTTGTGGGTTATTGTTCTGACGGATCAGAGGAAGGGCAAAATAATCAGTGACGTCAACACAAACTTACTGCTGACACTCTCTCTACTCTTTCGGGGGGCTCTACTTGTATAAGCGTTTAATAGAACAGGTTCTGTAGACATCTATGTAGAATCAGCTGACGATGGTGTAAAAGGAGTGTGCTTCTTCTTGGCGCTAACCAGTGATGAGCGGCAGGGGCAATATTCGAATTTGCAATATTTCATTAATATTTGGGCGAATATTCGTCATATATTTGCGAATTTGCGAATTTGTGATCTCGCCTTTTTTTTCTTAATTGCGAAAATCAGCAATCTGAAAATTTGCGATATGAAAATTTGCAATTAACACTACTCCTAAAGTCAAAGATATTGTAGCCTTATTATTGGCCCACAAGCAAGAAGCTGTGAGGATCATGTGTACTGATGAAAATTAATCTAGAATATTCGCAATTACGAAGATATAGCACTATATTCTAGATATTCGCGAATTCCCGAAGTGCCAATATTCACGATAAAAATTAATTCTGGAAAGAAGGCCTATATCTGGTAACAAGGGAAGCAGAAAGGGAGAATATATAGTAGCTGAAAGTGGCTGACAGAGAACAGCTGAAAGGAAAAGCTACAGATTCCTAAATGGGACAAAAAGGATCGCAAGCATAAACAGGAAAGCCTGGACCAGAATCCATTCCCACCATTAGGTCATGGAGCGATATCTTGAAACCGAGCGAATAGCCACTAGTGATGAGCGGCATAGGCAATATTGATTTTCATGAATTTTTCACACAATATTCGCAATAAATTCGCAAATTCTAGAATTTTTGATCTCCAGTCATTATTTTTGCGATTGTGCAAATCGGCACTAATGATGCACATATTTTTTGTGCAATACATGCAACTTCACATTTTATCAAATCTGAGTAGATATAACTGATTGGTGCACTAAGTATTGTTGTGAAAACAGCACTATGTCTTTAGCATGTATGTATGGACAGCAGAGAAACGGTAATTCCTATGACACTACCTAACACCCTGCACTGGAACCTATCAGCCACACTATATCACTATCTAACCTACACTGACTATCTCCCACTAACTATCTGTATTATATACACTCACCTAAAGAATTATTAGGAACACCTGTTCTATTTCTCATTAATGCAATTATCTAGTCAACCAATCACATGGTTCAATGCATTCAAATGCTTCAATGCATTTAGGGGTGTGGTTCTGGTCAAGACAATCTCCTGAACTCCAAACTGAATGTCAGAATGGGAAAGAAAGGTGATTTAAGCAATTTTGAGCGTGGCATGGTTGTTGGTGCCAGATGGGCCGGTCTGAGTATTTCACAATCTGCTCAGTTACTGGGATTTTTACGCACAACCATTTCTAGGGTTTACAAAGAATGGTGTGAAAAGGGAAAAACATCCAGTATGCGGCAGTCCTGTGGGCAAAAATGCCTTGTGGACGCTAGAGGTCAGAGGAGAATGGGCCGACTGATTCAAGCTGATAGAAGAGCAACGTTGACTGAAATAACCACTCGTTACAACCGAGGTATGCAGCAAAGCATTTGTGAAGCCACAACATGCACAACCTTGAGGCGGATGGGCTACAACAGCAGAAGACCCCACCGGGTACCACTCATCTGCACTACAAAAGAGGCTACAATTTGCACGAGCTCACCAAAATTGGACTGTTGAAGACTGGAAAAATGTTGCCTGGTCTGATGAGTCTCGATTTCTGTTGAGACATTCAAATGGTAGAGTCCGAATTTGGCGTAAACAGAATGAGAACATGTATCTATCCTCTGATGGCTACTTCCAGCAGGATAATGCACCATGTCACAAAGCTCGAATCATTTCAAATTGGTTTCTTGAACATGACAATGAGTTTACTGTACTAAAATGGCCCCCACAGTCACCAGATCTCAACCCAATAGAGCATCTTTGGGATGTGGTGGAACAGGAGCTTCGTGCCCTGGATGTGCATCCCTCAAATCTACATCAACTGCAAGATGCTATCCTATCAATATGGGCCAACATTTCTAAAGAATGCTATCAGCACCTTGTTGAATCAATGCCACGTAGAATTAAGGCAGTTCTGAAGGGTCCAACACTGTATTAGTATGGTGTTCCTAATAATTCTTTAGGTGAGTGTATATGAGCTAACTAACTATCTAATGTAATTGGAAAAGGAATAGGATCCAGATGAAAGCACAGAGCACAGCAATGTCACTGCTCTCTCTCTCAGAACTGCAAAAAAAAACAGCAAGAATTGGCTGCTGGGGAGTTTCTTATATAGGAAAGGGATAGTCAACTTTCCTATTGGTTGCTAGGGATGTTGCTAAGCTCTGATAAAGATATTGCAGCCTTCTCATTGGCCCACAAGCAAGAAGGGAGGTTACTGACGAAAAATAAATCTAGTATATTCTGGATTCGCAAATTCTCAAAGTACTAATATTCTCGATAAAAATTTGCGATTAAAATATTTGCGATCAACACTAGTAGCCAGCCACTGCGACCTTGTGACCAAAGGCACAACAGGGTCAGCGATAGGTCGTGACACCCTCGCGAAATCAAATTTATATGAATTCATTTGTATGAAAATTGCAATTTCACATCAGCACCTTAATGTACACACCGTCATAGAAGCGACAGAAAAAATTGTACAAGAAATATGGGTGAGTTTAGTATTTTTTGATGCTTGTTACATACTGTACAGTGACCTTAACACTTGACCAGTGTACAGAGGCAGGGACACCACAAAGTTCATCAAAGTCTTCTTTATTTAGCCGATAAATCCGGATCACAGCCAGGTCCAACAAACTTTGGCACACACTGACAGTGTTACCTCACACTGTCTACCTTCTTCCCCAGACTGAGACACACCTAAGTCAAGCAGCAGGATTAAATAGAATTCCTGGACATGAGCATGCCCCAAGTCCCGGACTGGAGCCTGGGGAACAGGCACCCACCCAGCACATTGCCTGTTCCCAGTAAACACCTGACTAGCTGGAACCAGCTATGCTATCTATCTATCATGATGTCCACCAACTAACTTAGTGGACACCTAATCTAGGGGCCTTTACTCCACCAAGGCCGGGCACCTTGGTGACACGTTCCTGGTGCAAACAAAACCTCTTTTAGAATGCTTCCTGCAGTGACATTCTGGGTGACGCATATCTCACATCATAAATGACTCCTGTCACTGACTCACAAGGGGTATTCTTGTTGGTTGACGTTATTCCCTATCCATAGGATAGGGGATAACTATTAGATCAGTGGGGGTACTCCCAACAATCATGAAAATGAGGGCCCTGTACTCCCTGCAGCACCCCTGAAAAGAACAGAGCAGCTGGTTGCACATGAGTGTGGCTGCACTCAGCTATTTCCGGAATTCCCATAGAAAGAAATGTAGCGTTCACACAGATGCTCGACCAGCCACTCTGTTCATTTCACAGGGGTTGCAGGGGGCACTGGGCCCTGTTCTCGTGATCGATGGGGGTTGCAACGATAGGATCCCGACCAATCTAATAGTTATCTATGTATAGGGAATAACTTCAACCAACTAGAATATCTCTTTAAGATTACACAATTGAACATTCTGTTAGGCCCCTTTCACACGGGCGAGTTTTCCGTGCGGGTACAATGTGTGAGGTGAACGCATTGCACCCGTACTGAATCCGGACCCATTCATTTCTATGGGGCTGTGCACATGAGCGGGGATTTTCACGCATCACTTGTGCATTGCGTGAAAATCGCAACATGCTCTATATTGTGTGTTTTTCACGCAACGCAGGCCCCATAGAAGTGAATGGGGCTGCGGGAAAATCGCAAGCATCCGCAAGCAAGTGCGGATGCGGTGCGATTTTCACACATAGTTTCTAGATGACGATCGGGATGGGGACCCGATCATTATTATTTTCCTTTATAACATGGTTATAAGGGGAAATAATAGCATTCTTAATACAGAATGCTAAGTAACTTAGGGATAGAGGGGTTAAAAAAAATATTAAACACACCTTATCCTCTTGTTTGCGCAGCCCAGCTTGTCTTATTTCTTCTTCTTTAATTACCTTTAATGTGCTCATCACACGGTCCATCACATGGTCCATCACCATGGTGATGGACCATGTGATGAGCGCAGTGACATCACCAAAGGTCCTTTTCCTCCCAGGTCATCAAAGAATAAGAAAAGACAAGCCGGGCTGCGCGAACAAGTGGATGAGGTGAGTTTAATTATTTTTTATTTTTTTTTAACCCCTCCATCCTTAATTTATTTAGCATTCTGTATTAAGAATGCTATTATTTTCCCTTATATCCATGTTATAAGGGAAAATATAAAAATCTACAGAATACCTAATCCAAACCCGAACTTCTGTGAAGAAGTCCAGGTTTGGGTCTGGGTACCACATTCACGCGGAAAAAAACTGAATAACGCAACGCAATCGCATACAAAACTCACCCCACTCGCAGGCAAAATCACACGATTTTCCCGTAGTGCACCCGCATCCTATCTGGCCCTCACATGCGACACCCGTGTGAAAGAGGCCTAACTCTAATACAATAAATGGGTGATAATTTAAACACATTTAATCTCCAACATTTTATTTTTATATAACTCCGATTATTATAATTATCATATTTTTTGTTTCTAGAACTACATTGTCTGGTACTGTAACATTTTTGGAATGTAAAACTATCGTTATAGTAACCATTAAAGACAGACAAATAATTAATTTTCTATTAGAGTTGCTTCATCTAATCATATTGCACAGAAGGGCAGACTAACCTGTAAAGGTGTTCAATTAAAGCTGCCAGGGTAGTCTTGCTCAGTGCTGGAAGTGTATCAATTAAAGTTTTGTACATTATCACCCGATCCTGATCATTCTGAATATCTGGGACAGAGTAAAAAAAGAAAGACAACTGACTTTACATTTCTGGTATAGTCCACTATGTTAAGGAGAAATAATATTTATCAGCATTTCTAGTCATTTTATCACATAATCCATACTAAGCTTACTTATTAATGAGTAGAAACTATAGATTGTTAGATAAATATGTTGAAAGCAAATATTTCATTTTCTTTGCTTTTGTGGAAATTTCCCTTCAGCTTAAAGAGAATTGCAATGGTTTCCTTTGACGTCCATCCAATGTGGCTGTTGTACATAAAAAGTATAAAAGAACATCAATCTAATAATACACCAATTGGCCATTAAAACCACCTGCCTTATTTTGTGCAGATGGCCCTCTTGCCATCAAGAAGCTCTGACCCATTAAGTTATGGATTCCAGATCTGTGATGGCAGTAGGTCATTTAAAATCCTGTAAATTGTGAATTGGGACCTCCATGGATCAAGGTTGTTATTTCTAGCATCTCTCACAGATACGCTATATGAGAGGTCTAGGGCATTTGGAGGCCAAGTCGCTAACCTGAACTCTTTGTCATGCTGCTCAAAATAATCCTGAACAATTTTTGCAGTGTGGCAGGGCTCCTTATCCTGTTGAAAGAGGCCAATAAGATGAAGGAGTGTAGTTGGTCTGCAACAATTTTGTAAAGTAATATTTACACATGCAGAAGCAAACATGATTCATCAAACCACCTTCTTCAATTGCTCCATGGTCCAATTCTACTGCTCACTTTGGCCTGGAATGTCCATGACTAGAGATGGCCTTGCAGTGCACCTGGCGGTCATTTCGCGACGAACTTTACGTGTTCGCGATTCGCCGAACATGCGAACATATGGAGATATTCGCGCCCGCCATATTCTTTTACATTGTAAAGAACTTTGACCAATGATACATCCTTTAGGTGGTACAGGACAGCCAATTGAGACGTTTCAGCACATGGACATACCCTCTACCTTATAAATAAACCTGATCTGGCCACCATTTTACATTCAGTGTTTTGCCAGTGTAGGGAGAGGTTGCTGTGTGGTGCAGGGACAGGCTGTTAGGGACACCAAACACTAGCTAATAGGGCCACAAAAGTATTTTTAAGGACTGGTATAGGTGTGCTATCTATAGGTGTGATACATACCTCCTTTATGAAGGAGTTTAAGCATGCATGGGATAGGCATAATGCCATCCTTCATATAAGATAGGGCCAAGGGCATAGTATTCAGTATATTGGGCAGACTAGATGGGCCAAATGGTTCTTATCTGCCGACACATTCTATGTTTCTATATACACAGAGGGGTGCGATATAGTTATAATATACTTTTATAATGAGTCAAAAACACATAGATCGATATAGTGATCACCTGGAAGTCAAGGGCCTAGGGACTAGGGGCTTACTAGGGCCATTTTTATATAGGGTAAGGTTCTGGACGGGGTCGCTCTTATCAGGGCGGGTGGTCTGTGGTTAGGCTATCAGGGCCAGAATAGCACCCCCCTGTAGGGCAATATCAGGGACAGTTCTTTGCCTTCCCTGTCCTTCAATACCACATCATCATCTAGCCCAGGGATAGATGTTTTTTGCTTTCCCTCCTGGATTCATGGATGTGCACTGGAACCCCCCGGATTGTGGTAGGACATATGGTTTCTCACTTGGTGCCGCCGAGCACCTGATTTAGTGCCGCCGAGCACTTGTTATTGCCTACCACATCTATGCTTTTTGCTTAACTTTAAAAATTAAAATTATTTTAATTTTGGGGGATATCTTTTTCATTCACACGTCCGAAAAATGGGTCCACATCCGTTCCGCAATTTTGCAGAACTGGTGCAGACCCATTCATTTTCAATGGGGCCGGAATGTGCTGTCCGCATCCGCATTTGCGGATCCGCACTTCTGCATCCGTCCTTCCGTTTCCGCCAAAAAATAGAACATGTCCTATTCTTGTCCGCAATTGAGGTTCAATGTTGGGAGGGAGACCTCAGGCGAATTGCTGTATTGCTTCATCTGGAGTCTATTAATTTGTTTTGAGGGTCTTTTGAACATATCGGGGCTCAATGACTTGCTTATTTAACATAGTTTTTCCTCAGTGTTTGTTCAGTTCATTTTTGATATTTTTGTAATTAAGTTTTTATTTTCACTTTATTTTGAGATGCAGACATATGAATTCTGCCATTCATGCCTATTGTGTGTCCTACTCATATGTGAGCTGGCACTTATTCCATATTAATGATGCCCACTGTTGATAGCTTTTGTAACATTCTAACATTTAATCAATGTAAAGCCTATTTCATATGGTAGTGTCTGTAATGAAATCCGTGTCAAGATGGTCAGTGGTTCATCTGTCAAGATATCCGTGTTTGGTCCGTGAATTAGCTATTTGCCCTCCATGTGTCATGCATATTCCACGTATGCTGCTAGGCTGAAAATTAATTTCCAGAACATCTCCTACTAATGGGTTGTGAAAATCACGCCATCACAGATGCCATCTGTGTTGTGTCAGTGGTTTTCATTAACCAATAGCCTTCAGTGGGCATTGTTGGTCTGGATCGCATACCAAAGAAGTGCATGTCCCTCTGGTTTTGCGATTGACCTATGTACAGTCAGAGCAAAATCATGGATGTGTGAATACACACAAAATACTCTCCATGGAGAACATGGACCACGCATGTATGTGATTCACTGATGTGTGACAGAGCCCTAATTCAGTTCACCAATCAGTGGTTTTAAATTGGGATGACTGATATGTGTATTCAAAAATTAAATTATAGACACAGTTTCACATAGACACTGTTCACCAGAGTGGGAGTTGCTGATACTCAGAATGAAACATGGATCCTATACCAAGATTAAATATCTAGAGATGCAAGAATATTTCTTCAGAGACCTTGGAAAAGTGACAATTAATGGTTTATAAAGTGATAGTCTATTACCAATTTTATGGGACTTATACAATCATTTCATACTCAAAACTGATCTTGAACCATTCTTGTGGTGCTGACCTCTAATGTTCCTTCATGTTTGCAAAGTATACGTGATATTGATGCACTAGCTGGAGTATACTCTTGTGTTTTACTCCTGATAACTCAGGCACCTTTCCTGTATATTGTTATACTATACTTTGATGTACGGATATTATTGCACTGATTCTTTGTATATTATATCTTTGACTAATCTGGATAAATGAAAAAAATCCTCAATAAAGATATATTGAACGATAAAAGTATACGTGATATCACAACATTACATGATCACAACAACCAATGACCTCTGTGATACATGACATCAGCATGGAGGAAATGATACTGTGGTGGGTGTTCATTGCCCATGGATTTTGTGTGATGTCCCATGGATGCCACTTCTTCAGGCATATTTTGTTAATAGGAAAGTCAATCTTTGACCAGAAATAATTATGCAGCATGCACGTCCATGAAATGCATGCATGCAAATGATGGCTGGCACCACTGACAAGGTAAACCCTAGTGCTGGGGTGTACACAGTACACCATATTTACAATAATTCAATCATTTGCATTGCAGGTGTTAAAATGATTACTGCAGCATGCACCTCTGTGACAGATTTAGATATTAGTAAATTGATTTGGATTGCAATATTCAGATTCACTAGTTCATGCCAAAGAAAACATTGGTAGATCCAATTTGCCCAATATTTCATTAAATTTAATAAAATGTTGATAATACATTCTAGAAGGTAGGGAATAGCAATCCAAAACACAAACTCAGAATCACTCCTTTCTGTTTCCACTAAGTAATTACAATTATCTTATAAGGAATTATTTCTGGTACGGATATAATATAGTAATTATATTTATAAAATAAAGAAATAAAAAAAAAATTCCATCATTAAAATTATTTTACTAAAAAGAAAATGGTTTATTAACAAATAAAAGAATTAATGAGCGAGAAGGCTACAAATCTCATGTGAATCAATATGTAAGCAGTAATGAATTCTATAATTGCTGATTTTATTAACATACTGTATGTTCTTAGTGACTGCAGTAACACACATTAAAATATGTGGTTGATAAGCAAATTGATGTGAAAAAGAAATCTGTTAATTATTTCACATTTTGAATGTGTTTTTCTTCTCAATAAATAGTTATATAGTTACATAGTTAATACTGTTGAAAATAGACAAAAGCCCATCAAGTTGAACCAAGGGATACTGTAGGTGGGGGCGAATCCCAAAAGGAAGCGAGACTCAGATTTCTACACATTTTCATAAGCATTAATGTCATTTACTTTTAAGAATTCATCTAAACCCTTTTTAAAACTATCCGTTGTCCCTGCTGTGACCACGTCCTGAGGAAGTCTATTCTACAGATTCACAGTTCTTACAGTAAAGAAGCTTTGACGCTTCTGGAGACTGAACTTTTTCTTCTCCAGTCGGAGGCAGTGCCCACTTGTCTTTTGAGGGCATTTTACATGGAACAGTTTTTCACCATACTTTTTGAATGGCCCATTTATATATTTGTATCGGTGAATCATGCCCCCCCCCCAGACATCTCTTCTCAAGACTAATTAAATTTAATTATTTTAATCTTTCTTCAGACGCTCCATGTCCCTTATTAGTGTAGTTGCTCTCCTTTGTACTTCCAAAGCATCCTTTCTATAGACTGGTGCCTAAAACTGAACTGCATATTCCAGATGAGGCTGCAACAACCCTTTGTAAAGTGGTAATATTACATTCCTGCCCCACGAGTCCATATCTCGCTTAATACATGACAATATCTTAGTAGCCTTAGAAGCAGCTGATATTATATGATGTTATTTAATCTGCGATCTACAAGGACACCCAAATCCTTCTCTAAAAGTAACTCTCACAGTCCCCTAGGACATTGATGGTAAACCTTTTAGAGACCATGTGCCCAAACTGCAACCCAAAAACCCACTTATTTATTGCAAAGTGCCAAAACGGCAATTTAACCTTAATACCAATATATTATTACTTCCATGTACTTTATCATTTAACTATGATAGCCTGCCTACATTCAATGCGCTACCTGTGCCATTCATAGTACGCCCTGTGCTGATGAAAGGCAGGAAAAGTCTAAGGCATATTGGTACACCATCGAATTTTTCCAGGGGCGGGTGCCCACAGAGAGGGCTCCAAGTGCCGCCTCTAGCACCCATGCCATAGATTCTCCACCACAGCCCTAGGAAATATGATGTACAGAGATGCACTTACATACATTGACCCTCATTTGCCAAGTTGATGCCCAATCACTCAGAGTGTCCAAGTCAGCTTATATTTTATGGATATCTTCCATAGACTGAACAGTACAGCATAGCTTGGTGCCATCTGCAAAAATAGAAATGGTGCTATTAATCCCATCCTCACTATCATTAATAGTGTTGATCGAGCACCATAGTGCTTTGGTGCTCAGGCCGAACACATCGGGATGCTCGGGTGCTCAACCGAGCACACAAGTATAATGGAAGTCAATGGGGGAAACCGAGCATTAAACCAGGCACCCCCTGCTCTGAAGAGTGGAGGGTACTGAAATGGTTCGGGAACAGCATGGGGAGGATGTATGGATGCATCTTGGACTCCCAGGTCGCTGCTGGGAACTATATTGTCCGAGTAGTAGGCCAATTTTACAGACTGACAATAATACGCAACAAATTGTTAGGAAACATTCTTTCCTGTATATTTACATAGTGGTAAAATTGCTCAGGTAGTGGGACTCCTACATTCATAAAGCCTATGCAATAAGTGAAAGGGCTGGCAAAAAATTACAAGGAACCGGCACTCCAATACACCCTTTATTACACATAAAGGAGGGCATCATACACACTTGAAAAATTATGATTGATGGCCTGATGGTGACCCTCAAAAACATTAGGAGCAAGGGCCTGTTGGCGACCCTCTAAAACTTTAGGGGCGAGGGCCTGCTGCTGATCTGACATCTAAAATATTCGGGGTGAGGGTCTGCTGCTGAGCTGACCATCTAAAAACATAAAGGGTGAGGGTCTGCTGCTGAGATGACCATCTAAAAACATAAAGGGTGAGGGTCTGCTGCTGAGCTGACTCTCTAAAACATTGGGGTGAGTGCCTGCTGCTGATCTGACCATCTAAAACATTATGGGCGAAGGGCCTGCTGGGGACCCTCTAAAACATTAGGGGTGAGGGCCTGCTGCTGATCTGACCATCTAAAACATTTGGGGCGGGGGCCTGCTGCTGATCTGACCATCTAAAACATTAGGGATAAGGGTCTGCTGGTGACCCTCTTAAACATTAGGGGCGAGGGCCTGCTGCTGATCTGACCATCTAAAACATTAGGGATGAGGGTCTGTAGCTGATCTGATCCTCTAAAACATTATGGGCGAGGGCCTGCTGCTGATCTGACCGCCTAAAACATTAGAGGCGAGGGCCTGCTGCTGATCTGACCCTCTAAAACATTATGGGCGAGGGCCTGCTGCTGATCTGACCCTCTAAAACATTAGGGGCGAGGGCCTGCTGCTGATCTGACCATCTAAAACATTAGGGGTGAGGGTCTGCTGCTAAGCTGACTCTCTAAAACAATCGGGGCGAGGGCCTGCTGCTGATCTGACTATCAAAAGCGAAAATAAAATCAATTTTAGAGGAAAAATTGTTAGGAAACATTCTTTCCTGTATATTTACTTGTATATAAAGTGCAAGTGCTGCGAAAAAAAAAAAAAAAGGAAGAGGCACTCCGATACAACCTGTATATCACATAAAGTAGACCCTCATTCACATTGTGGTACAATTGTTCAGATAGTGGGACTTCTACACTCATAAAGCGTATGCACTAAATGAAAGGGCTGCCAAATATTGCAAGGAACCGGCACTCCAATACACCCGTTATTACACATTATGGAGGGCATCCTAGACACCCTTTAACAATTATGATTGATGGCCTGCTGGTGACCCTCAAAAACATTAGGAGCAAGGGTCTGCTGGTGACCCTCTAAAACATTAGGCGTGAGGGCCTGCTTCTGATCTGACCATCTAAAACATTAGGGGTGAGGGTCTGCTGCTGAGCTGACCATCTAAAACATTAGGGGTGAGGGTCTGCTGCTGAGCTGACTCTCTAAAACATTAGGGGCGAGGGCCTGCTGCTGATCTGACCATCTAAAACATTAGGGGTGAAGGCCTGCCGCTAAGCTGACCATCTAAAATATTTGGCGCAAGCACCTGCTGATATGACCATCTAAAACATTATGGGCGAAGGCCTACTGCTGCTTTGGTGACTCTAGATGACCTGGGGCTGATCGCACATCCCCATGACAGCGACAATCCATTCGGATGTCTGCCCTATCAACTTTTAATGTTATTTTCAGCGCCAACCACGGTGACCACGGGTAAGGGGGAATCAGTGTTCGATTCCAGGGAGGGAGCCTGAGAAACGGCTAAGGCTACCACATCCAAGCAAGGCAGCATGCACGCAAATTACCTGTTAGGTATAATTAGGTGAGGGCCTGCAGGTGAGCTGACCCTGTAAAATATTGTAGGTGTGGGCCTGCTGGTGAGCTGACCCTCTAAAAGATTGTAGATAAGGGCCTGCAGGTGATCTGACCCTCTAAAAAATTATATGCAAAGGCCTTCTGCTGAGCTGACCATTAAAAAAATTATTGGAGAGTGCCTGCTGCTTAGCTAACCATTGAAAAAAATTACAGTGTTCAAAGCAGATCAGGTCACCTGAATACTTCAGCGAGGAATAATGGAATAGTACTCCGGTTCTATTTTGTTGGTTTTCGGAACTGGGGCCATGATTAAGAGGGACGGCCAGGGGAATCCGCTTTGTGCCGCTAGAGGTGAAATTCTTGGACCGATGCAAGACGAACCAAAGCGAAAGCATTTGCCAAGAATGTTTTCATTAATCAAAAACGAAAGTCAAATGTTCGAAGATGATCAGATACCGTCGTAGTTCCGACCATAAACGATGACGACTGGCGACTCAGCAGCGTTATTCCCATGAACCGCCGAGCAGCTTCCGGGAAACCAAAGTCTTTGGGTTTAGGGGGGAGTATGATTGTAAGGCTGACAAAGTACACTGTATGTCACAGATACATTTTTGACGCGCACATGCTACACTGCAGATGTGGCCCTGGTATGGTCACTGTCAGAAGCGGACACCGTCTACGCAAAAAATTACATTGTATGTCACTGATATGTAAGGGATGCTCACACTTTATACAGGAGATGTGGCGCGGATAATCTAACTGTCCGCAGCGGCCTATTGCACGGTATTTAGCGCATGATGCGCTAAAAATATATGTTGCTGCTGTCACACACAGTAGTCCTTATAAGGACTTTTGGGTCTCTGAAATGTTTTTTGTATTAAAATCTTTCTATTACACTCCCTACACTGTCTGTCCCTTTCTATGCACAGCTCTCCCCAACACTGAGCAATTTAGTGCAGGTTGCGCTACAAACATATATTGCTGCTGTCTCACACAATAGTCCTTACAAGGACTTTTGGGTCTCCGAAACATTTTTGTACAAAAAATATTTAATTACACTCCCTACACTCTCTGTCCCTTCCTATGCTCAGCTCTCACTTAGTACGAATGAGCCGAACATGCATCATCGGGTGCTATATAGCACCCGATGACGCGTTCCAGCCAATCACTGTAATGCCAGTAGTCAACATGGCTACTGGCATTACAGTGAGGGCAGTACTTACCTGCACGTTTATTGGCTGCGTAACAACCAAGAAACTTGCGGGGAAGAGACTCGAGCATGGCGCTCGAGCACATGCAGTACTCGGCCGAGTACCGCCATGTGCCGAGCATCGAGATGCTCGAGCCGAACAGGTGTTCGGCCGAGCATGCTCACTCATCACTAATCATTAATAAATAAAAAAAATAGAGCACCCAGCACTGAACCTTGGGGTACACCATTTATAACCTGCATAGGAATCATTGACCAAAACTCTCTGGACACGGTTCTTCAGCCAGTTTTCAATCCAATTACAAACTATACTTTCCAAGTCTATAAACCTTAATTTACCTATTAAACATCTATGAGGTACATTATCAAAAACCTTTCCAAAATGCAGAAATACTACATCCACAGCTGTCCCTTTGTCCTGGTTTCAACTCACCTCCTCATAAAAACAAATCAGGTTAGTCTTACAACTTCAGTCCTTGGTAAACCCATGTTGGTTATCACTTATAATATTATTTACAATCACATACTCCTGAATATAGTCTCTTAAGAGTCCTTCAAACATTTTTCCCACAACAGAAGTTAAACTAACTAGTCTATGATTACCTGTGAAGGACCTAGATCCTTTTTTGAATTTGGGCACCACATTTGAAAAAGAAGAAAAATGAAGAAAAGAAAAAAGGGATAAAAGGCAAGCTAGTGTATACCCCATAAGTGCCTATAGTATGAGGATTCCCATCCTGATTTATAACAGTTATATCTCCTAATGTAGTGGAGACAATGATGTGATTCTGATCTTGTTTTAACCACCTCCGGACCGCCTAACGCAGGATCGCGTTCCGGAGGTGGCAGCCCTGCGCACAGTCACGCATATATGCGTCATGTCGCGAGACGCGAGATTTCCTGTGAACGCGCGCACACAGGCGCGCGCGCTCACAGGAACGGAAGGTAAGAGAGTTGATCTCCAGCCTGCCAGCGGCGATCGTTCGCTGGCAGGCTGGAGATGTGTTTTTTTTAACCCCTAACAGGTATATTAGACGCTGTTTTGATAACAGCGTCTAATATACCTGCTACCTGGTCCTCTGGTGGTCCCCTTTGTTTGGATCGACCACCAGAGGACACAGGTAGCTCAGTAAAGTAGCACCAAGCACCACTACACTACACCCCCCCCGTCACTTATTAACCCCTTATTAGCCCCTGATCACCCCTGATCACCCCATATAGACTCCCTGATCACCCCCCTGTCATTGATTACCCCCCTGTCATTGATTACCCCCCTGTAAAGCTCCATTCAGACGTCCGCATGATTTTTACGGATCCACTGATAGATGGATCGGATCCGCAAAACACATACGGACGTCTGAATGAAGCCTTACAGGGGCATGATCAATGACTGTGGTGATCACCCCATATAGACTCCCTGATCACCCCCCTGTCATTGATTACCCCCCTGTAAAGCTCCATTCAGACGTCCGCATGATTTTTACGGATCCACTGATAGATGGATCGGATCCGCAAAACGCATCCGGACGTCTGAATGAAGCCTTACAGGGGCATGATCAATGACTGTGGTGATCACCCCATATAGACTCCCTAAACACCCCCCTGTCATTGATTACCCCCCTGTCATTGATTACCCCCCTGTAAAGCTCCATTCAGATGTCCGCATGATTTTTACGGATGCACTGATAGATGGATCGGATCCGCAAAACGCATACGGACGTCTGAATGAAGCCTTACACGGGCGTGATCAATGACTGTGGTTATCACCCCATATAGACTCCCTGATCACCCCCCTGTCATTGATCACCCCCCTGTCATTGATCACCCCCCCTGTCATTGATCACCCTCTGTAAGGCTCCATTCAGACATTTTTTTGGCCCAAGTTAGCCGAATTATTTTTTTTTTTTTCTTACAAAGTCTCATATTCCACTAACTTGTGTCAAAAAATAAAATCTCACATGAACTCTCTATACCCCTCACGGAAACCAAATGCGTAAAATTTTTTAGACATTTATATTCCAGACTTCTTCTCACGCTTTAGGGCCCCTAGAATGCCAGGGCAGTATAAATACCCCACATGTGACCCCATTTCGGAAAGAAGACACCCCCAGGTATTCCGTGAGGGGCATATTGAGTCCATGAAAGATTGAAATTTTTGTCCCAAGTTAGCGGAACGGGAGACTTTGTGAGAAAAAAAATTAAAAATATCAATTTCCGCTAACTTGTGCCAAAAAAAAAAAATTTCTATGAACTCGCCATGCCCCTCATTGAATACCTTGGGGTGTCTTCTTTCCAAAATGGGGTCACATGTGGGGTATTTATACTGCCCTGGCATTCTAGGGGCCCCAAAGCGTGAGAAGAAGTCTGGTATCCAAATGTCTAAAAATGCCCTCCTAAAAGGAATTTGGGCACCTTTGCGCATCTAGGCTGCAAAAAAGTGTCACACATCTGGTATCGCCGTACTCAGGAGAAGTTGGGGAATGTGTTTTGGGGTGTCATTTTACATATACCCATGCTGGGTGAGAGAAATATCTTGGTCAAATGCCAACTTTGTATAAAAAAATGGGAAAAGTTGTCTTTTGCCAAGATATTTCTCTCACCCAGCAAGGGTATATGTAAAATGACACCCCAAAACACATTCCCCAACTTCTCCTGAATACGGCGATACCACATGTGTGACACTTTTTTGCAGCCTAGGTGGGCAAAGGGGCCCATATTCCAAAGAGCACCTTTAGGATTTCACTGGTCATTTACCTACTTACCACACATTAGGGCCCCTGGAAAATGCCAGGGCAGTATAACTACCACACAAGTGACCCCATTTTGGAAAGAAGACACCCCAAGGTATTCCGTGAGGGGCATGGCGAGTTCCTAGAATTTTTTATTTTTTGTCACAAGTTAGTGGAAAATGCTGATTTTTTATTTTTTTTTCATACAAAGTCTCATATTCCACTAACTTGTGACAAAAAATAAAAACTTCCATGAACTCACTATGCCCATCAGCGAATACCTTGGGGTCTCTTCTTTCCAAAATGGGGTCACTTGTGGGGTAGTTATACTGCCCTGGCATTCTAGGGGCCCAAATGTGTGGTAAGTAGTTTTAAATCAAATTCTGTAAAAAATGACCTGTGAAATCCGAAAGGTGCTCTTTGGAATATGGGCCCCTTTGCCCACCTAGGCTGCAAAAAAGTGTCACACATCTGGTATCTCCGTACTCAGGAGAAGGTGGGGAATGTGTTTTGGGGTGTCATTTTACATATACCCATGCTGGGTGAGAGAAATATCTTGGCAAAAGACAACTTTTCCCATTTTTTTATACAAAGTTGGCATTTGACCAAGATATTTATCCAAGTCAGCAGACTTGGAGAATGCAGAGTTGGTGCAGCGCAGACCAGGAAAGGAAGATCTGCCATCTGCTCAGTGTATAAATGAAAGCAACATATGGTAAGAGGACCCCTTTGTGCTGCAGGAGATTAACCCTTTAGGTTACTGACACTTTTGGGGGGCTATTGTTACTGGCTAGTGAGGGCAGGCGGGATTAGCCTTAGGGTGAGAGCAGTGGCGGCCATCCTAACTGAATACTGAAATTGCAGTTTTATGCAGACTGGTTGCTAAGGGCTGAATCTTATTAAATATGGGGTAAGTCAGTCTGATAGTAACTGATTCTGGAATATCATGTTATTAGTAACTACATATATGAAAAATGAAATTCGGGTCTAAATGTGACAGTTATCCTTTAAAGTAGAACGATATCAAATCTCTGTTGAGATTTCCATTTATATAATCCTTTTTTTCTATATGTTGTTCTGTCTAGGCCGTAACTGAGATTTACTGTTATTCTGATCGGTAGCATATTGTATTGGCAATTTTGCATTCTTTACAAATCATCCATATACTGTATATATATACAGTTTTTTGGGTGGGGGGATTTTTTTAGCCATGTTTTTATGAATATTTTCTATTTCACTTCTTTTAATACCCATGTATTTGATGTGTATATGACCAAATAAATGTTTTTGTATTTTATACGGAATTTATCTCTTCCATACCAGTAGGAGGTGTGCCTGCCTTACCTTTTGTTGTTGTACCGTATCTTGTTTTTGCTGGATTTAGGGTGATCCAGAGAGCAGTGAACCCCCCGCTATCCAGTCTTTGGTAGTGTGAGCCCTTCCATATCTAGTACTCCTTATTATGCACTCTTGCTCTCTTTTGAGCCTTAACACAAATTTTTAGAACATTTTGTAACGCTAGTATTTATCACATGATTGGGAGATTTTTATAGCGGCAGTATATAATCATGTTATTCAATCTGTCTATATGTATGTATTTAGTTTTATAAATTATGGGATTTAATGTATTCTCTTTTCTATTTATGTGTTGTGGTCATATTCTTTCTCTTTTCAGGTACCCTCTCTTTAGCCATCGGATGTGATATTATATATAAATTTACACACGCAGTTGGAATATTGCCTTTTACGATTTGGCTTAGTATAATACTTTGTGTATAACCTCCCTAGCAACATGCAATCACATGATTACATCGTAGATGTGACCCATACATGCGCTGTCTTCCCTCTTCTGGACGTGCTCCGATATGCGTCACCATGCGCGTTGCACATGCGCAGTGGTTAGGTATGGACGCCCCTGAAAGATGTGGGCGGCCATCATGACGGAGCTGCGCTGCTTTGGATGATTGTCAGGTAATTGTAGTAACTAAATCTGCCTTTCACTATATATACCCCTCGTTTATGCCTTACTAATCACCTCCTGACGAAGCCATGGGTGGCAAAAAACACGTGTCGAGTAGTGTTGGGCGCAAATATTTGAATAGCGAATTTTTATCTTGAATATCGCAACTTTGAGAATTCGCGAATATTTCGAATATAGTGCTATATATTCGTTATAGCGAATATATTCGTCTTTTTTTTTTTCAATCTGTGCAGTTGTTCTACTTCGGCATACTCCTCCCCGACAAGCGTCCCCGTCACCATGGGAAGGCCTGGGGGTTAGAATATACCATTGGATCTGAGTTTTCACGATCTCACTGAGATCGTGAAAACTCTGATCCGATGGTATATTCTAACCCCCAGGCATTAGAACCAAAAATCTCACATTTCGACTCAATAGACCAAAGTCCAGATTTCCACTTGTCTAATGTAAATTCCTGGAGTTTCTTGTTCCAAGAAAGTCAGTTATTAATGTTGTTGTTCCTCAGTAGTTTTTTTGCAGCAATTTGCACATAAAGCCCAGCATAGGCGGATTGGCCATAGACCTTACAGGGAAGTTTCCAGGTGGGCCGATGAACCCTCCTCACCGGTATCCAAGGGTGAAATTTGCACAAAACATTGTGCAAACCTGTCAATTTCTAGATTAAGAAAAAAGCAAAAAGCAAAATGTACAAAGCAGAACAGCTACCCCAATAAGAGGAATACCACACACGCATCTAACCTGATAAAGATGAGTGAAGTTTTGGAAAATTTCATTCGGCTGCTTTGCCGAAGTTTAGCAAGAAATTTGATTTGTTACGAATTAATTCATCACAAATCACTATGTTAAAACCCTATTCAGCCTATCAATCAATGGAACCGGTTTTAACAGCTGCTTAGACAGAAGTGCATCTATGTAACGGCCGTTAAAAACATTAATACACCAGTGCAATATGGCCTTTCGAGTGTTAAAAAAAAAAAAAAAAACAGTCTGCTCCTCTCTTGCTTGTAAAAAACCTGCCGAAGGACCTGCACTGAGCATGATGATGTCACTGCGTGCTCCCAGCATGATTATAATAACCCTGGGAGAGTGCAGTGACATCATCATCACACTCAGTGCAGGTTCTTTGGCAGGTTTTTTTTCATTTAGGAGAGGAGCAGACTGCCTCTGTGCAAGCAAGTGGCTGAGGTCAGTATTTATTTTTATTTTCTGTTCTTTCTCAGACAACTCTAGCCACTATTTTACAAAAAATGATTAATTACCATGAAGCGCGGAAATCTGGCTTCGTGGTGAATTAAATTTTTCCTAAACTTTGGATCGAGTCCCACTTCGGATGCTTTGATTCTCTCAACACTACTGATATGCCCTAGATCAGAACCTATTGTAGAGGACTAGGAAAGGATAGCCACAAGAGTCTGAAAATACACATAAGACTAGGGGTCATATGGTGTGACTGAAAACAGCAACAAGAATACTTCTCCAAAACCATCATAAACAAAGGTTTGCCAAAGTGGAACACATGAAAAGGTTGGGTCCCACATACACCCAGGTATCCAAGCATTAAAAAATACATATTATATTTATAATTATGCTAGTTTGTCCAATTACGTTTGGTCTGTGAAAACTGTTGGACTATGTAGAAAAAAAAAAGAAAAAAAGCTGAATTGTTGGCAAACAGTTAATGCAATATTTGTGTTAAACACCTTAAATTAAAGCTGAAAGTCTACATTTAAAGGGGTTGGCCACTTTCTTGCTATTTTTGACCAATATGCATATAATATGACTATATGGCACTTACTAATACAGTCTTTGCTGATTTTCTGTGCTGTTTCCTATATTTCATAAGGCATGCCCCCTTGTTTGAAAATCTTCTGTGCTGTCCACACAGGAGACCTGTCCATAACATGGTCGCTGATGGCGGGTCATGTGACCAGGCAGAAATAACTCCAGACATATCACTCAGCCTTCTCAACTCCACACCACATTTGCCATCTGCACTTGCACAGTGTATTTGAGTGGAAGAGACTGAGTGATTTGCCTGGTCACATATCCTCCATCAGTAGCCATTTTAAGGCCTGGCAGCTGTGTGGAAAGCACAATAAACTTGGCCAACAAGAGAGAATACTTTATGAAATATTGAAAGTGGTGCAGAATATCAACAAAGACTATATTAGTAAGTGCCATATAGTCATCTTACAAACACTTTGGTTAGTAGTAGCCAGAAAGTGGCCAATCCCTTAAAGTCATATCATAATGCACTTGTTTCCAATCCATTGTGGTGGTGTACAAAGGCTAAATTATTTTATACCTTGATATCATATGGTTAATTATATCCAATTATTTACTAGCAAAACTAATACAAATCACACTATCAGAGCTGTAATTTTACACAACACTAACACCACAAATCTTGCTAATTTACATACCATAATGTACATTAACTGTTGATTGTTAAAACCTGACAAATAAAAAAAAACTTGATTCCTTAGAGGTTGATACTTTTCAGTGACTAAATGAAAAGATGATGAAAACATTGCAAGCTTTCGAGAGTACTCGTACACGTTATAGCACAGTATCTGAAGATTCACATATTTATACACAAAAGTACATTGGAATAGTGAGGTAGATGAGACAGGTGATGTAAAGCAGATCAATATTAGTGGCTTGACTGTAGATGATGGAGTTTTTATGTGTTTGGGGTGGAAACTGTCCCATCTGAGATATGCTATGCGGCCAGTTGATTTCTGGTAAAGTGATGTCTTTATTTAATTGTTCTGTATCTTGATGATGGTGTCCAAAAAGTTTATTTTAGTAAAGGAGTTGATGAGTATTGCATTTCTGGTTGAGTCTCCTCCAGGATGGCGCCAACCGCAACGCGCGTTTCGGCGTACCTTCTTCTGACCCCCAGACGAAGGTACGCCGAAACGCGCGTTGGGGTTGGCGCCATCCTGGAGGAGACTTAGTATGGGTAATTGTCCTTTTTCCTGTTTTGTATGAATTCCATGTATGCATTTTTTGACTAATCATGTTGAAGGGATAGGGACTTCTGTCCACTGTATGTCTCCTCCAGCGATGTTGCTTTTTATCTCCTGCACTGATTCTTTTAATCATGTATGTTATTAAATTATAATGTGTTTTGTAATAAAGAATTAATTAGTACCAGCGGTCTGGCATTTTTCTATGTAGGTTATGTATGTATTGTACTGCCAAAGGCTTGGGCATTACTTGAATAAGGATTTATTCTATGGTTGAGGTATATATTTTGGTTGGTATTGTAGGTAGGTCAGAAAAATTATTTTTAAGTTCTTTAGAGCACTCCTATGCCTGAGACAGCAAATAGGTGATGACATAGAGGAAATAAAACAGCCAGCCCAGGAAGGTGATATGTCCCCCATTAAAAGTGAAACCCAAAGCTTTGATTTCCCCAATGGCTTCTGTAGGCAAGGATGGAGTAGGAACTGATTGTGTCAGTAGATTGCACTATCAGGGATGATACTAGTTCTCCTTAAGGAGGCTCAGCAGAGACTTGCAGTATTTTCAGGCAATTCTCCATATAATTTTTTTTTATCTAATTTGCCTATGCCAGCCAAACCAGAGACTCCTCCAAAAGAGAAGAGCAAGCCATCAATAGATAACAGTTTGTGGGTCCTTCCCTTCGACAGTACAGATTAGGAATTTTTTTGGCTGGATGAGATACTTTAACTAATACAAATTAACCCATCATTTTTACAGTATAAATAATTCTCATAGAGTGAGACATTTAATGCCTATACTGTGCGGATGTGAAGGTCCATAGGAATATCTTTTGCCCCTGGATCTGAGAGCTTTAAGCCATTCATGTAATTACTACTGTAGGAGTGTATCAAACCTATATCTACTGATTATTATTGTAATATTTGACCTGTTATTTGTAGCCAAAATGAACTGATAAAATTCCTACAGTGCTTAGCTATCTTTTCCAGTGTCATTGAAGTGAATCAATTGGTGGTCACTCATGAGCACCACCACTCCATTCTCATGATCAGTGAGTATCACAAGGGTCACATTCCCAGCAATCATACATTTAATATCTGTGTTTTTAATGGGATAAAAAAGACTTTTACCAATGTTGTTAAACCATACAATTCATTACTAACTCTTCTTCTTGGCGCCATCATGAACAACGAGAAAGTTTAATTTGTCTCAAAATCTTCCAGTCTGAATCTGTTCAGGATAACATTTATGCAATCACTAGAGATATTGAGTTACACGAAAAAAGGACATTCTTTTATACCTGACTTGGCAAAAAAGTCCTGAGGCCAGGCTAACATGCATGCAAGTCATTCTTGAAGCAGTTCTAAGCCTTTAGGGTTAGATGTTCTACTTTGATAATGCAACGAAAATTAAATTGCATGATGAACATATAATATGTTCATAGACTGAGACTCCTTAGAGCTCAGATGAAATCATCTATACAAACATAAACAGAAATGGAGACGAATAATGTAACAGTTTTTATCTAATAACATATGTTGCTTATATTATCAGCTTTTTGTAAAGTGGTAGGTTCAAAGTACTGTCTTTGCTGACAGCACGATGCTTCATTCTAATTTTATAGCATAGGAAGCTTACTCTAATAACATTATGTTTGCTGTCTCAGGGGAGTTTAAGCAAAAATCTTTCACTTAAATAAACATCTTTTACTTAGTTGATGCATTCGTTCAAATGAATAATGAAACAGCTATTTCTGGAACACAGTGTCATTACCTAGGGCAGAGATCCAATATGGATAAAGTTCTTTTGTCAGAAGTGCATCATCTATTTCATATAAGAAACATTTCAGAACATCAGTCACATCTTCCAGTTGATGTCTTCCGACTTTTAGTTTAATGCTCCGTGCATCCTTTTTAAAATCTTCTAACAACTCTCTTACTTTAAGTGGATCCCCATTCTTCATATACAGAGATTTGCTCCCTAAACCTTAATAGAAAGGGACATGAAAATAAACATGCCTCAATGAATTATAATAATGTACAATAAAATGAAGTATGAACATGCTCTCTTGTAAGTTATACTAGGCACAAATTATATAAAATAATTTCTTGCCAAAAAAAAACAAAATACACTTTGAGTTCTGAAGTGATTGTTTTAGTAAGAATGTAGCTTGAGGTTTAGGCACAATATATGCAACTATACTTGAGCCTCGTACTAGAGATCTTGTATATGTTTGATTGAGGTTAAGCAACACAATTGTCCCTGATCAGCGGGTGTGAACCCACTGTGCCACTGACTGGCTATACTCTGGAGGGGCGTACTTAAGCAACTACCTGGTTTTCACTAGAGCCTTAAATGGTGAGGATAGACTTGAGCCATTAGGGTAGTTGCCAGGGGCTACTCCAGAGCAATCCCCGAGTCAATGGCAGCTGGTCCAGGCGGACAAGGAGATACCTGGGTAGGTACCAGAAGTACACATGTAGTCAGGCAGGCGGGGTCGTTAATGGGTGCAACAGTGCAGTACCGAAGGATGAGGCAGAGGCGTAGTCTGACAGGCAAAAGGTCAGGGCAGGAGGGACAGGAACAGGTCAGGCAATCAAGTTCGGCAACAGGAGAGACAAAGCAAGCAGGCAGGCATCAGATGATAAGCAGAGTCCAAGAACAAAGCATAGATCAGGAGCACACGAGAGTATCAGGAACTAGAAAACTCAAGGACCTTTACATTGAGGCATAAAAGTCTACTAGACAAGTAGAGAGCATAGGAAAATGAAGAAAAACACAAATTGCAAAAAAATTACAGATGACTCTTGCCACATGTTCTGGTTTTTAGATGCAATTTATGAGTGGATTTAAAAAGAGAAGACATTAATATATTGTATCTGTCCTTAAAACCTTTTCTTCGTTCACAATCCGCACCTGATTTTGGGTTCAAAAGGCGCATCAGAAAACCTAAAAGTGAGGCCTTACTGTAGGAGCTCATGAGCAAACTGAGGGTCAGTACTATCTACTAGTCATGTAATAGAAGGAATTAACTTAAGCAATCAATTTCTCACGTCCTGACGCTAAATGCAATTGTTAATATGTAATTGATTTTGTTTTTAAACATGTATTGTTTGTTAAAAATTTGAATTCTACCCCTGTATTTAAGCCTCAGTTTTCTTTTAAATGATCAGTATATGATGTTTACATTTTGACAAGTGTACACTTTTATTATTGATAAAGTTTTCTGTGTTTCACTAGTCAATCGACTGGCTATCTGAATTAGGATGCCTTGTACAAGGAATCTCCTGGATTAAATACAGGTAACTCATCCTTTAGTCAGCATAATCTGTTTATCATAATCAACAAGGACTTCATGAAGGTAATATTTATTGAATTTGCATGACTGTAGCTATTAGATGTAATTAAACTGCGGTGTTAGAACAGCATTGTAAGTGGCAGACAATAGATATTGTACCCCTGCATGAAGGTGTGGGCAGTTGGCTTCCCCAGTGGCAGCAGCAGGTCACAGTTTCAGGCAGGAACAGTTCAGTGTGGGCCCCAGCAAGGCCCTATTTTTATCAGTCCAATTTCTTGCCTCTAGGGTGTGCTACGGATGCCGAAGAATATAACTTCATATATAAATATGAGATGCTGTCTGCTATGAATCTCTACTAAGTTCAGCTCATAATGTTGCAGTGTATTTAGGGATAAAAGTCTGTAAATACTCTTGTTAGACATGCTTCATTCAGGTTTTACAGCTATTGTGTTAACTAGAGATGAGCGAATCGAATCCCACAAAGTGGAATTAGATCCGAATTTCAGGATAAATCCAATTTGCCTAGAAGCCGAATTTCCTCGTGCTTCGTGTCAGCAAATCGATTTAACCTGAAATAGTATAAAAAACAAAAAAATTCTAACTTACCTCCTCCATTTGCTTGCGACTGGCCGCCAGCCTCCATCTTGCTTGAAGATCTCGGCCGAAATCCCGTGCACCGTGAGATTACTTCATCACCACCAGCCGGAGTGATGACGTAATCTCGCGCAGCACAGGATTTTGGCCGAGATCTTCAAGCAAGATGGCGGCGGCCGGCTCATTGCGAGCAAATGGAGGCGGTAAGTTTGATTACATTTTTTTTTATTGTTAATTTTACACTCAGATAATGCGATCATGTATGAACGCGGCATCTGAGGGGTACAATGACAGGGGCGGCGCTATCGCAGTTCCCTGTTATTTCACCTACTACTTACAAAAAACATTACGTTTTTTGTGAAATTCGGCGAATCAGCCGAATTGAACTTTTAAGAAATTCGCTCATGTCTAGTGGTAACATGTTCCAACAAACATCAACCATACATCATAACTGCTCAGAAAACAACAAGCTTAGCGGCATCCTGACTTTTCTCATTTTAATTGATATACATGCATTGAAAATATACAGATTTGAGCAGTCTCACAAATAACTAATATCATTTAGAAACAATCTGCTGAGCATAAAGTCTGTATTACCCACCATACTGTGTAACAAATGCCATACAGCTGTTCACAGTAATAGGAATGTTGTTTTTGCAGAGCTGCTGATCCTGTAGTGCATTGCCATCTGTACCTGCTGCTTTTTCAATTGTGCAATGCCAGACTATAAAATCCAGTATTGTATGTCCATAGATATATAATGTCCTGCACGACAAAATGAAGTTAAGAAGGATAGATTTAGAATATGCATATCCATAAAGGATAAAATAAAAGATGTACATATTGTACAAGCAGTTCAGAAAATACAAAGTGCTGTGTAGCTGCCATTTAACATTCTGCTACAAGCAAGAAACCATGTATCCAGCACAGAACAAAATAGGGCTCATGCACATAAGCGAATTACCATATATCTCTGTTTTTGTATGAAGCTGTAATGATACAGAGAGTATACAGAGGAGTGTTCTACTGTACACAAGTCAGGACTTTTCTCCACAACATGGGTGGAGTAGATTGAGTGGATGGAGTTAGGAGCCCGCCCTTCTCTCCTCCAACTCCAGCAAACCAGGCCCTTTTCCAGGTTTTGTAGTAATGTATAGTAGAGACAGTTCTGCCCTGGTGACATATTATGTCAGTTATATTATGAAGTGGCAGTTTAAGAGCATCACCCTGCCACTTCAGCAGCCCACATTGCCTACATATCTGCCACACTGGCAGTCCCACTTGTTAACACCCTTTCCATCAATCCACAGTTATAATGCATACTTCCATTTTCTCCGCTGCTGTCTCTTCTTCCAGCACTCCGCACACAATTGGTAGTTTAATGAGCTTGTATTTTTTAACTTATAATTTGCACTTCCTTCTTTCATGGCACACTGAGGATGAGGATCTTCCACTTGAGGAAGAGGAGGAGTCATGGTGGCGGATTTGGAGGATGATGATAATGACACTGGCCACGACATCTAATCATCTCAGTGGGGGTGATGCCAAAAAGAACTGGGTCCTCGGGCACGCTGGCCAGAATGGCATATCATTTTCATGAAGCAGTCTGATGATTACTGGATAGTCATGACTCACTATTCCTCACTATCAAAGCAAAATGGGGGAATGTTTTCCTCTTGCTGGAAGGGAGGCCAAATTACTTAATTAAGTGGGAAACACTGTGTTTGCAGCTTGCCACAGCTTTAGGCAAGCCAGACAGCTGATGCTCGCATGTCTAAGGCCCCTCTCCACCCCCTGCAGAGTCACCCCCTCAGCTACCACAAGCAGCAGAAGCTGCAGCAGTGATAGTGGGCCCATGAGGAGCTAAAGCAGAAGATGGGAGTGTAAGTGGCTCTACTGAAGCTTCGTGTCACAGTCTACGCCCTCAGGCCGCTGCTCCTTAGGGATCGGTGCAGTGGAAAATAAGTTTGAAGAATGAGGCAAGGAGCGAATGTATAATAGTCTTTTTTTATTTTTATAATTGCACATAGGCAAGTATAAGTTTTGGTACTGTACATTCAATAGCAGTAGATTTAAAGTCCATTTTCTGGCACCATTAAAGATGGTATGGAGCCAGGTTGGATGGCTGCAACTTAGCACTTGTGGGTTTAGATGTCCTCTATCAGGTCTAGACTCGAACTGTAACTGGCCCAGTGGTAGTCTTGGCTGATGGGTGTCTGAGTTGTAGTTCCTCACCTTACAGCAGTGTCCGTAATATGGTTTTCAATTGTTCAATCGAGTTGGTCTCTGGAGAATATTTACCAGGAACAAGATCTCTGCAGTGTGCTTCATCTCCCTTCTAATGTTACACAGAAACTCCACTACCTGACAGGAAGCAGGACAAACCCACTCTTATCAAGATAGGAGGAACAGGTTGGTTATCCCTGTTCCTGCCAACCATAGCGCCTACTTAAAGGTAAGTCCAAATGACATGAAAAATATGCAGCAACCAGTTCAGTATCATTAATATGATGGAGACATTTTCAATGTGGTGTGCCAGATTAAGTCAAATCAGCAAATCGAGATCTACCGTCATACCTGACTCTGGCCTTTACCAGGTGCATACCATGTTCCCTGACTGCATAGGCTTCTGGTCCAATATGCTCTATATGTTCTCTCTCTTGACCAGCCTCCAGAGGGTTTTTAAGCATGACTAGGGCCATTGTGACACCAAAACAGACCAAGTTGTTATCCGTCAGTGTCAAAGATATCTCTTTTGTTAAAATGAACAAAACATGGATTTGTGAGGACTTTTACACTCTTCCAACTGAGTCCGATAAATAGATCTGACCTTGCTGATAGTGCCCCATCTTCCATCTGCCACTGTCTTCCTGCTCACTATCATGTTCTGCTGCTGCCGCCATCATGCCACAGTTCTGTCTACCTGCCTACCATCATGTTCCACACGGTATGGCAGCTGCTGCCATAATGCCACTGCCTGCCTGTCTACCATCATGTTCGTACCACATGGCTGCTGTTGCCACTGCCACAGCTGCTATTCCCTACTGCTATTTTCAGAACAAGCCACTCTTTCTTCTGACAATTAACACTTCGGAGTTTTTGAATATTTGCATTTATAAATACAGGCATTCTTTCCATGTTAAAGCATAATAAATTGGATCCTTGTGAAGAACCGACCGACTCTTTTTTCTGACAATTAACACTTGTGCGTGCCATGTGTAAATACAGGCAGACATTCTGCGCCTGTTAACACAAGCCATTTTTTCTTTTGACAATTACCATATGTGTGCGTGCTGAGTACAAATGCAGGCAGGCAATATGCCCTTGCTAATGCATTTTGAAATTTAGTCTTAACAAGCCACTTTCTTTTTCTTATAATACCGTGTGTGTTTAAGCACCATATGCCCACAATATGGAACAATTTTTGGAAGCTTTCTAATATGAAAATGCATAACATATGTGACAGCGCAGTGTGTTTTTAACCCCTTCCCGTCGTACATTTATGGTGCAGCCAGGAAGTACCTTCCGCCGCCGTATATGTACAATGTGCTGATGGGGCAGGTGCAGAAACTGCGCCTGCTCGATCAGCGGCAGGGGCATGGCTATTACTGACAGCCGGGCCCCAGCTGCATCCCCTGGCATTGGTGAAAATATTGATGTCTGCACATTAACCACATTTATGCGGCATGTAAGGAGTCCCCGTGCTGTTGAGGCGGGGACCCGATTGCTGACATGGCAGCCTGATGCCTTCCACAGCCCCCTGGCTGGGTTTCATAGGCACTCTGTAGTGTATTGTAATGCATTGTAGAGGGGATCAAATCCCCAAGTGTTGATGTCTCACAATGGGACAAAAATAAAAAGGAAATGTAGTTCCCTGGAGCAGGGGTACTCTGAAGCCTGGACATTTGCAGACATTTGCCTCTGTTTCCCCTATGCAAAGTTATAAACTTCTTACTTTATTTCACTTGAAAGGATTAACTTACACTGTTTAATACTGTGTAACAGCATTTTATATGTTGCACTATATATATCCTTTTTCATTTGCACTGTATTTGTGAGGCTCTGTGGAAAGGGTTAACCCCTTCCTGACATATGACATAACAGTACGTCATGGCGGCAAGTGACTTGCCGCATTTTGACATACTATTACATCTAGGTGATCGGACGGGCACCGGAGTGGTGCACGCCCGATCACTGCAGTGGCCTGGTAGTCCCGACAGTCGCTATAAAAGCCAGAACTGGTGGATTAACCCCTTCTATGCTGATCGCGGCATAGAAGGTGCATGCGGCGGGTGCATGCGCGCTGCTGTTACAGGGACCCGATGGGTGACAAGGCAGCCCGATGCGATGCACAGGCTGCCCAATGCCTTGAACGGCATCGGGACCTGCCTTCTACGGGGGCCAAGGAGATTCAGCCCATAAAAACACCATAAAAAATTCAATTAAACTATGTAAAAAAAAGCCATTTTTGTCACCTTACATCACAAAAAGTGCAACACCAAGCGATCAAAATGGTGTATGTCCCATAAAATGGTACCAATAAAATTGTCACCTCCTCCCACAAAAAATGAGTCTCTACATAAGAAAATAGCTAAAAAAATAAAAAAAACTATAGCGCTCAGAACATGGAGACATTAAAACATAACTTTTTGTTTCAAATATGCTATTATTGTGTTAAAGTGAAATAAATTTAAAAAAGTACACATATTAGGTATCGCCGGATCCGTAACAACCTGCTATATAAAAATATCACATGATCTAACCCCTCACCGAATACCGTAAAAAAATAAAAAAAATAAAAACAGGATCTATCCCATCAGATGAATGTCGTAAGAAAATTAAAAGGTGCCAAAATATACATTTTGATCACTTTATCTTACAAAAAGGGTAGTAGCGAACGATCAAAAAGTACTTTGTATCACAAAATGGTACCAATGAAAACGTCAACTCATCCCACAAAAAATTAGTCCCTAAGACAATCGGCAAAAAAATAAATAAAAAATTTGAAGAAAGCATTTTTTTGCAAAAGTTTTTCATTTGTAAAAAAAATAGTAAAAAAAAAAATATTAGGTATTACCGCGTCCATAATGAACAGTTATATTAAAATATCACATGATCTACCCCATCAGATGAACTATGTCAAAAAAGCCTTTTTTTTTTACCTTCCCATGCAAAAAGCGTAATACCAAGCAATCAAAAAGTTCTATGTACTCCACCCCAAAATGATACCAATGAAAACATCAAGTCATCCCTCAAAACATGAGCCCCTACACAAGACAATCAGCGGAAAAATAAAAAATAGCTCTCAGAAAATGACAACACAAAAACAGCCTTTGTTTTTGTTTTTTTCAAAAAAGCTTCAATTGTGTAAGATTGAAAACAAAGAAAAAAATAGACTTTATTAAATGGGTTGTCTCACTTCAATAAGTTGCATTTATCATGAAGAGAAAGTAAATACAAGCCAATTACTAATGTATTGTTAATATCATTATTACTTCCTTTTCTGACTGGATTAACTTTTTCCATCACATTATATACTACTCCCTTTCATGGTAACAGACCATTTGTGTTGATTGAGCACACTTTGCAATGCTCAGGTGTTCTACCAAGCACAATGGAAGTCAATGGGAGAACCCCAGGCACCCCCTGCTCTGAAGAGGGGAGGGTGTTAGGACTCTAGTTCAGCTTAGGAGTCTCTGCTCTGACTCCATAAATAGAGTCAGTGCTTGGGGACACCCCAGTTTATTTAACTCTAATTCCTGAAATGGTTTGCTGGGATTTGAACGTCCAACCTTGTACATTAGAGGCAAGGAACTTATCCACTCAGCTATAAAACTGAATGCTAAACTATGTCATAAAAAACCTCATAGAAGTTTATGATGTAGTGAGTATTCCTATTCAGCAAATGACTTATTTTATATTTCTGTGCAAGTTAACATGTAGTGCTACAGGGTAGTGGTTAATGTCCTTACCTCTAATGTACAAGGTTAGGCGTTCTAATTCCAACAGAAACATATATACATACATATATCAGAAGTATGATAATATATATATATATATATATATATATATATACTGTATATATATATTTTTTTTTATTATTTATTTATTTTTGTAATTACACACATTTATTTTGTACCATACATTTTTTACAATTACTGAAACAATATAAAAAATATATAAATGTAATCTCTATTTATGAAATGTTTCTGCCAGGATTCAAACTTCCAACCTTATCCATTAGAGACAAGAACCTTATCCACTCAGCTATAAAGCTAAATGCTGAACTGATGTAGTGAGTATTCCTATTCAGCAGATGACTTATTTTATATTTCTGGGCAGGTTAAGGCCTCTTTCACACGACCGTTTTTTTTTTTCTGTTTTGCGGGCCGTTTTTTGCGTTCCGTATACCGTCCGTATACAGAACCATTCATTTCAATGGTTCCGCAAAAAAAACGGAATGTAGTCCGTATGCATTCCGTTTCTGTATTTCTGTTTTTCCGTTCCGTTGAAAGATAGAACATGTCCTATATTTGGCCTCAAATCACGTTCCGTGGCTCCATTAAAGTCTATGGGTCCGCAAAAAAAACTGAATGCATACGGAAATGCATCCGTATGTCTTCCGTATCCGTTCCGTTTTTTTACTGAACCATCTATTGAAAATGTTATGCCCAGCCCAATTTTTTCTATGAAATTACTGTATACTGTATATGCCATACAGAAAAATGCAACGGAAAAACGGAACGGAAACAGAAACACAACGGAAACAAAAAACGGAATAACGGATCCGTTTAAAATGGACCGCAAAACACTGAAAAAGCCATACGGTCGTGTGAAAGAGGCCTAACATATAGCCCTATAATGTAGTGGTTAACATCCTTGCCTCTAATGTACACTGTTGGGAGTTTGAATCCAGGCAGAAACATTTCAGAAATAGAGATTAAATTTATATATTTTATATTTTTTTTAGTAATTGTAAAAAATGTATGGCACAAAATAAATGTGTAATTACTAAAATATATATATATATATATATATATATTAGATATTTATGGGTAGTTTCTACTATGTAAGTCCCACAACGTAACTTCAAAGCTGAATTGGTCCTTAAAAAAGTGGATTTTAGAAACTTTCTTAAAAATATGAAAAATTGCTTCTAAAATTCTAAGCTATCTAATGTCCTGAAAAAAAGCCATTTAGAAAATGATGCAAACATAAAGTAGACATATGATACATTTTAATTAATAAGTATTTTATGAGGTATTACTATCTGTCTTACAACAGAAAAATTCTAATTTACAAATACTTTTTCACAATTTTCCATAAATTTAGGATTTGTTTTATAAATATAGGAAAAACATATCAACTTAGATTTACGTTTACCATAAAATACAATTGATCAATGAAAGCATTCCAAAGTTATTACCACATAAAGTGACACGTTAGATTAGTGAAAATATGCTCTGTCAGAAAGGTGAACAACGGCTGTGTCTTGAAAGGGTTAAACATGCTTTTACCCATAGCCATTTACTGTATGTCAGTGTCACTCTGATATTATTAGTTAATTCTGTCGTTGCGTTTAAGGATACTTTCACACTAGCGTTAAAGTTTTCCGGTACTGAGTTCCGTCCTAGGGGCTCAATACTGTAAAAAAAAAAAAACATCAGTTTTATCCCAATGCATTCTGAATGGAAAGCATTCCGTTCTGTATGTATTAGGATGTCTTCAGTTGAGTCCCTTTTACGGTATTTGGCCGGAGAAAATACCGCAGCATGCTGCAGTATTTTCTCTGGCCAAAATTCCGGAACACTTGCCTGATTGCCAGATCCGGCATTTATTTCCATTGAAATGTATTAATGCCGGATCCGGTACCAATTTTTCTGAAAAAACAGATCCGGTTTCCTGGTCTGTGCATGCACAGACCTTTAAATCTATGAAAAAGATAAAATACCTGATCCGTTTTTCCGGATGACACCGGAGAGACGGATCCGGTATTGCAATGCATTTGTCAGACGGAGCAGCATCCGGATCCGGAAACAAATGATATCCGTTTGCATACGGATTTCAGGATCAGGCAGGCAGTTCCGGCAACGGAACTGCCTGCGGATTCTTCTAATGCTAGTGTGAAAGTACCCTAAGAGCTTAGGGACGGAGAAAGGGAGAGAGGAAAAGTAGAATTAGTAAAAAATTAACAAAAAGAGATTATATCTTTTCCTCAAAAAAATCTGAGTCCTAGGAGACTAGAGGGTGTTATATACAAATTTGTAGGGAAATTGGATCAACGTCAATTTGTGACGAATTATTGGGTAGAATTTGAATTATTATTTTTTTTAATTCGGTGATTCGGGAATTTAAATTTACAACAAACCTTTCTATAGCAAATAATTGAGAAGAAAAAGCATGACAGTAATGTACTGTATGCTGCCATCAAGGAACACTCTGAATAAAACACAAACTGTTTTACCTGGTGCAGGACCTGAGGAAGTGGTACATATCACTGGGATGTTATATAAATCATGCTCCACCAACTCAGACACTGTACCAGTCATAATGCAGTTTAGAAGCTTTGTCTGGAGTGTTGCTTTAAATTCCATTAGGTCATAGAAATCCATTTATCTAGGAATATGATTATACATTACATCTCACAAATTCTAGGGTTAGCGCTTGTTTAATTAAAAAGTGAAAAATGGTTCCTCGCACTTGTCACATTTGTTTTCTATACCTCCTGAAAAAATAATGTAACATCATTTTGTAAAATTATTACCTTCCATTTTCAACCAGTAATACAACATTTCTCTTTTCTCCATTTATCATCGTTGAACTTTGAGCTAGAAAACAAACATGTTATAAGTGAAATTATAGATATTTGAAATCTGATCTATATTAGTATGATATCATTGTAAAGTGAGGAAACTTGACTTCATTGGCTGTCCCAGATGAAATAGGTGTAGGGTTATTTCCATCATACACATTTATGGCATATCCACAGGATATGAAAGAAATATAGATGTAGCAAGTGAAATGTATGAGTGGCACACATTCTAATAAACTTAAAGGGCTTCACTAAACTCCAATTTTTTTTTGGGGTACTTCGTTCAGTAGATAATGAAAAAAACATACTTTTAGAATATGCAAATTACCTGTCTACCAGCAAGTAGGGCGGCAAAAAAACGCCCCCTCCTCCTGTTGATTGACAGGGCCAGCAGCGATCTCCTCCTCCGGCTGGCTATGTCTGCATTTCAAAAATCGCGCGCCTGTCTTGATTCGGCGCAGGCGCTCTGAGAGAAGGAGGCTCGCCTCCTCAGCACTCCCTCAGTGCGCGTGCGCCGATGATGTCTTCTCTTTCGGTGATGTCATCGGCGCAGGCGCACTGAGGGAGTGCTGAGGACTCGGAGCCCTAAAATCAGACATCCTAGCGCCTTACCCTAAAGTATTGCCCTTTAGGTATTCCTCTTTAGAGGGGAAGGGGGTAGCAACTGTCCCACCTAAGTAGACTATTCGTGGTCGTCTTTTTGCGAAATAGACGAGTGCCAATGTTGCCATCACCATCCCTGAAAATAGTGAGGTCAAGAAACGCAATTTTCGATTCTTGAATTTCGCAGGTAAAAAACAATACCAATGTGTTATTATTCAAGTCTGTGACAAAGCTGTTGAAATCAACTACACTTCCTGACCACAAAATTAGCACATCATCGAGGTAACGTAACCATAAATTAATATGGTCAGCCCATTTATGGTTATTCTCAGCGAACACAACTTCCCGTTCCCACCAGCCCAGGTACAGGTTGGCGAAAGTGGGGGTACAGGGGCTCCCCATCGCCACCCCCCTGAGCTGATGGTACAGGCGATGGTCAAAAACAAATAGTTGTGTTCAAGAATAAAACTCAAAAGTTCAAGGACAAACTCATTATGCTGCCAAAGATGGATACCACGCTGATTTGAACCAATTAATCTTTATTAGTTGTAGGGATAAAAAAAAGGGGGGTAACAACCGTTTACAGGCCTCAATTGTAGTACTCCCGACACCCCAAACAATAGCAGATCAATATGCGGGTGTACATATCGGGGGGAGACTAATGTGCTAAAATGATGCACCAAATATCACGGTAGCTCATACCATGTGCTTGAGAGTAATCAAACTTTGGTATGAAGTCGGGGGTTCTGTTGCAACATTGGCTGTTGAATTCCGAGATAGAGTGTGGGTGTATTGATTTGCATACACCACTTCAACACCTTTATACCTTTAATTGCCTAGAAGTCCAAATGACCCCCACTGCCAAATATAGCACCCATCCTCAGCTACCATCTGCAAATTAAATTCATCTACTGGGGACCAAGCTGACAGATTACTATATGATTCCCCACCCCAGAGCTGTGTGCCTGTGTGATGTTGCAGCGCAAACACAATGAATAAGTATTTAAAATGATGCTCGGCACATGGTGGTATTCGGCCAAACACCGCATATGCTAAAAGCAATGCTCGAGTCTCCTCCCCACACGTTTGTTGGCTGCTACGCAGCCAATAAACAATGCAAGTAAGTACTGCCCTTCACTGTAATTCCGTAGCCATGTTGGTTACTGGCATTACAGTAATTGGCTAGCTGGAATGCGTCATCAGGTGCTACATAGAACCCGATGACACGTGTTTGGCTCAGTGTTAGTCAGGGAGAGCTGTGCTGAAGAAAAGAAACAGTGTAGGAGTGAAAATTTCTTTTTTTCAGTAGAAAACTTGTCAAAGACCCAAAAGTCCTTTTAAGGACTATTGTTGTGTGTGGCAGCAGCAATATATATTTTTAGCGCAACCTGCGCTAAATTGCTAAAACTTTACAGACCGAAAAGTCCTTTTAACCACCTCAGCCCCAAGTGCTTAAACACCCTGAAAGACCAGGCCACTTTTTACACTTCTGACCTACACTACTTTCACCGTTTATTGCTCGGTCATGCAACTTACCACCCAAATGAATTTTACCTCCTTTTCTTCTCACTAATAGAGCTTTCATTTGGTGGTATTTCATTGCTGCTGACATTTTTACTTTTTTTGTTATTAATCGAAATTTAACGATTTTTTTGCAAAAAAATGACATTTTTCACTTTCAGTTGTAAAATTTTGCAAAAAAAACGACATCCATATAGAAATTTTGCTCTAAATTTATTGTTCTACATGTCTTTGATAAAAAAAAAATGTTTGGGTAAAAAAAAATGGTTTGGGTAAAAGTTATAGCGTTTACAAACTATGGTACAAAAATGTGAATTTCCGCTTTTTGAAGCAGCTCTGACTTTCTGAGCACCTGTCATGATTCCTGAGGTTCTACAATGCCCAGACAGTACAAACACCCCACAAATGACCCCATTTCGGAAAGTACACACCCTAAGGTATTCGCTGATGGGCATAGTGAGTTCATAGAACTTTTTATTTTTTGTCACAAGTTAGCGGAAAATTATGATTTTTTTTTTTTCTTACAAAGTCTCATATTCCACTAACTTGTGACAAAAAATAAAAAGTTCTATGAACTCACTATGCCCATCAGCGAATACCTTGGGGTCTCTTCTTTCCAAAATGGGGTCACTTGTGGGGTAGTTATACTGCCCTGGCATTCTAGGGGCCCAAATGTGTGGTAAGGAGTTTGAAATCAAATTCTGTAAAAAATGACCTGTGAAATCCGAAAGGTGCTCTTTGGAATATGGGCCCCTTTGCCCACCTAGGCTGCAAAAAAGTGTCACACATCTGGTATCTCCGTACTCAGGAGAAGGTGGGGAATGTGTTTTGGGGTGTTATTTTATATATACCCATGCTGGGTGAGAGAAATATCTTGGCAAAAGACAACTTTTCCCATTTTTTTATACAAAGTTGGCATTTGACCAAGATATTTATCTCACCCAGCATGGGTATATGTAAAAAGACACCCCAAAACACATTCCTCAACTTCTCCTGAATACAGAGATACCAGATGTGTGACACTTTTTTGCAGCCTAGGTGGGCAAAGGGGCCCAAATTTCTTTTAGGAGGGCATTTTTAGACATTTGGATACCAGACTTCTTCTCACGCTTTGGGGCCCCTAAAATGCCAGGGCAGTATAAATACCCCACATGTGACCCCATTTTGGAAAGAAGACACCCCAAGGTATTCAATGAGGGGCATGGCGAGTTCATAGAAAAAAAAAATTTTGGCACAAGTTAGCGGAAATTGATTTTTTTGATTTTGTTCTCACAAAGTCTCCCTTTCCGCTAACTTGGGACAAAAATTTCAATCTTTCATGGACTCAATATGCCCCTCAGTGAATACCTTGGGGTGTCTTCTTTCCAAAATGGTGTTATTTGTGGGGTGTTTGTACTGCCCTGGCATTTGAGGGTCTCCGCAATCATTACATGTATGCCCAGCATTAGGAGTTTCTGCTATTCTCCTTATATTGAGCATACGGGCAATGAGATTTTTTTTTTCCATTCAGCCTCTGGGCTGAAAGAAAAAAATGAACGGCACAGATTTCTTCATTCGCATCGATCAATGTGGATGAAAAAATCTCTGCCAAAAAAAGAAAAAGGAGGGGAAGGCGTCTGCCAGGACATAGGAGCTGCGCCCAACATCCATACCCACTTCAGCTCGTATGCCCTGGCAAACCAGATTTCTCCATTCACATCAATCGATGTGGATGAATAAATCATTGCCGGGATTTTTTTTTTTTTATATATACAAAGTGTTTGCCAAAGTATATGAACACCGCCACCTCCTCAGCTCATATGCCTCGGCAAACATATCTTTTACTGCAGAGGAGAAATCTCGTCTTGCAGCGCCGCATACACCGACTTGCGTGTAATCTGACAGCAGCGCAATGCTTCTGTCCGAATGCACATCAGTGCTGCAGCTGGTCGATCGGTTGGTCCACCTGGAAGGTAAAAAAAACAAAACAAAAAAGAAAAAACCAGGCCGCAAAGCAATAACTTTATTAACTTTAGAACAGAACATATTAACTTTTTTTTAACTTTTTAAACTTTTTTACTTACCGGTAATTTTTTTTTTGTTTAGGTTTTTTTACCTTTATAGAACAAACCTCTCCTTCCCCATGGGACAATGTGCAAAGCGCAAATCGCCCAAAGATGTGGCGAAGTACGTTATGCACTTTATCCCAGGTGAAAGTAGAGGTTTGCAGCAGCTGAGAGTAAAAGGGCCCTAATAGCCCTGTGTGCCTGTCCTGTGAGATGCAATCCCTATGCTAGGTGTACTTGTGTGTGGTACTTCCGGAAACACTCACCAAAGCATAGGGCAGGGTGGTCAGGACAGTCAGGACAGAAATAGCGGGTGTCACGCCTTATTCCACTCCTGCTACAGACACGACATCTTTTTCGGGGTGACGGTTGGGTTGAGGTACCAGGAACGACACTGGGGAAATGTCGCTCGTGTAGACGGCTAACTACACTGGTGGATGGGGCCACAGAACCTCCTGGGTAAAGGAGGTTCTCGATGATCTCTTCCTGGAATTTGAGGAAAGATCGTGTTCTCCCAGACTTACTGTAGAGAACAAAACTATTGTACAGCGCCAATTGAATTAAATATACAGACACCTTCTTATACCAGCGTCTGGTTCTGCGGGAAACTAAATACGGAGACAACATCTGGTCATTGAAGTCCACCCCTCCCATGAGCGCATTATAGTCGTGGACACAGAGGGGCTTTTCAATGACACGGGTTGCTCGCTCAATTTGGATTGTCGTGTCTGCGTGAATGGAGGAGAGCATGTAAACGTCACGCTTGTCTCTCCATTTCACCGCGAGCAGTTCTTCGTTACACAAGGCAGCCCTCTCCCCCCTTGCAAGACGGGTGGTTACAAGCCTTTGGGGGAAGCCCACGCGACTAGTTCGCGCGGTGCCACAGGCGCAAATCCGTTCTAGAAACAAATGCCTAAAGAGGGCCACACTTGTGTAAAAATTGTCCACATAAAGATGGTACCCCTTGCCGAATAAGGGTGACACCAAGTCCCAGACTGTCTTCCCACTGCTCCCCAGGTAGTCAGGGCAACCGACCGGCTCCAGGGTCTGATCTTTTCCCTCATAGATCCGAAATTTGTGGGTATAGCCTGTGGCCCTTTCACAGAGCTTATACAATTTGACCCCATATCGGGCACGCTTGCTTGGGATGTACTGTTTGAAGCCAAGGCGCCCGGTAAAATGTATTAGGGACTCGTCTACGCAGATGTTTTGCTCGGGGGTATACAAATCTGCAAATTTCTGGTTGAAATGGTCTATGAGGGGCCGAATTTTGTGGAGCCGGTCAAAAGCTGGGTGGCCTCTGGGACGGGAGGTGGTGTTGTCGCTAAAATGCAGGAAACGGAGGATGGCCTCAAATCGTGCCCTGGACATAGCAGCAGAGAACATGGGCATGTGATTAATCGGGTGCGTGGACCAATATGACCGCAATTTATGCTTTTTTGTCAGGCCCATGTTGAGGAGAAGGCCCAAAAAAAATTTAAGTTCGGAAACTTGGACTGGTTTCCACCGGAAAGGCTGGGCATAAAAGCTTCCCGGGTTGGCGGATATAAATTGTGTGGCATACCGGTTTGTCTCTGCTACGACTAAGTCCAAGAGCTCCGCAGTCAAGAACAGCTCAAAAAATCCCAGGGCCGAACCGATTTGAGCTGTCTCAACCCGAACTCCAGACTGGGCGGTGAAAGGGGGAACTACAGCAATCAGGGTTTGCCAGCACCTCAGGGATTCTAGGGGCTCTACGGGCCTGTCTGTGCGGTGGCTGCGACGGGGTAACTAGTGCACGTGCCACCGGACCAGCTTCAACTGCCCTTCTGGTGCTCGCCACGTCACCATGTTGTACGGCAGTGCTGGTACTAGGTCCAGGGAGGGCTGCGCTGCTGGTGTATGCCTCACCACGTGATCCGGCAGCGACAGCCCCACTCTGCTGCTCTTGAAGCGGATCCTGCATAACCTGTGGTCTAGCGACACGGGGCCGGGTACGCCTGGTGCTGCCAGGGACCTCAACCTCCTCGTCCGAACTTTGGGTCAGAGAGCCACTGCTTTCTACAGGTTCATATTCTGACCCGCTAGATTCGTCAGATGAGGGTTCCCACTCCTCATCCGACTGGGTCAGAATCCTGTAGGCCTCTTCAGAAGAATACCCCCTGTTTGACATTTGGACTACTAAATTTAGGGGTATTCCCTGAGACTACCCAAGAAAAAAAGCAAGCCTGTCTTACAAAGGGGAGGCTAGCGAAGTACCGGAGGCCGCTGCGGTTGATAAAAAATATCAAAACTGATTTTTTTATCGCCGCAGTGCGTGTAAAATGAATGTGCAGTGATCAAAAAATATATATTTTTTGTCACTGCGGTGGGGCGGGCGTGGGTGAACGCACGTGTGGGCGACCTATCAGGCCTGATCGGGCAAACACTGCGTTTTGGGTGGAGGGCGAACTAAAGTGACACTAATACTATTATAGATCTGACCGTGATCAGTTTTGATCGCTTACAGATACTATAAAAGTACAAATGCTGATTAGCGATACGCTATTCAGCGAATAAAAGTGACTGCGGTGCGGTGGGGTGGGCGCTAACTGATGCTAACTACCTAACCAAGGGGCCTAAACTATCCCTAAAACCTAACAGCCAATACCAGTGGAAAAAAAAAAGTGACAGTTTACACTGATCACTTTTTTTCCTTTCACTAGTGATTGACAGGGGCGATCAAAGGGGTGATCAAAGGGTTAATTGGGGTGCAGGGGGGTGATCTGGGGCTAAGGTGTAGTGTTTGGTGTACTCACAGTTCAGTCTGCTCCTGTGCTGGATCCAACCGACGAAAAGGACCAGCACAGGAGCAGACAAGCCATATAACAGATCATATTTACTAATATGATCTGTTATATGACTTTTGATTGGATTTTTTGAAAATCGCCAGCCTGCCAGCCAATGATCGTTGCTGGCAGGCTGGTGACGAACTTGTTCTTTGAATTTTGCCGCCCCGCGATGCGCATGCGCGGGCCGGCTTTGAGCGAAATCTCGCGTCTCGCGAGATGACGCGTATATGCGTGATTGTGCGCAGCGCTGCCACCTCCGGAACGCGAATCTGCGTACAGCGGTCCGGAGGTGGTTAAGGACTGTTGTGTGTGGCAGCAATTTCTATTTTTAGCGTATCCTGTGCTAAATAGCGTGCAATAGTTAGGCCACTGCAGACAGCAACATTATCTGCGCTACATCTCCTGTGTCCGCTGAGGACAGTGACATTACCTGGGGTACATCTCCTGTGTAACGTTTCAGCATCCAAAATACCTGTGACATTCCCTGTAATTTTTTAGTCGCTGCTGCTGACATCAGCAATAGTTAGGCCGCTGCAGACAGCGACATTATCTGCAATACATCTCCTGTGTAACATGTGCGCATCCAAAAAATATCTGTGACATCCAGTGTACTTTTTTCGTAGACCGTGTCCGCTGCGGACAGTGACATTACCTGGGGTACATCTCTTTTGTAACGTGTGCACATCCAACAAATATCAGTGACATCCAGTGTACTTTTTCCGTAGACGGTGTCCGCTGCGGACAGTGACATTAACTGGGGTAGATCTGCTGTGTAACGTTTCCACATCCAAAATTATTTGGGACATTCCCTGTAATTTTTTTTTAGCCGTTGCTGACATTAGCAACATTAACTGCGGTATATCTCCTGTGTAAAGTTTTCACATCCCAAATACCTTTTTCAATTTTTTAGCACATACACAAATCCTACGCTACTGTACTTGTGACAAACTTTCAAGCATATATAACATTTAATATAAAGAAGGCAAGCAGTAAGGGACAGGGAAATGACCGTGACGCTGATGGTGCATGCAGAGACCGTAGCCCTGGGCGCGTTGAAACTGTGCCTGCTGCCAGAGCACAAGAAAAACAATCATCCACAATAACTAGCTTCATGTCCCAGTTTGCAGAGCGGTGCAGGACAACGCTCTCGAAGTCAGACCAGTGTGACCAGGTGGTCGGTTGGATTGCAGCAGATAATGCTTCCAGTCGGTTAAGCACCACCCTGTCTTCCACCAAGTCAGTCTCAGCAGCCAAGAGTCTGGTCAACACAATCCTCACCCTGATCTTCCTTCCTCCCACCATGGTGAGTCTTGCCAAAGAAGTGATCCCACACTCACATATTTCGAGGAGCTCTTTTCAGTGCCATTCCTTCATTTGGGCCTCTCGACAAGCCTGCTTGAAGAGGGACCTGAGATCTTGTGCCCTGATTCCCAAACTCTTGAACATCCACAGTCAGAGGAAGATGATGGTGGGGAACAGCAATTGGTGTTTCACGAGGTGGATGATGATGATGATAAGACACAGTTGCCAATAAGTCAACAGCAATTAGTGTCTCAAGAGGTTGATGATGAGGATGAGACACAGTTGTCAATAACTGAGGTTGTTGTTAGGTCAACAAGTCAGGAGGATGAGCAGAGTGAGGAAGTGGAAGAGGAGGTGGTGGATAATGAAGTCACTGGGATGGCACAGGTGCTACCGACTCCATCAGGGTTTCCGCCACCACCTACGTTAGTGGCTCCAACCCCCACTTTTCCTTCTCCGCCTCCTCCTCCACTTTCACCTCAGAATTTATCTCTTGCATCACCAGTCAGCCATTAGTTGGTAGCTGGAAGCAGTGTAGCACTGCAGTGGGGAAGCGTCAACAGGCCATGCTTAAGCTGATCTGCTTAGGTGACAAACAGCACACCGCTGCAGAGCTGTGGCAGGGGATAAGAGACCAGACTGAGCTGTGGTTCTCGCCACTCAACCTAGAACCAGTCATGGTTGTGTCCTATAATGGCCATAACTTGGTGGTGGCTTTCGAGCTCTAAAAGCTCACACACATCCCATGCCTAGTCGACGTCTTAAACTTAGTGGTTCAGCGGTTTCTCAAAACCTACCCCAATTTGCCTGAGCTACTGGTGAAGATGCGTTGCATGTGTGCCCATTTCCGAAAGTCATTGACAGCTTCTGCCGGTCTGTCAACGCTGCAGCAGCACTTACAATTGCCAGCTCACCGACTCTTGTGTGATGTGAGCACGCGCTGAAACTCGATGTTCCACATGTTGGCCAGGCTTTGTGAGCAGCAGATGGCAGTAGTGGAATACCAGCTGCAACATGGTCATCGCCTTTCCAGTCAGCTTCCGCTCTTCACAAGCAAGGAGTGATCATGGATGTCTGACCTGAGGTTTTAAGAAATTTTGAGGAATCAACACAGATGGTGAGCGGCGATATTGTTATTATCAGCGTCACCATCCCACTTCTGTGTCTACTCAAACGCTCGCTGCTCACAATTAAGACCGACCCTTTGCATGTGGAAGAGGTGGAAATGGGGGAAGACATTACACAGTGTGATAGCCAGACCACCCTTAGTTCGTATTCTCAGCACAAATTGGATGATGATGAGGAGGATGAGAAGGAGGAGGAGCAGGAGATGGTTGCCTCTGCTACAGAAGGTAGTACCCATGGAAGTTTAATTGCATCTGTTTAGCGTGGATGGGTAGAAGAGGAAGAAGAGGATGAGGAGATTGAGAGTCACTCTCCTGATGATGACAGCGAAATCTTGCCTGTTGTGACTTTGGCACACATTGCTGACTTTATGTTAGGCTGTAGGGTTGAGCGAACCTGAACTTTAAAGTTCGGGTTCGTACCAAACTTTAGGAATTTTTGAGTCATTTGGGGCCTTTGTTGCATTTGTGACAGTCAAATGCAAGCTTTAAATACTGCAGTTATATTCTGGGTTTAAAAAACACCCATCTTGTGCAAGACACTACATTTGGGGCCTTTGCTGCATTTCTGACAGTCCAATACAAGCGTTAGATGCTGCTGTTATATTCTGGGTTTAAAAAAACACCCATTTTGTGCAAGACCCTACATTTGGGGCCTTTGCTGCATTTGTGACAGTCAAATAGAAGCTTTAAATACTGCAGTTATATTCTGGGTTTAAAAAAACACCCATTTTGTGCAAAACGCTACATTTGGGGCCTTTACTGCATTTGGTCTACAAATGGCAAGATATGTCCTTTCGACCAAGATTGGGATTCAGAAAATCCGCGAGATCAGGATATATCAAGCTTCGGCAACGAATCAGGATACATCAAGCTCCGGCAACGAATCAGCTGGTCCCCGGAAGACCTGCCCTTTTTTTCGGAGAGGCAGCCGGCTTCCTCGTGGGGGAAGAGAAGGCAAGCGGGCCGCAAGCAACGGCAAAACATCGGCGACGGGGCTGAATCAAACCATGCAGACTCGTTCATAGGTAAGAGCCCCTCCTTGGTAATTAATTTTTCATCTCGATGTCTGGACCCTGATCAAGTCACAGCTTTACAAAAGGGTCTATCGTTTAGCCCAACTGAAAGCTTTGATAGCTTTCAATTTGACATTGACTTACATCAGTTTTTTCGTAAAATAAGGTTAAAAGCACATTTTTCTGAGCCTGCAAAAGATCCGCATCGTATGAACAGTGGTGTAGAACATACTAATTTGTGTTTAGCCGATTTGGGCTTAAAGAATAAATCCACATTTATGCCACCGAAAATGTATCATCCGGCAGAGACATACATAGAGCTAGTCACAAAAGAAGTGCAAGAGCGTCTGGACTCTATTAGAAGGGGAGAGTTACATATGAGACACAATGTGACAAAAAATGAGAGGCAAGCAATTCAGACTTTGATACAGCCTGATGATTAAACCCGCCGATAAGGGGGTTCAATAGTCTTGATGGACAAATACGCCTCATTTTCTTGAGACAATAGCCGGTTTAGACTCAGTTCCCCCTGAAAGTCTTTAGGTCACCATAGATGTAGTAAGTTTATATACCTCCATCAATCATAAAGAAGGCATTCAGGCAGTATCTGCTCTTTTGAGGAAGAGTAATTATACAGCGATTGAACAAGATTTTTTTCTGCAGTTAATACATTTAGTTCTATTTGAAAACTATTTTATGTTTGAAGATTGCTTTTTCTTGCAGATACGTGGGACCGCGATGGGTCTGAATGTGGCCCCGCCCTATGCAAATACGTTTATGTTGTCTTTTGAAGAAACACATATATATAACACTGAATTATACAGGGACCATGTCCTTGTTTGGAAAAGATTTATCGACGACATTTTTTGCATATGGGTGGGGCCACAGGAGACCCTATTGCTTTTCCTTGATTATATGAACACAGCTTGTGCAGGTTTACAATTTACACTGGTTTATGATAAAAATGCAGTGATCTTTTTAGATACCAGAGTGATTAAGGATCAACAGGGCCATTTATATACTGATCTCTATAGGAATGGAACTGATAGGAACAGTATTTTGCATTATACTAGTTCCCACCTGCCATCTTTGAAGAGGTCTATACCCAAATCACAATATCAGAGGGTGAAGAATATAGTCACCGATCCAGAGATAAGGACAAGAAGGCTTAATGAAATGACAGAAAGGTTTAAAGAAAGGGGGTATCCTGTATCTATTTTGGAGGAAGCCAGGAGAAAATCAGCAGGAAGGGCAGACTGTGATACATAGAGTAAATGATCTAGAATAACGTTTATACTTATAAGTACCACCCCTAAAATATAGGCTTTGATAATTCGGTCCGCAAATTCTGGCATTTATTGGAGAAGACATACCCTCAAGTAAAAATCCACCGTTGATATGTAACAAAAGGAACCAGAATTATAGAGACAAATTGGTCCATGCTGATCTGGGTAGCAAGAGTCAGATTTCACGTCAGAAAGTATTATCTACACCACGTAAGGGTACGTTCCCCTGTCTGCATTGTCTCGAGTGTTCACATATAATCAAAGGCCCGACATTTCACCATCCTCATACAGGACGTGCATTTGAGGTCAAAGTTTTTTTAACATGTAAATCAGCAAATGTAATCTACCTGATAAAATGTCCATGTGGCCTACTATACATAGGGGAGACAATGCAGACAGTTAGGGATCGTATCAATAAACGTAAATCTACTATAAGGACAAAGAATCTAATGCTGCCTATTCCTAATCACTTTGACAGATGCAAACACACCATAGCCCAACTAAGATTTCAAGTCTTGGAACAGGTTAAAAGACCAAGGAGAGGGGGTGATGTTAAAAAGCTCCTGCTACAGTGAAATACAAGCTTTAAATACTGCAGTTATAGTACTGCTGTTATATTCTGGGTTTAAAAAAACACCTATTTTGTGCAAGACACTACATTTGGGGTCTTTGCTGCATTTCTGACAGTCCAATACAACCAGTCAATACTGCAGTTACATTGTTGGTTGACAAATTAAAAAATTTGTGACCGTGAAGTAATTGTAAAAAATTCGCCTGTCACACTATTGTGTGACCTCAAGAATTTTTTCCTCTTTATGACACCGGCACTGCCTTACTCTCAGTGAACTTAATTGTTGACTATTGGCAGTTACATTGTCGCCTGAAATAAACCATCTGTTAGTTTGGTGGGTGAACGCAAAGAATGAGGACAGCATCAAATAAAGTACGTGGCCCGGATAGTGATGCTGCTGGTGGAGCTCCTGTTGCAGGGAGAGGACGTGGTCGATCTGTGACAGCTACACGCACAAGTTAAACAACTTCTTCAGGTGCGAGTAGGCGACAGAACCTTCAATGTTATTTGGTAAGGCCAAATGCAGCTCTACGAATGGTGAGGCCAGAACAAGTACAGGCGATAGTAGATTTGGTTGCTGACAGTGCCTCCAGTTCCTTTACATTGTCTCCCACCCAGTCTCCTGCTGAAAGATCAGAGTTGGCACCTGCAGCCCATGTCCACCAGTCTTTCACCTCACCCCCTTGCAAATCAGCCAAGCAGTCTGAACCCCAAGTCATGCAGCAGTCTCTTCTGCTTTTTGATGACTCTGCTAGCAGGGTTTCCCAGGTCCACCCACATAGCCCTGCACCAGAAGTGGCTTATGTTTCAGGATGAGGACATGGGAAGACCACCGCAAAAACGTCTCTGATGATGAGAAAATACAGGTGCCAACTGCTGTGGCTTTCTGCAGTCTGCAGACCAACAAGGAGGGCAGGGGTAAAGAATGGGTGGAAGATGATGTGGAGGAGGATGAGGTACTAGACCCCACATGGACTCAAGGTCATGCGAGTGACCTGTCTAGTTGGGAGGAAGAGGTGGTGGTCGCACAGAGGCACCAGCACAGCAAAAGAGGGAGCAGGGGGCAAAAGCATCTGTTACATTCTTGGGTGACATTTTTTGCCATGAATACATGAATAAACCTCTGCTCTGCATAGTTGACAGGAACCAAAATTTTTAAAAATCGTCTGTTCCATAGGTGGGTGACATTAACCCGTTTTTGCCAATAAAAAAAACCCTGCTCTGCATAGGTGACAGGGGCTTAAATCATCTTTAATTGACGCGCGTTCCCTCCTTTCATTCTATTCTTCCACTTTAATAACTTGTCCCACATTTCCGCATCGATCACATTTCAGCCATTGACCTCCCTTTGATGTGGTATCCCTTTCTCGCGCTACCTCTCCGGCGTGGAACCCTGATTCCCCGCTACCCGTGATCACCATGGTAGGTGCAGAAAAGAAGAGAAGATATCCAATTGGATCATGGACGTCGCGGGGACGTGCAGGCAGAAGTTATCTAGAGTCAACAAAGCGGCAGCAGGGCTTCTCCTGTCTAACGTTTCCAAATTCAAAATACCCCAGCGACATTCTCTGTAATTTTTTAATAATCCTTCCAATAACAGGGCATCTTAAGAGTCCTGTATTGTTATTTAACGTCACTACTATCGTCACTAGTCGGGAGTGGGTAATTGCCTCGCGCCCCCTCCTTTACTTGGAAGTTTCTACTTCAATAATTTGTCCCACATTTCCGCTCGATCACATTTAATTTCATCCATTTACCTCCCTTGGATATAGTATCCCTTTCTCGGGCTCTCTCTCCGGCATGGAACCCTGATTCCCCGTTACCCGTGATTGCCATGGTAGGCGCATAAAAGAACATCGAAAGTTTATAGGGAAGATATCCAATTGGATCAAGGCCGTCACGGGGACGTGCGACATGGTTGAGCAGTATGTGTTCACACGCCTACACGTACTGACTGATTAGTCTGCCCCCTTCAACTTCTGGGTCTCCAAATAAGGCACATGGCCTGAGCTTGCTCTTTACGCCTTGGAGGTGCTGGCCTGCCCTGCAGCCAGTGTATTGTCTGAACGTTTGTTTAGCAAGGCAGGGGGCGTCATCACAGACAAGCGCAGCCGCCTGTCCACAGCCAATGTGGACAAGCTCACTTTCATTAAAATGAACCAGGCAGGGATCTCACAGGACTTGTCCATACCTTGTGCAGAAAAGACATGTATACCGGCCTCACCCAGCCATTGTTGTACTCCAGCACATTTTCTCTTTATTTTATTTTTTATATTTCCCAATGTTTTGGGGTCTACCAAAATTTGAACAAAAGAAATAAAATAATAAAATAAAATAAAAACAAAAACCAGTGTTGGCCTCCTCCTCCACCGCCGCTTCCACCTACACCGCCAGATCCACCACCTCCTAAACCTCCGATTTCATATGGACCTCCTCCTCCTAGATCAAGATTATTATTTTTTATTTTTACGTATTTTATGTTATTTAACCACCTCAGCCCCCAGTGCTTAAACACCCTGAAAGACCAGGACACTTTTTACACTTCTGACCTACACTACTTTCACTGTTTATTGCTCGGTCATGCAACTTACCACCCAAATGAATTTTACCTCCTTTTCTTCTCACTAATAGAGCTTTCATTTGGTGGTATTTCATTGCTGCTGACATTTTTACTTTTTTTGTTATTAATCGAAATTTAACGATTTTTTTGCAAAAAAATGACATTTTTCACTTTCAGTTGTAAAATTTTGCAAAAAAAACGACATCCATATATAAATTTTGCTCTAAATTTATTGTTCTACATGTCTTTGATAAAAAAAAAATGTTTGGGTAAAAAAAAAATGGTTTGGGTAAAAGTTATAGCGTTTACAAACTATGGTACAAAAATGTGAATTTCCGCTTTTTGAAGCAGCTCTGACTTTCTGAGCACCTGTCATGTTTCCTGAGGTTCTACAATGCCCAGACAGTACAAACACCCCACAAATGACCCCATTTCGGAAAGTACACACCCTAAGGTATTCGCTGATGGGCATAGTGAGTTCATAGAACTTTTTATTTTTTGTCACAAGTTAGCGTAAAATGATGATTTTTTTTTCTTTTTTTTTTTTCTTACAAAGTCTCATATTCCACTAACTTGTGACAAAAAATAAAAACTTCTATGAACTCACTATGCCCATCACGAAATACCTTGGGGTCTCTTCTTTCCAAAATGGGGTCACTTGTGGGGTGGTTATACTGCCCTGGCATTCTAGGGGCCCAAATGTGTGGTAAGGAGTTTGAAATCAAATTCTGTAAAAAATGACCTGTGAAATCCGAAAGGTGCTCTTTGGAATATGGGCCCCTTTGCCCACCTAGGCTGCAAAAAAGTGTCACACATCTGGTATCTCTGTATTCAGGAGAAGTTGAGGAATGTGTTTTGGGGTGTCTTTTTACATATACCCATGCTGGGTGAGATAAATATCTTGGTCAAATGCCAACTTTGTATAAAAAAATGGGAAAAGTTGTCTTTTGCCAAGATATTTCTCTCACTCAGCATGGGTATATGTAAAATGACACCACAAAACACATTCCCCAACTTCTCCTGAGTACGGAGATACCAGATGTGTGACACTTTTTTGCAGCCTAGGTGGGCAAAGGGGCCCATATTCCAAAGAGCACCTTTCGGATTTCACAGGTCATTTTTTACAGAATTTGATTTCAAACTCCTTACCACACATTTGGGCCCCTAGAATGCCAGGGCAGTATAACTACCCCACAAGTGACCCCATTTTGGAAAGAAGACACCCCAAGGTATTCCGTGAGGGGCATGGCAAGTTCCTAGAATTTTTTATTTTTTGTCACAAGTTAGTGGAAAATGATGATTTTTTTTTTTTTTTTTTCATACAAAGTCTCATATTCCACTAACTTGTGACAAAAAATAAAAACTTCCATGAACTCACTATGCCCATCAGCGAATACCTTGGGGTCTCTTCTTTCCAAAATGGGGTCACTTGTGGGGTAGTTATACTGCCCTGGCATTCTAGGGGCCCAAATGTGTGGTAAGGAGTTTGAAATCAAATTCTGTAAAAAATGACCTGTGAAATCCGAAAGGTGCTCTTTGGAATATGGGCCCCTTTGCCCACCTAGGCTGCAAAAAAGTGTCACACATCTGGTATCTCTGTATTCAGGAGAAGTTGAGGAATGTGTTTTGGGGTGTCTTTTTACATATACCCATGCTGGGTGAGATAAATATCTTGGTCAAATGCCAACTTTGTATAAAAAAATGGGAAAAGTTGTCTTTTGCCAAGATATTTCTCTCACCCAGCATGGGTATATGTAAAATGACACCCCAAAACACATTCCCCAACTTCTCCTGAGTACGGAGATACCAGATGTGTGACACTTTTTTGCAGCCTAGGTGGGCAAAGGGGCCCATATTCCAAAGAGCACCTTTCGGATTTCACAGGTCATTTTTTACAGAATTTAATTTCAAACTCCTTACCACACATTTGGGCCCCTAGAATGCCAGGGCAGTATAACTACCCCACAAGTGAAGCCCATTTTGGAAAGAAGAGACCCCAAGGTATTCGCTGATGGGCATAGTGAGTTCATGGAAGTTTTTATTTTTTGTCACAAGTTAGTGGAATATGAGACTTTGTATGAAAAAAAAAAAAAAAAAAATCAGCATTTTCCACTAACTTGTAACAAAAAATAAAAAATTCTAGGAACTCGCCATGCCCCTCACGGAATACCTTGGGGTGTCTTCTTTCCAAAATGGGGTCACTTGTGGGGTAGTTATACTGCCCTGGCATTTTCCAGGGGCCCTAATGTGTGCTAAGTAGGTAAATGACCTGTGAAATCCTAAAGGTGCTCTTTGGAATATGGGCACCTTTGCCCACCTAGGCTGCAAAAAAGTGTCACACATGTGGTATCGCCGTATTCAGGAGAAGTTGGGGAATGTGTTTTGGGGTGTCATTGTACATATACCCTTGCTGGGTGAGAGAAATATCTTGACAAAAGACAACTTTTCCCATTTTTTTATACAAAGTTGGCATTTGACCAAGATATTTCTCTCACCCAGCATGGGTATATGTAAAATGACACCCCAAAACACATTCCCCAACTTCTCCTGAGTACGGCGATACCAGATGTGTGACACTTTTCTGCAGCCTAGATGCGCAAAGGTGCCCAAATTCCTTTTAGGAGGGCATTTTTAGACATTTGGATACCAGACTTCTTCTCACGCTTTGGGGCCCCTAGAATGCCAGGGCAGTATAAATACCCCACATGTGACCCCATTTTGGAAAGAAGACACCCCAAGGTATTCAATGAGGGGCATGGCGAGTTCATAGAAATTTTTTTTTTTTTGCACAAGTTAGCGGAAATTGAAATTTTTAATTTTTTTCTCACAAAGTCTCCCTTTCCGCTAACTTGGGACAAAAATTTCAATATTTTATGGACTCAATATGCCCCTCACGGAATACCTGGGGGTGTCTTCTTTCCGAAATGGGGTCACATGTGGGGTATTTATACTGCCCTGGCATTCTAGGGGCCCTAAAGCGTGAGAAGAAGTCTGGAATATAAATGTCTAAAAATTTTTACGCATTTGGATTCCGTGAGGGGTATGGTGAGTTCATGTGAGATTTTATTTTTTGACACAAGTTAGTGGAATATGAGACTTTGTAAAAAAAAAAAAAAAAATTTCCGCTAACTTGGGCCAAAAAAATGTCTGAATGGAGCCTTACAGAGGGGTGATCAATGACAGGGGGGTGATCAATGACAGGGGTGTGATCAATGACAGGGGGGTGATCAATGACAGGGGGGTGATCAATGACAGGGGGGTGATCAGGGAGTCTATATGGGGTGATAACCACAGTCATTGATCACGCCCGTGTAAGGCTTCATTCAGACGTCCGTATGCGTTTTGCGGATCCGATTCATCTATCAGTGCATCCGTAAAAATCATGCGGACATCTGAATGGAGCTTTACAGGGGGGTAATCAATGACAGGGGGGTGATCAGGGAGTCTATATGGGGTGATAACCACAGTCATTGATCATGCCCCTGTAAGGCTTCATTCAGACGTCCGGATGCGTTTTGCGGATCCGATCCATCTATCAGTGCATCCGTAAAAATCATGCGGACATCTGAATGGAGCTTTACAGGGGGGTAATCAATGACAGGGGGGTGATCAGGGAGTCTATATGGGGTGATAACCACAGTCATTGATCATGCCCCTGTAAGGCTTCATTCAGACGTCCGGATGCGTTTTGCGGATCCGATCCATCTATCAGTGCATCCGTAAAAATCATGCGGACATCTGAATGGAGCTTTACAGGGGGGTAATCAATGACAGGGGGGTGATCAGGGAGTCTATATGGGGTGATCACCACAGTCATTGATAACGCCCCTGTAAGGCTTCATTCAGACGTCCGGATGCGTTTTGCGGATCCGATCCATCTATCAGTGGATCCGTAAAAATCATGCGGACATCTGAATGGAGCTTTACAGGGGGTTGATCAATGACAGGGGTGTAATCAATGACAGGGGGGTGATCAGGGAGTCTATATGGGGTGATAACCACAGTCATTGATCACGCCCCTGTAAGGCTTCATTCAGACGTCCGTATGCGTTTTGCGGATCCGATCCATCTATCAGTGCATCCGTAAAAATCATGCGGACATCTGAATGGAGCTTTACAGGGGGGTGATCAATGACAGGGGTGTAATCAATGACAGGGGGGTGATCAGGGAGTCTATATGGGGTGATCACCACAGTCATTGATCATGCCCCTGTAAGGCTTCATTCAGACGTCCGGATGCGTTTTGCGGATCCGATCCATCTATCAGTGCATCCGTAAAAATCATGCGGACATCTGAATGGAGCTTTACAGGGGGGTGATCAGGGAGTCTATATGGGGTGATCACCACAGTCATTGATCATGCCCCTGTAAGGCTTCATTCAGACGTCCAGATGCGTTTTGCGGATCCGATCCATCTATCAGTGGATCCGTAAAAATCATGCGGACGTCTGAATGGAGCTTTACAGGGGGGTAATCAATGACAGGGGGGTGATCAGGGAGTCTATATGGGGTGATCACCACAGTCATTGATCATGCCCCTGTAAGGCTTCATTCAGACGTCCGGATGCGTTTTGCGGATCCGATCCATCTATCAGTGGATCCGTAAAAATCATGCGGATGTCTGAATGGAGCTTTACAGGGGGTTGATCAATGACAGGGGGTGATCAATGACAGGGGGGTGATCAGGGAGTCTATATGGGGTGATCAGGGGCTAATAAGGGGTTAATAAGTGACGGGGGGGGTGTAGTGTAGTGTAGTGGTGCTTGGTGCTACTTTACTGAGCTACCTGTGTCCTCTGGTGGTCGTTCGAAACAAACAAAGGGGACCACCAGAGGACCAGGTAGCAGGTATATTAGATGCTGTTATCAAAACAGCGTCTAATATACCTGTTAGGGGTTAAAAAAAACACATCTCCAGCCTGCCAGCGAACGATCGCCGCTGGCAGGCTGGAGATCAACTCTCTTACCTTCTGTTCCTGTGAGCGCGCGCGCCTGTGTGCGCGCGTTCACAGGAAATCTCGCGTCTCGCGAGAGGACGCGCCGGCGCGTCCACTCGGAATGAATCAACCACCTCCAGGACGCGTCTGTGCGTACAGCGGTCCGGAGGTGGTTAAAGTCATTTCCCTATCCACATTTGCTTGCAGAGCACTTGCCATGCTCTTAACCACATTTTTCTGCCATTCGCAGCCCTCTAGCCCTTTCCATGACTTTTTTAGAGCCATTTTAGTGCTACAAAGTTCGGGTCCCCATTGACTTCAATGGCGTTCGGGTTCGGGATCAAGTTCGGGTCCCGAACTCAAACTTTTTTGTGAAGCTTGGCCGAACCCGTCAAACCCGAACATGTCCGCTCAACTCTATTAGGCTGCCTTTTCCGTGATCCACGCATTTTACGCATTTTGGACAACATCAAATACTGGTTGTTCCCCTTTCTCGAACCCCGCTACAAAGAGAACTACTCATCTCTCATATCAGAAAGTCTTTGTGGAAAAATTGCTCCAAAAATGTCCAGCTGACAACGCTGGCTGCCGAGTACATATTTCCTTGGGAAACTGAGGAAGGGAGACAAGGGGAACACACAGCAGTTCCAACAGAAGCAGGACAACACTCTCCAAAGCCTGGGACAGTTTCATGACACCCCCCCAGCACCCTCACCCTGATGCGCGACCTAGTGTCACAAGGAGGGAAAAATTTTGGAAAATGGTGAAGGAGTATGTAGCAGACCATGTCAGCATCCTCAATGATTCCTCTGTGCCTTACAACTACTGGGTGTCCAAGCTGGACACGTGGCACGAATTTGGAGGTGCTGGCCTGCCCTGCCTCCAGCGTTTTGTCAGAGCGGGTATTTAGTGCTGCTGGTGGCATAATAACTGATAAGCGCATCCGCTTGTCAACTTAAAATGCTGACAGGTTGACTCTTATAAAAATTAACAAGGCCTGGATTGACCCTGACTTCGCTACTGCATCAGAGGAAAGAGGCTGAACATAAATGCACTTTAAATGTGTTGTTTATAATGTACTGAATATCCTGTATTCCCATGCACCCTTTCCACCACAAAAATGGGTATATGGTTGAATCTTCCTTTTCTCATCCTCCTCCTCCTCTTTTTCCATCATATCAACATGCTTATTAGTCTGCCCTCACTCCTAATGTTGTAGATGGTCAGCTCATCTGTAGGCCCTTACATATAATGTTTTAGAGGGTCAGATCACAAGCAGGCCCTCACCTACAAACTTTTACAGGGCCAGCTCACCTGCAGGCCGAGGTGTTCGACCCGAGCACCCGAACACCTGAGACTTTGGTGCTCGATCAACACTATTTGTAATAGGTAGCGCCTCAACGCGTTTCAACATGTACATATCATCAGGAGCCCATACAGTGACAAAATAATAAAGGCAGAAGAAATGTGACCACACATGTAGTGCGGAGTCCGGCACTGGTATGGCCATGATGCGCGCACCACCGGCCCAGCTGATAAGAGAAACAGCCCACCCCTAGGTGGAGCGAGGGATGCAGAGGCTGCCAATGGGAGAGCAGGAGCGGGACAGGCCATATCAAGCTCCGCCCCCTGGCAGCACACACAGAATATGCGATCCCGCTACAGTAAGTATATTGCAGTATATTTGGGACCTCAACGCGGCTTGCGAACAGAAGGGACAGGAGCAAAATTAAGTGAAGGAAGGGAGAGATACAAAGAAAACAACAGCCTACAAAGGACTAATAATGATATTATGGCATACTTAATGTGCTATATGTTCTCCACTTAATGATGACTGTCTTCACTGTGTTCCATGGTATATCTAATACCTTGGAAATTCTTTTGTACCCTTCTCCTGACTAATACCATTTAACAATGAGATCCCTCTGATGCAACCACATTATTTTTTTTTTTATTTTTTTTTTCTTCCCTCCACCTAAAAGATTTCAGTTTGTTTTTCAATTGAGTGAAACAGTTTATAGGCAACACACCAGCCCGGCACCCCCATAGAAATGCCTATTCTTGTCCGCAAGCTGCGGACAAGAATAGGACATGATCTATCTTTTTTGGGAGCTGCGGACTCAAAGATCGGGGCCGCGCACCGCAAATGCGGATGCGGACAGCACACTGTGTGCTGTCCGCATCCATTCCTTCCCCATAGAGAATGAATGGGTCCGCACCCGTTCCGCAAAATTGCGGAACAGATGTGGACCCATTTTGCGGACGTGTGAATGGAGCCTTAAGGTGGAAAAAGTTCTGAAAAGATTTATCTTTGTCTACTTTTTCTTACAGCACATAAACCTGACATTTTAACAGGGGTGTGTAGACTTTTTATATCCAGTGTATATATATATATATATATATATATATATATATATATATATATAATATATACTTTTATTTTTTTTAGTAATTACACATTTATTTTGTGCCATACATTTTTTACAATTATAAAAAAATATATAAAATCGCTTTTTCTGAATTGTTTCTGCCAGGATTTGATCCCTCAAACTTTTACATTCGAACCAGGAACATTAGCCACTCAACTATAAAGCCGAATGGTACACTGTGACAGAAAAACCTCATAGAAGTTTCTGATGTAGTAAGTATTCCTATTCAGCAGAAGACTTATTTTGTATTTCTGTGAGAGTTAACACGTAGCTCTATAGTGTAGTGGTTAACATCCTTGCCTACAAGGTTGGGAGTTTGAATCTTGCAATTCACAGGCTATAATAAATAAGGTGCCATGTCTCACTGTAATAGTTAATTCACAGAAAAAAAGGGGAGAGTGAAGTGTATAAAACTATAATTTTATTGATATACACTAAAAACAGGGGAAACAGGAGTGATAACCTAATAGAGTATTTATCATATGGAACAGTGCGACAATTTGGCACTCAGAAGACTTTACCAATAGGTCATGAGCAGCAGGGGTTGGCTAGAGATAGATGTTAGCCAAAACGGATACCGCCCACAGGGGAATGTATACAGTCAGGTCCATAAATATTGGGACATTAACACAATTCTAACATTTTTGGCTCTATGCACCACCACAATGGATTTGAAATGAAGCAAACAAGATGTGCTTTAACTGCAGACTGTCAGCTTTATTTTGAGGGTATTCACATCCAAATAAGGTGAATGGTGCAGGAATTACAACAGTTTGCATATGTGCCTCCCACTTGTTGAGGGATCAAAAGTAATGGGACAGAATAATAATCATACATCAAACTTTCACTTTTTAATACTTGGTTGCAAATCCTTTGCAGTCAATTACAGCCTGAAGTCTGGAACGCATAGACATCACCAGACGCTGGGTTTCATCCCTGGTGATGCTCTGCCGGGCCTCTACTGCAGCTGTCTTCAGTTCCTGCTTGTTCTTGGCTCATTTTCCCTTCAGTTTTGTCTTCAGCAAGTGAAATGCATGCTCAATCGGATTCAGGTCAGGTGATTGACTTGGCCATTGCATACCATTCCACTTCTTTCCTTTAAAAAACGATTTGGTTGTTTTTTCAGTATGCTTTGGGTCATTGTCCATCTGGACTGTAAAGCACCGTCCAATGAGTTCAGAAGCATTTGGCTGAATATGAGCAGATAATACTGCCCGAAACACTTCAGAATTCATCCTGCTGCTTTTGTCAGCAGTCACATCATCAATAAATACAAGAGAACCAGTTCCATTGGCAGCCATACATGTGCACGCCATGACACTACCACCACCATGCTTCACTGATGAGGTGGTATGCTTAGGATCATGAGCAGTTCCTTTCCTTCTCCATACTCTTCTCTTCCCATCACTCTGGTACAAGTTGATCTTGGTCTCATCTGTCCATAGGATGTTGTTCCAGAACTGTGAAGGCTTTTTTAGATGTCGTTTGGCAAACTCTAATCTGGCCTTCCTGTTTTTGAGGCTCACCAAGGGTTTACATCTTGTGGTGAACCCTCTGTATTCACTCTGGTGAAGTCTTCTCTTGATTGTTGACTTTGACACACATACACCTACCTCCCGGAGAGTGTTCTTCAGTCATCCACCACAGTTGTTTTCCGTGGTCTTCCGGGTCTTTTGGTGTTGCTGAGCTCAACGATGCGTTCCTTCTTTTTAAGAATGTTCCAAACAGTTGTTTTGGCCACGCCTAATGTTTTTGCTATCTATCTGATGGGTTTGTTTTGTTTTTTCAGCCTAATGATGGCTTGCTTCACTGATAGTGACAGCTCTTTGGATCTCATCTTTAGAGTTGACAGCAACAGATTCTAAATTCAAATAGCATACTTGAAATGAACTCTGGACCTTTTATCTGCTCATTGTAATTGGGATAATGAGGGAATAACACACACCTGGCCATGGAACAGCTGAGAGGCCAATTGTCCCATTACTTTTGGTCCCTTAACAAGTGGGAGGCACATATGCAAACTGTTGTAATTCCTACACCGTTCACCTGATTTGGATGTAAATACCCTCAAATTAAAGCTGACAGTCTGCAATTAAAGCACATCTTGTTTGCTTAATTTCAAATCCATTGTGGTGGTGTATAGAGCCAAACATGTTAGAATTGTGTTGATGTCCCAATATTTATGGACCTGACTGTATATAACAGGGGGAGGGAAATGAACCTGATTGACACAGTGAGATAACGAGTCCCCTAGTGAAATCCACATACATGTCCCACATATATTGTCAGTAATGGAGAACTTTACATGCAGACACACAGAGATCCTCCCTAACCACCTGCCTGGTAGCTGATATTAAACGCAGATGGATGGATAACACCCCAAAACTAAGGGACTCACAAGCTAGTTAGCTAATCAGGTAGCTAAGGTTCATCTGAAGCAGCGATTTCCAGCACATTACAGCTCTAAATCTATTATCAGTAAGTAGAGTAGAGCGGACACCTGGATGTTCGGGTTCAGCCGAACTTCACAAAAAAGTTCGAGTTCGGGACCCAAACTTGACCCAAACTTTACCCCGAACCCGAACCCCATTGAAGTCAATGGGAACCCGAACTTTTGAGCACTAAAATGGCTCTAAAAAGGTAAAGGAAAGGGCTAGAGGTCTGTAAATGGCAGCAAAATGTGGGTAAGAGCATGACAAATGTGGATAGGGAAATGAATTTAAATAACATAAAATAAATAAAAATAAAAAATAATAATCTTGATCTAGGAGGACGAGGTCCATATGGAGTAGGAGGTTGAGGAAGCAGTGGATGTGGCGGTGTAGGTGGAAGCGGCGGTGGAGGAGGAGGAGGTAGCCAACGCTGGTTTTTGTTTTTAATTTAGTTTTATTTTATTATTTTTTTGTTTAAATTAGGGTACACCCCAAAACATTGGGAAATATAACCTGTAATAACCCCCTCCAGTCATGCTAAACACAAGTTCAGACAATACACTGGCTACAGGGCAGTCCAGCACCTCCAAGGCGTAAAGGGCAAGCTCAGGCCATGTGCCCAATTTGGAGACCCAGAAGTTGCAGTTCGTGTAGGCGTGTGCAAACATACTGACCCACCATGTCGCACGTCTCCGTGATGTTCACAATCCAATTGGATATCTGCTCTATCAACTTTCAATGTTCTTTTCTGCGCCTACCATGTTGATCACGGTTAGCGGCGAATCAGGGTTCCACGCCGGAGAGGGAGCGTGAGAAAGAGAGACCACATCCAAGGGAGATCAATGGATGAAATTTTATTGTGATCAAGCGGAAATGTGGGAGAAGCTATTAAAATGGAAGAATTGAAGGAAAGGAGGGGGGGCGCGGCAATTACCCACTCCCGACTCGGGGAGGTAGTGACGATAAAAAACAATACAGGACTCTTAAGATGCACTGTTATTGGAATTATTAATAAAAAAATTATAGGGAATGTATTTAGGATTTGGAAACATTAGCCAGGAGAGGCCCTGCTGCTGCTTTGTTTACTCTAGATAACTTCTGCCTGATCGCATGTCCATGTGATGTCCACGATCCATTTGGATATCTTCTCTATCAACTTTCAATGTTCTTTTCTGAGCCTAACATGTTGATCACGGTTATTGGCGAATCAGGGTTCCACGCCGAAGAGGGAGCGTGAGAATGGGAGACCTCATCCAAGGGAGGTCAATGGCTGCAATGGGGTGGAGTGGAAATGTGGAACAAGTTATTAAAGCAGAAGGATCGAATAAAAGGGCCAATTAAAGATGAATTTTAGAAATTTAAGTCCTTGTCACCTATGCAGAGCAGGGGTTTTTCATCGCCAGAAATGGGTTAATGTCCCCCACCAATGGAACAGATTATTTTTAAATATTTCGGTCCCTGTCACCTATGCAGAGCAGGGGTTTATTCACGGCAAAAATGATAAAATGTCACCCAAGAATGTAACAAAAAAAATTGTGAAATTTATTAACCTGTCTACTAGGTAGAGCAGGGGTATATCACACCCAAAAATTTGTGAATTTCACCAAAAAATGTAACAGAAAAATTTGTGAAATTTATTAAGCTGTCAACTAGGTAGAGTAGGGGTATATCACAGCCAAAAATTGGTGAGTTTCACCCAAAAATGTAACAGACAAATTAGCGATTTTTTTTTACCTGTCTACTAGGTATAGCAGTGGTATATCACACCCAAAAATAGGTGAATTTCACCCAAAAATGTAACAGAAACAATAGTGAAATTACATAAAATAAAATACGCACAAATAAAAAAATAAACTTGATTTATGAGGTAGAGGTCCATATGGAGTAGGAGTTTGAGGAGGCGGTGGACGTAGAGGTGTAGGTGGAAGCGGCGGTGGAGGAGGACGAGGTAGCCATCACTAGTTTTTGGTTTTAATTTAATTAATTTTTTTAAATTAAGGTACACTCCAAAAGAGTGTGAAATATCCAAAATACAAGAATGAGCAATTGTGCTGTAGTATAACAATGGCTGGTTAAGGACAGTATACATGTCTATTTTGCACAAGGTACGAACAAGTCCTGTGGGATCCATGCCTGGTTCATTTTAATGAATGTGAGCTTGTCCACATTGGCTGTGGACAGGCGGCTGCGCTTGTCTGTGATAATGCCCCCTGCCGTGCCAAACACACGTTCAGATAATACACTGGCTGCAGGGCAGGCCAGCACCTCCAAGGCGTAAAGGCCAAGCTCAGGCCATGTGCCTAATTTGTTGACCTAGAAGTTGAAACGGGCAGACCCGTCATTCAGTACGTGTAGGCATGTGCACACATACTGCTCCACCATGTTGCTGAAATGCTGCGTTCCATATCAGCTGGTGGTGCTGGTTGTTGTGGCGTGCAGACAAAGCTTTTCCACATTTCAGCGATGCTAACAAAATTGCGGAACGGATGTGGACCCATTTTGCGGACGTGTGAATGGAGCCTTAAGGTGGAAAAAGTTCTGAAAAGTTTTAACTTTGTCTACTTTTTCTTACAGCACATAAACCTGACATTTTAACAGGGGTGTGTAGACTTTTTATATCCAGTGTATATATATATATATATATTATATATAATTTTATTTTTTTAGTAATTACACATTTATTTTGTGCCATACATTTTTTACAATTATAAAAAAAAATATAAAATCGCTTTTTCTGAAATGTTTCTGCCAGGATTTGATCCCTCAAACTTTTACATTCGAAGCAGGAACCTTAGCCACTCAACTATAAAGCCGAATGGTACACTGTGACAGAAAAACCTCATAGAAGTTTCTGATGTAGTAAGTATTCCTATTCAGCAGAAGACTTATTTTGTATTTCTGTGAGAGTTAACACGTAGCTCTATAGTGTAGTGGTTAACATCCTTGCCTCCAACGTACAAGGTTGGGAGTTTGAATCTTGCAATTCACAGGCTATAATAAATAAGGTGCCATGTCTCACTGTAATAGTTAATTCACAGAAAAAAAGGGGAGAGTGAAGTGTATAAAACTATAATTTTATTGATATACACTAAAAACAGGGGAAACAGGAGTGATAACCTAATAGAGTATTTATCATATGGAACAGTGCGACAATTTGGCACTCAGAAGACTTTACCAATAGGTCATGAGCAGCAGGGGTTGGCTAGAGATAGATGTTAGCCAAAACGGATACCGCCCACAGGGGAATGTATACAGTCAGGTCCATAAATATTGGGATATTGACACAATTCTAACATTTTTGGCTCTATGCACCACCACAATGGATTTGAAATGAAGCAAACAAGATGTGCTTTAACTGCAGACTGTCAGCTTTATTTTGAGGGTATTCACATCCAAATAAGGTGAATGGTGCAGGAATTACAACAGTTTGCATATGTGCCTCCCACTTGTTGAGGGATCAAAAGTAATGGGACAGAATAATAATCATACATCAAACTTTCACTTTTTAATACTTGGTTGCAAATCCTTTGCAGTCAATTACAGCCTGAAGTCTGGAACGCATAGACATCACCAGACGCTGGGTTTCATCCCTGGTGATGCTCTGCCGGGCCTCTACTGCAGCTGTCTTCAGTTCCTGCTTGTTCTTGGCTCATTTTCCCTTCAGTTTTGTCTTCAGCAAGTGAAATGCATGCTCAATCGGATTCAGGTCAGGTGATTGACTTGGCCATTGCATACCATTCCACTTCTTTCCTTTAAAAAACGATTTGGTTGTTTTTTCAGTATGCTTTGGGTCATTGTCCATCTGGACTGTAAAGCACCGTCCAATGAGTTCAGAAGCATTTGGCTGAATATGAGCAGATAATACTGCCCGAAACACTTCAGAATTCATCCTGCTGCTTTTGTCAGCAGTCACATCATCAATAAATACAAAAGAGAACCAGTTCCATTGGCAGCCATACATGTGCACGCCATGACACTACCACCACCATGCTTCACTGATGAGGTGGTATGCTTAGGATCATGAGAAGTTCCTTTCCTTCTCCATACTCTTCTCTTCCCATCACTCTGGTACAAGTTGATCTTGGTCTCATCTGTCCATAGGATGTTGTTCCAGAACTGTGAAGGCTTTTTTAGATGTCGTTTGGCAAACTCTAATCTGGCCTTCCTGTTTTTGAGGCTCACCAAGGGTTTACATCTTGTGGTGAACCCTCTGTATTCACTCTGGTGAAGTCTTCTCTTGATTGTTGACTTTGACACACATACACCTACCTCCTGGAGAGTGTTCTTGATCTTGCCAACTGTTGTGAAGGCTGTTTTCTTCACCAGGGAAAGAATTCTTCAGTCATCCACCACAGTTGTTTTCCGTGGTCTTCCGGGTCTTTTGGTGTTGCTGAGCTCAACGATGCGTTCCTTCTTTTTAAGAATGTTCCAAACAGTTGTTTTGGCCACGCCTAATGTTTTTGCTATCTATCTGATGGGTTTGTTTTGTTTTTTCAGCCTAATGATGGCTTGCTTCACTGATAGTGACAGCTCTTTGGATCTCATCTTTAGAGTTGACAGCAACAGATTCTAAATGCAAATAGCATACTTGAAATGAACTCTGGACCTTTTATCTGCTCATTATAATTGGGATAATGAGGGAATAACACACACCTGGCCATGGAACAGCTGAGAGGCCAATTGTCCCATTACTTTTGGTCCCTTAACAAGTGGGAGGCACATATGCAAACTGTTGTAATTCCTACACCGTTCACCTGATTTGGATGTAAATACCCTCAAATTAAAGCTGACAGTCTGCAATTAAAGCACATCTTGTTTGCTTAATTTCAAATCCATTGTGGTGGTGTATAGAGCCAAACATGTTAGAATTGTGTTGATGTCCCAATATTTATGGACCTGACTGTATATAACAGGGGGAGGGAAATGAACCTGATTGACACAGTGAGATAACGAGTCCCCTAGTGAAATCCACATACATGTCCCACATATATTGTCAGTAATGGAGAACTTTACATGCAGACACACAGAGATCCTCCCTAACCACCTGCCTGGTAGCTGATATTAAACGCAGATGGATGGATAACACCCCAAAACTAAGGGACTCACAAGCTAGCTAGCTAATCAGGTAGCTAAGGTTCATCTGAAGCAGCGATTTCCAGCACATTACAGCTCTAAATCTATTATCAGTAAGTAGAGTAGAGCGGACACCTGGATGTTCGGGTTCAGCCGAACTTCACAAAAAAGTTCGAGTTCGGGACCCAAACTTGACCCAAACTTTACCCCGAACCCGAACCCCATTGAAGTCAATGGGAACCCGAACTTTTGAGCACTAAAATGGCTCTAAAAAGGTAAAGGAAAGGGCTAGAGGTCTGTAAATGGCAGCAAAATGTGGGTAAGAGCATGACAAATGTGGATAGGGAAATGAATTTAAATAACATAAAAAAAATAAAAAAAAATAATAATAATCTTGATCTAGGAGGACGAGGTCCATATGGAGTAGGAGGTTGAGGAAGCAGTGGATGTGGCGGTGTAGGTGGAAGCGGCGGTGGAGGAGGAGGAGGTAGCCAACGCTGGTTTTTGTTTTTAATTTAGTTTTATTTTATTATTTTTTTGTTTAAATTAGGGTACACAGTCACAGGGTGTCATATATAGTAGTGGCAAGCTATCATCAAATAATATCACAGAAGGTTATAGCTACCAATTTAAAATTTAACTTTTACTAGATTATATTAAAAGAAGCATCATTCCAAATATTCCATGATAGTATATTTTTGTATGCCAGAAAAAAGAAGCTAAGCCCACCTCTGGGGTTAGGGTAGTGGGAGAATAATTTATAGATAATAGGTAAGACGGATATTGCACTTACGGTTAGACGATATCTTTAAGATATAGATGTGTTATAGGTGCGGGCTGCTGGTCGGATATCCTTGTAGATACCTAGTGAACCAAGTAAAAGAACTTGGTTCGTCAGGGGACTTTATATTCCAATAGCCGAAGGATGGTGGCTAAAAATTCTGGCGGTGACAGAGGCTGATGATATGCAACCGTTGCATATCATCAGCCTCTGTCACCGCCAGAATTTTTAGCCACCATCCTTCGGCTATTGGAATATAAAGTCCCCTGACGAACCAAGTTCTTTTACTTGGGGAAACGCGTCGGGACATTTCACCACCGTCATCTTCTAGGACGATTCATCCTGTCCTTTAGAACAAGCAGCCCACTGTGAGCTAGCACCTTAGGGTCATGTAGGGGTAAGTAAAGGGCCTAGTCACTAGGTATCTACAAGGATATCCGACCAGCAGCCCGCACCTATAACACATCTATATCTTAAAGATATCGTCTAACCGTAAGTGCAATATCCGTCTTACCTATTATCTATAAATTATTCTCCCACTACCCTAACCCCAGAGGTGGGCTTAGCTTCTTTTTTCTGGCATACAAAAATATACTATCATGGAATATTTGGAATGATGCTTCTTTTAAATTAGGGTACACCCCAAAACATTGGGAAATATAACCTGTAATAACCCCCTCCAGTCATGCTAAACACAAGTTCAGACAATACACTGGCTACAGGGCAGTCCAGCACCTCCAAGGCGTAAAGGGCAAGCTCAGGCCATGTGCCCAATTTGGAGACCCAGAAGTTGCAGTTCGTGTAGGCGTGTGCAAACATACTGACCCACCATGTCGCACGTCTCCGTGATGTTCACAATCCAATTGGATATCTGCTCTATCAACTTTCAATGTTCTTTTCTGCGCCTACCATGTTGATCACGGTTAGCGGCGAATCAGGGTTCCACGCCGGAGAGGGAGCGTGAGAAAGAGAGACCACATCCAAGGGAGATCAATGGATGAAATTTTATTGTGATCAAGCGGAAATGTGGGAGAAGCTATTAAAATGGAAGAATTGAAGGAAAGGAGGGGGGGCGCGGCAATTACCCACTCCCGACTCGGGGAGGTAGTGACGATAAAAAACAATACAGGACTCTTAAGATGCACTGTTATTGGAATTATTAATAAAAAAATTATAGGGAATGTATTTAGGATTTGGAAACATTAGCCAGGAGAGGCCCTGCTGCTGCTTTGTTTACTCTAGATAACTTCTGCCTGATCGCATGTCCATGTGATGTCCACGATCCATTTGGATATCTTCTCTATCAACTTTCAATGTTCTTTTCTGAGCCTAACATGTTGATCACGGTTATTGGCGAATCAGGGTTCCACGCCGAAGAGGGAGCGTGAGAATGGGAGACCTCATCCAAGGGAGGTCAATGGCTGCAATGGGGTGGAGTGGAAATGTGGAACAAGTTATTAAAGCAGAAGGATTGAATAAAAGGGCCAATTAAAGATGAATTTTAGAAATTTAAGTCCTTGTCACCTATGCAGAGCAGGGGTTTTTCATCGCCAGAAATGGGTTAATGTCCCCCACCAATGGAACAGATTATTTTTAAATATTTCGGTCCCTGTCACCTATGCAGAGCAGGGGTTTATTCACGGCAAAAATGATAAAATGTCACCCAAGAATGTAACAAAAAAAATTGTGAAATTTATTAACCTGTCTACTAGGTAGAGCAGGGGTATATCACACCCAAAAATTTGTGAATTTCACCAAAAAATGTAACAGAAAAATTTGTGAAATTTATTAAGCTGTCAACTAGGTAGAGTAGGGGTATATCACAGCCAAAAATTGGTGAGTTTCACCCAAAAATGTAACAGACAAATTAGTGATTTTTTTTTACCTGTCTACTAGGTATAGCAGTGGTATATCACACCCAAAAATAGGTGAATTTCACCCAAAAATGTAACAGAAACAATAGTGAAATTACATAAAATAAAATACGCACAAATAAAAAAAATAAACTTGATTTATGAGGTAGAGGTCCATATGGAGTAGGAGTTTGAGGAGGCGGTGGACGTAGAGGTGTAGGTGGAAGCGGCGGTGGAGGAGGACGAGGTAGCCATCACTAGTTTTTGGTTTTAATTTAATTAATTTTTTTAAATTAAGGTACACTCCAAAAGAGTGTGAAATATCCAAAATACAAGAATGAGCAATTGTGCTGTAGTATAACAATGGCTGGTTAAGGACAGTATACATGTCTATTTTGCACAAGGTACGAACAAGTCCTGTGGGATCCATGCCTGGTTCATTTTAATGAATGTGAGCTTGTCCACATTGGCTGTGGACAAGCGGCTGCGCTTGTCTGTGATAATGCCCCCTGCCGTGCCAAACACACGTTCAGATAATACACTGGCTGCAGGACAGGCCAGCACCTCCAAGGCGTAAAGGCCAAGCTCAGGCCATGTGCCTAATTTGTTGACCTAGAAGTTGAAACGGGCAGACCCGTCATTCAGTACGTGTAGGCGTGTGCACACATACTGCTCCACCATGTTGCTGAAATGCTGCGTTCCATATCAGCTGGTGGTGCTGGTTGTTGTGGCGTGCAGACAAAGCTTTTCCACATTTCAGCGATGCTAACAAAATTGCGGAACGGATGTGGACCCATTTTGCGGACGTGTGAATGGAGCCTTAAGGTGGAAAAAGTTCTGAAAAGATTTATCTTTGTCTACTTTTTCTTACAGCACATAAACCTGACATTTTAACAGGGGTGTGTAGACTTTTTATATCCAGTGTATATATATATATATATATTATATATAATTTTATTTTTTTAGTAATTACACATTTATTTTGTTCTATACATTTTTTACAATTATAAAAAAAAATATAAAATCGCTTTTTCTGAAATGTTTCTGCCAGGATTTGATCCCTCAAACTTTTACATTCGAAGCAGGAACCTTAGCCACTCAACTATAAAGCCAAATGGTACACTGTGACAGAAAAACCTCATAGAAGTTTCTGATGTAGTAAGTATTCCTATTCAGCAGAAGACTTATTTTGTATTTCTGTGAGAGTTAACACGTAGCTCTATAGTGTAGTGGTTAACATCCTTGCCTCCAATGTACAAGGTTGGGAGTTTGAATCTTGCAATTCACAGGCTATAATAAATAAGGTGCCATGTCTCACTGTAATAGTTAATTCACTGAAAAAAAGGGGAGAGTGAAGTGTATAAAACTATAATTTTATTGATATACACTAAAAACAGGGGAAACAGGAGTGATAACCTAATAGAGTATTTATCATATGGAACAGTGCGACAATTTGGCACTCAGAAGACTTTACCAATAGGTCATGAGCAGCAGGGGTTGGCTAGAGATAGATGTTAGCCAAAACGGATACCGCCCACAGGGGAATGTATACAGTCAGGTCCATAAATATTGGGACATTGACACAATTCTAACATTTTTGGCTCTATGCACCACCACAATGGATTTGAAATGAAGCAAACAAGATGTGCTTTAACTGCAGACTGTCAGCTTTATTTTGAGGGTATTCACATCAAAATAAGGTGAATGGTGCAGGAATTACAACAGTTTGCATATGTGCCTCCCACTTGTTGAGGGATCAAAAGTAATGGGACAGAATAATAATCATACATCAAACTTTCACTTTTTAATACTTGGTTGCAAATCCTTTGCAGTCAATTACAGCCTGAAGTCTGGAACGCATAGACATCACCAGACGCTGGGTTTCATCCCTGGTGATGCTCTGCCGGGCCTCTACTGCAGCTGTCTTCAGTTCCTGCTTGTTCTTGGCTCATTTTCCCTTCAGTTTTGTCTTCAGCAAGTGAAATGCATGCTCAATCGGATTCAGGTCAGGTGATTGACTTGGCCATTGCATACCATTCCACTTCTTTCCTTTAAAAAACGATTTGGTTGTTTTTTCAGTATGCTTTGGGTCATTGTCCATCTGGACTGTAAAGCACCGTCCAATGAGTTCAGAAGCATTTGGCTGAATATGAGCAGATAATACTGCCCGAAACACTTCAGAATTTTTTTAAATTAAGGTACACTCCAAAAGAGTGTGAAATATCCAAAATACAAGAATGAGCAATTGTGCTGTAGTATAACAATGGCTGGTTAAGGACAGTATACATGTCTATTTTGCACAAGTTACGAACAAGTCCTGTTGGATCCATGCCTGGTTCATTTTAATGAATGTGAGCTTGTCCACATTGGCTGTGGACAGGCGGCTGCGCTTGTCTGTGATAATGCCCCCTGCCGTGCCAAACACACGTTCAGATAATACACTGCCTTCTGAGGTGCTGGCGGTGCCCCAGCTGCGTTGGCGACCTCTTCCTCCTCCTCTGCCTTCGCCTTGTGCTTCAACTGTGCCCCCGCTGTCAGGTGAAAATGCCACAGCAGCGCGTCTACCAGCGAGCGCTTGTACTCGCGCATCTTACGATCACGCTCAAGTTAGGGAATTAAGGACGGTACGTTGTCCATGTAACGGGACCACCCAGTAATCAGCACAAGTTAGAATGTTGGCCACTCGGTGGTCGTTGTGGAGACACTGCAGCATGTAATCGCTCATGTGTGCCAGGCTGCCCAGAGGCAACGAAAAGTTGTCCTCTGTGGGAGGTTTATCGTCTGTATCTTCTGTATCCCCCCAGCCATGCACCATTTATGGCCATGAGCTGGTCTGGGTGCCACCCTGCTGTGAACATGGTTCCTCCTCCTCCATCTCCTCCTACTCATCCTCCACTTCGTCATCCTCCAGAACTGTGCCCTGGCTGGACAATTGTGTACCTGGCGTTTGTGGGTGCAGGAACCCACCCTTCAGAGCCACTTGTGAGTGACTGGCCGGAAACCCTATGATATAATCCCTCTTCCTCCTCCTCCTCCTCCTCCTGTGCCACATCCTCTTCCATCATCTCCATGAGCGTTTTTTCAAGGAGGCATAGAAGTGGGATAGTAATGCTGAGAATGGCGTTTTCAGCACTGGTCATGTTGGTGGAGTACTCGAAACAGAGCACCAAGGAACACAGGTCTCGCATGGAGGCCCAGTCATTGGTGGTGAAATGGTGCTGTTCCGCAGAGCAACTCACCCGTGCATGCTGCAGCTGAAACTCCTCTATCGCCTGCTGTTGCTCGCACAGTCTGGCCAGCATGTGCAAGTTGGAGTTCCACCTTGTGGGCACGACGCATATGAGGTGTAGAGAGGGAAGGCTGAAGTTACGCTGCAGCGCTGACAGGCGAGCAGCATCAGGGTGAGAACGCCGAAAGCGCGCACAGATGGCCCGCACTTTATGAAGCAGCTCTGACATATCGAGGTACTTTTTAAGGAAGCTCTGCACCACAAAATTCAGCACATGCACCAGGCAAGAGATGTGCGCTAGTCCCAGAGCTGCTACGAGATTTCGCCCATTATCGCACACTACCAGGCCGGTCTTGAGGCTCACTGGCACCGACCACTCATCGGTCTGTTGTTCGCCATGCGCCGAAACTGCTCTCCGCCTCAGGCCCAGCCGCCACTGCATTTACTCAGTATGCTGTTATGGAGATATAACGTCCCTGACCGTACTTACTGGTCCACGTATCCGTAGTGAGGTGCACCTTGCCACAGATGGCGTTGCGCAGTGCACACCTGATTTTGTCCCCACTTGGTTGTGCAGGGAAAGGATGGCACGCCTGGAAAATTAGTGGCGGCTGGGCACAACGTACTGTGGGACAGCCACCGCCATAAGGCTTTTAGAACTCTGCATCTCCACCAGATGGAATGACAGCATTTCAAAGGACAGTCATTTTGAAATGCTGGCATTCAGGGTCAGGGATCGTGGGGGGGTAGGGAGGTACTTCCTCTTCCGCTCCAGTGTTTGGGAGATGGAGAGCTAAACGCTTCCGTGGGACATTGTGGAGATGCTTGGTGACCCAGGTGGTGGTGTTCAGTGTTCCCTCTAAGCTGCGCGGGTGGGCGGCCGCGCAGCAATTATTGTGGCCCCGCTCACAATTTTATAATGCCCGCTCACTCAGCCTACAGCGTGCCGCTAAGTTCGCTAACGCTGCTGGCAAAATGCCAGCACTTGTCGTCAGACTCATCTGCGTGACGGCGCCGACGTCCTCCTCGTAGTCTTGTGCGGCTCAGCACAGCGGGGCGCCGCCTACCAGCTACCACGTGCTACTTCTGCCTCCTCCTTCTTTTTGCAGGAAGAAGAGGACTGAGCAGCAGCAGCAGGCAGTAAGGTGCGATAGTGGCGGCGGCACCGCCATCTTAGAGCCAGGCCAGAGGCACACGCTAGAGTGAGAGTGAGTTTCTCTTATGGGCTACCTACAATAAGTAAAATCCTAGAAACCGTCATTGATTGCTGAACTGGTCTGTCCTGGTATTTCTAGAGTGTGAACTCATGACAAGAAGTGGAGAACAGCGGGGGACAATAGTGGCACTAGTAGACTACTAGTTCCACTATTGTCCCCTGCTGTTCTCCACTTCTTGTTACGAGTTAACACTCTAGAAATACCAGGAGAGACCAGTTCAGCAATCAATGACGGTAGAATGTCAGTAGTAGGGGAGAACACTAAACAATCTTAGTTATTTTTAATCCTATAGGCTAGAGTGAGCCTGATAGTGAAAAGTCCTTCATGTGGGCAGCAGGAGCTGTGTCTGTGAAAGCAATGAAAACAGCATGTACTGTATGGGAGGTTTTATCACAGCAGACTCGCCAATGCAAAACAAGGGAATGCTGGTTGGCGCCGCCATCTTAGAGAGGCTAAAGTGAGTCTCTCTGGAACAGCATTGCATTCCCTTCAGGTTTTGCATTGGCAATGTTGCTTGTCTCAGCCAAGGAAAATGGGGGGAAAAGTAACATATATAACTATATAAAACAGGAAGTAAAAGGTCCCCCCTGCGCTCCTATTGTTTGGATGTGTAAATCTACCTTAATAGGAAGATCCCGCTGCTTGATGTCTATCAAGGAGCTATTGTTCTCCTTAGGTAAGTATATATAAAATGGTATATCACCCATGGGTGATGCGAGACAAAAAGCGCTTTTTGTCTCACATCACCCACGGGTGATATACCATTTTTTATATACAACAGGAGATGCCTGGGTTATACCAGCATGTTCCATATCACTGTATACAAGAAGATGTATTACTTATACCAGCTGTACATATATAATTATATACAGAAGATACCCAGGTTATACCAGCATGCTCCATATCACTATATACAAGAAGATGTATAAGTTAGATGTCCTAGCCAGTGTCAGGTTAGCACTTAGCAAGGTCTTTCTTCACTCCGCAGGAGACATTTTGTGTGCGGTTCTGTTCTGACCCTTATGTTAAAACATAACTTTCATTTGATTTCTTTAATACCTAAAGGAAAAAATAAATTTTAAAAACCTGTTGTTTCTCTAGATGACCTTATGTTTATGGTAGTGGTAATAGAGTCTCAAGGGTCTATAAAAGCAGCTACACTATTTTTACAGACCTTTGAGACTCTATTAACACTACTATTAACATAAGGTCATCTAGAGAAAAAGCAGGTTTTTAAAATTCTTTTTTTCCCCGTTTAGGTGTTAGAGCAATCTAATTAAAGTTATGTTTTAACACCTAAAGAGAAAGAAAAAAAAGAAAAACCTACTATTTCTTTAGATGACCTTATGTTGATAGTAGTGTTAATAGAGTCTCAATGGTTTGTAAAAAATAGTGTAGCTGCCTTTATAGACCCTTGAGACTCTATTACCACTACTATCAACATAAGGTCATCTAGAGAAACAGCAGCTTTTTAAAAAAAATAAAAAATTATTTAGGTGTTTAGGTATTAAAGCAATCAAATGAAAGTTATGTTTTAACATAAGGGTCAGAAACTGGGTTTTGTTTTAGGCTCTTGGTTATTAGTTTTTCTATGTAAGTTCTCTGGATCAAAGATTTTTTTTCCCTGTATGGTTTTATATGGAGAGCAATGTCCAGTGATCACAGAGAGGACTATACTGTATATTGTACGGGATGGTGCAGGGGTTATACTGTATATTGTACGGGATGGTGCAGGGGTTATACTGTATTGTATGGGATGGCGCAGAGGTTTGTATGCTCTTTGAAGTGACAATTATCTTAGGTTTTCCTATCGCCCACCTTTGATGGCGCTGTGCCCAGCTCCGAGCCGATCCCGCTCAGCAGCTGCCAAGGCTTAGAGGGAACACTGGTGGTGTTGCTGGCAGATCCTCTGTTTGCGGGGTGGCAGGTGGTACTGTCACTCCAGAGGTGGATGAAGAGGCTGAGACTGCAGCAGAAGAGGAAGCAGGAGGAGCCAGAGACCTTTCTTGGTTTTTGAGGTGTCTACTTCACTGCAGCTCGTGCTTTGCAGTTAGATGCCTGGTCATGCAGGTTGTGCTCAGGTTGAGAACGTTTATGCCTCGCTTCAGGCTCTGATTGCACAGCGTGCAAACCACTCGTGTCTTGTCGTCAGCACATTGTCTAAAGAACTGCCACGCCAGGGAACTCCCTTGAGCTGGCTTTGGTGTGCTCGGTCCCTTTCTGCGGTGGGCAGTAGCAGGCAAACTGTCTACGGGACGGCCGCTCCACTTTTGCACCCTGCTCCCTCTTCTGCTGTGCTGGTGGCTCTGTGCGACCACCGCCTCTTCCTCCGAATTACACTTGCATGACCTTGATTCCATGTGGGGTCGAGGAACTTATCATCCTCCACAACATCTTACATCCAGTCTTTACCCCTGCTCTCCTTGTCGGTCTGCACACTTTCGAAAACCACAGCAGTTGGCACCTATGTTTTGTCATCATCCGAGACGTGCTGCGATGGTCCTCCCATGTACTCATCTTGAAACATAAGTGGTTGGGCATCAGTGCACTTAATCTCTTCCACTTCTGGGGCAGGGCTAGGTGGGTGGCCCTGGGAAACCCTGCTAGCAGAGTCATCAAAAAGCAGAAGAGACTGCTGCATCACTTGGGGCTCAGACTGCTTGGCTGATTTGCAAGGGGTTGAGGTGAAAGACTGATGGACATCGGCTGCAGGTGCCAACTCTGTTTCAGCAGGAGACTGGGTGGGAGATTTTTGCCCTAAATGGGTGTTTTTTTAATACCAGAATAGCACAGCAGTATCTAAAGCATGTATCTCACACGTACAGATGCAGACAAGGCTGCAAATTAAGATCTTTGCCCAAAATGGGACTTTTTTTAATACCAGAATAGAACAACAGTATCTAAAGGGTGTATCTCACACGTACAGATGCAGACAAGGCCGCAAATTAAGATTTTTGCCCAAAATTTTTGTTTTTTTAATACCAGAGTAGAAAAACAGTATTGAAAGGGTGTATCTCACAATGACATATGCAGCAAAGGCTGCAAATTAAGTATTTTGCCCTAAATGGGTGTTTTTAAAACCCAGAAAATTATAGCTGTATTTCTGTCACGAGGGTGTCAAGACCCACGCCTGACTCCGTTATACCCGGGGTCAGGAAGTCACAGCGGTTGGCTGCGCGCTCTATGTAAGATAGGGCTGTTTCCTTATGGTAGCTTTCTGGGTTTGCTTTGCAACCCTTTTTGGCTCACTCAGGGATCCGTAGCTCCTTCTCCTCAGCTGTTCCTTGTCCAGCACTCCCAACCTCCTTATATTCCCCTCTCACACTTCTCTGGTTGCCAGATATAGAGCTTCCTGCCTGGACTTCTATACTGACCCTCTGGAGCTGTGTTGCTGCGTTCTCTGGTTGTTGGTCCAGAACGTTACCCTCCGGATCCCTGTTGGACCTTTGTGGTCTGCTGTGGTCGCCCACCTGGGTGTATGTGTTTGTCTGTATTGTCTGTCCTCTCCCTGGTGTTTCCCTCTTAGTGTCAGTGGTGCGGACTAGCGATCCCACCGGCCCGTTCACTATCTAGGGCTCATTCTAGGGAAAGCCAGGGTTTAGGCACGTGATCGCTGCACGGGTGAGGAACCCGTCTAGGGACGTCAGGGCAGTCAGGTGCCAGCCGCAAGGTGAGTCAGGGGTCACCACCTTTCCCTCTCCCTTGGGCAGGGCTTTCCCTTTTCCCTCCCTGTGCGTGACGCCGGTCATTACAATTTCTAGCTTAAATTGCACACTGACTAATGCAGCAGAGGCCCTAGATGGAGGGTATTGCCAAAAATGGGTGTTTTTTAAAACCCAGAAAATTATTGAAGCATTTCAAGCTTGTTTCAACAATAACAGAAAAAATAGACCAATTTCTAAGGTCCCCCAGGGTCAACACTAGAGGCGGGCAGAAAGATATTAGTTCTAAAAAGAATGATAATCCTGAAGCGATGGAATCCGAAGTACAAAAAGACTCTGGGAACCTCCAAGGGGAGGAGGGAACAGATAGAGAAGATGTTATCAATCCCAATCCCTCACCTTTAAAATAAATCTTACTAGCAGTAAAACAGAATGGGGACCTAATACAGGCTATTACAACCCAGCTTGGCGCAATTCAAGTTGATGTGGGACTGATTAGGGATGATCTGTCAAAAATCCGAGAAAGGGTTAATAATGTGGAGAGCTCTATGGCTACTATTCAAAAAAATATATATAAAGAAATAAAAACCGAGATGTCCAACTTTAAGACAGATTTTGATCTCCTTAAAAAAAGGTGGCGCATTTGGAAGATAGATCACGTAGGTGCAATGTAAGAATCCTGGGGATCCCAGAGGGCGCTGAAGAAAGGAATCCTACTCAATTTATACAGATGTTGATTCTTGAAAATTTTGGGAGAGAACATTTTTCATCCTAGTTTCTAGTTGAAAGAGCCCATCGAGTCCCAGGCGGTAAATCAATCCCCGGGAGACAACCACGGACCCTCCTTGCAAAAATGCTGTCTTCAAGAGACAGGGACATAGTACTAAGGCGGGCGAGGGAATGCCCCCCTGTTCTCCATGATGGAAATAGACTGGCCTTCTTTCCAGATTTCTCAAAAGATGTTCAAGAAAAGAGACGCTCGTTTAATACCGTTAAAAAGAGATTAAGATAAAGGGACATTAAGTATTCACTTGTCTTCCCAGCCAAACTCCGGATTATTTTTAATGATTCAACTCTATTTTTTGATACGCCGGATAAAGCTGCGGAGTGGCTTGAACGAATATGATATATGATCTAATTGCCTAAGGCTCTGTTGAGAATAATGGATCAAGAGTTTACAGATGACGTTTTCTACTTTTCCCATTCTCTGTTTAAATTGCGGCTGGGTGGAGGGGTGGGGGGGTATAGGTCATAGGCGAGAGATCTGCTGCTTTATGCGGTGGATTATTTGTATTGGGGGGTTGCTTGGGATGGGTGGGCTGGTCGGGGGCGCTGTGATGTGTCTAGTATGGGGAAGAGATGTGTTCTTTTTTTTTTTTAACTATTCTTTATAATGTCAATTAGAATGCTCACTTGGAATGTCAGGGGCCTGGGGGATAGGAGAAAGAGACAAGCGGTTTTTGATCTAATGCGCTTACCCCTCCCAGCCATCGTATGTTTGATAGAAACACACCTTACCGGGGAGACCTCCAGGGTGGCCACCAGGGGATGGGCAGCGCACACCTACCACTCTACCTTCTCTAGTCATTCTAAGGGAAGTGACTGTTTTTATTCATAGAACGATTGATTTTAAGTGCGAGGCATCCGCTGTTGACCACCAGGGGAGATTTGTCTTCCTATACTGTAAGTTGGCAGGGAAGATGTGTATTATGGCCTTTGTCTATATTCCTCCTCCATTTGCCTTTTCAGTCCTCAACTCTCTGCTAAAATGTATGGAAAAATGGCCAGAATGTCCTACATTGATTATGGGAGATTTTAACTGTGTTATCTATCCCCTGGTTGACAGGGTCTCTACGGTGGGCAGGAGAGATGCCTCTGTTCAGGGATCCCCCTTGGCACGTTTTTGCCTAGAGGCCGGGTTCGAGGATGTTTGGGGAAGTTTGGGACAGGGGAGAAGGGCTTTTTTATGTATCAGTAAATTAGGAAGATCTATGTCCAGAATAGATCATCCTCTGATTAATAAAAAATATGTTCGATATGTTAAACGTATGAAGTATGAGACTAGGTCACTCTCGGATCATCTCCCCCTACTCCTTGAACTTTGCCCGTCCCATGATAAACAAACGGGGAGGTCTCTATTTAGACTCAACCCCTATTGGTTATCAATAATAAAGAATCATGAAACAATACAAAAGGAAATTAACCAATTTTGGGAGGCTAATTATACCTCAGCAAGTAGTATGGGATAACTTCAAGGCTTACATGAGGGGAATATTGGTTAGTAATATCGCCAACCTGAGAAAGGAGTATGGGGAAAAGGAGGAAAATTTAAAAGAACAAGCTTCCTCAGCTACACAATCCTTTTATATAAATAGGACAGAGGAAGACAGGGAAAATATGCATAAGACCACACAATCATACTCCAACTTTCTACTGGAGAAGGCATAACAGAGTTTATTTTTTAAGGGTCAAAAATATTTAACAGAATCAGGGCGACCGGGTAAACTCCTATCTAGAGTTATCTCGAATCAGGAACCCAAGAAAAATATAGATAGCATCCGACTGGTTAACGGGAGGATAGTTACTGGACAAAACTCTATAGAGAAAGTTTTCTTGGATTATTTCTCAGATCTTTATAGACCCTATTCTAGGATAACGGACGAAATGATGGATGTCTACCTTGACGGTATTACTTCCCCCACTATTACTTCGGCTCAAAGGAGGGTACTCGACGCCGATCTCTCAATTCAGGAGCTTGAAGGGGCCATCAAACTCTGTTCGGGTAACTCTACTCCCGGTTCAAATGGACTCCCATATGAATTTTATAATAAATACAAGGATTCTATTCTTCCAAAATTGCTGTGGGTCTTCGCTGACTCGGTGGAGGAGAGGACCCTACCGGGTTCAATGTCGGAAGCCGTGATAATATTAATCCCAAAAAAAGGCAAGGATCCCTTAGATTTGGGATCCTATAGACCGATTTCACTGTTGAACGCGGACGCAAAGCTCCTGGCGAGGATGCTGGCTACAAGACTCGCTGGGGTTATCTCTTCCATTGTACATCCTGATCAGAATGGTTTTATCCCAAATAAGGGTACTCACCACAATCTTCACATGCTCTATGCCAATATACAGGCACCTGGGGGGTCTGCTCGCTCCATCCTGTCACTGGATGCCTCCAAGGCCTTTGACAGGGTGGAGTGGTGATTCCTGTGGAGGGTTTTGGCCAGGATGGGTTTTGGGGAGAGATTCATAAACATGATTAAACTACTGTACATATCCCCCACGGCCAAGCTGAGCCTTAATGGGAGCCTTACTAGGAGTTTCAACCAAAATAGGGGTACTCGTCGGGGCTGTCCACTATCACCACTCCTATTTGACATTTATTTTGAGCCTTTGGCTCTGGCTATTAGGCAGGACGCCCAAATTAAAGGATTTGGAATATTAGGTGTGGAGGATCGCATTTCTTTATATGCAGACAATGTCCTCTTTTTTATAGATAGTACAGAAACAACTCTACCAAGAATTATGCGGATGGCGAAACTATTCGGTGAGGTATCAGGCCTAGACAAAAACTGGTCAAAGACAAGTTTGATGCCACTAGACCCAGTTTTCCAGAAGGAGTCCCTGACTACCCAGCTAGATGTCGTTGACACCATTAAATTCTTGGTTATGATTATATCTGCCAAGGTTGAAAACTGCGTTCAACTCAATTTGATCCCACTGATAATGAAAATTAGGGCAAAAATGGGGATTTGGTTGAAACTTCCTCTATCAAGGGCAGATCGAGTCTCACTGGTCAAGATGGTGATTCTACCTCAGGTCCTCTATGTTCTTAGGAACACACCTACCTGGATAGAGGATAAATATTTTAAACTTATGGAAAGAATAATTAACGACCTAGTGTGCGGAAGGAAACGTGTGCGCCTCAAATTGGAATATTTATACAAACCCTTGGAGCAGGGGGGATTAAATCTCCCCTACTTTAAGGGGTACTTTATTGCCGCTCAGCTATGGATGTGCCATGAATGGCAAAATAGTACCTTCCTAAGTAGGTTAGTGAGAAGTTCAGCGTATAATAACATATTTACGCTCTTGGAATCCGGGTTATCGACCAATAGAAATCAGGGCCATAAAGAGACTATAAAACTATTACTGAAAATTTGGGCTAATACTAGAGCATGGTTGGGGTAAAGGGATCACTTACATTCACGCCTCTTTGGTATAATATTCACTTTCAGACATTAGAAGGTATAGCAAGGAATCAATTTAGGCAAAAAAAGGGATTTTTTATATTACACAGGTTGTTAAGAATAGAGAGATTAAGTCATTTGTGGAACTATCACATAATATAGGGAATCTTTAATGGCTTAGATATTTCCAGCTTCGGTCGGCACTTCTTAGTGTGAATGATAAATCACTTTTAGAAATTGATAGTGCTTCTCTGTTAAACGGGTGGGCAGGGAATGTATCACAAAGAATGAAGATTTCAAATATATATAAATTACTACTTAAGTCACGTTTTGGAGAGACACAATCGCCGGGACAGAGGGCCTGGGGGATGGACTGTCCAAATATACAATCGGTAGGGTGGGGAAGTATTTTTAGTAACTTCTATCTACTATCCCATAACTTTAATCATGTTTTAATACATTTCAATATTTACCATAGATTATATGTTACTCCCAGTTGGTTAAATAAGTGCGGACTAAGGGATACTTCTAAATGTCCTCGCTGTGATACTCTAGGCGCGGACTACTTGCACATGATCTGGGCTTGCCCAGAACTTGGTGCCTACTGGAATAGTATTAATAATGTTCTTATCCATAAATTGAAAATACGGATTCCTGTTGATCCCAAATTGTTTCTATTGAATGATTTTTCTTCACTTGGTAATTATAAATATAAAAAGATCTTGCTAGGTAGAATATTATTACTGGCCAGAGTCTTGATTAGTCGGAGTTGGTTCGCACATCATACTCCAAAGGTAAATAATTGGATAAATCTGGTTAATAAGGTAAAAAATTATGAATGGATTCTTTATAAGCAGAGAGATGCACTAGAGAAATGGATTAAGATATGGGCTGACTGGAAGTGTTGAGTTAACTGTTTTTCCTTTTTTATTTTTTTTTCTCTCTTCCCCGTTTCCCCTTCTCTCTCTGCCCATACAGGGGGAGGGAGGGGAGGGGGTGTACACATCTATATCTATATCAAGCTATTTTTTTTGTGTATTGGTTTGGTATATTAATAAAGTGTTGAAAAGCTAAAAACAAAAAAAAACAATAACAGATGCAGCAAAGACTGCAATATTAAGTACTTTGCCCAAAAAGGGTGTTTTTTTAATAAAAGAATATGACAGCAGTATATAACGCTTGAATTTCACACGTACAGATACAGACAAGGCCGCAAATTACTGTATTTTTCGCCCCATAAATTCCTAATAGTACCTTACACCCTATTCCTAATAGGTTCTGTATAATGCCGGCAGGCAGGCCGGGAGGGCGGCAGCGTAACTCCCTGATGTCACGTGCCTGCTCCGCCTACTTTATGAATGAAGCAGGCGGCGCAGGCAAGTGACGTCAGTGAGTGACGCGCCGGCCGCCCGGCCTGCCTGCCGGCATTGTACAGAACCTATTAGGAATAGGATGTAAGGTACTATTAGGAATTTAGGGGTGAGGGGGCATATGTAATACATTTTAATTGAATAAGACATCTTATATTTGTATACTGGGGGGGGCGATGGCGGAGGCGGGGGGAGGGGGGCGGATGGGGCTGATCTGTGGATGGCACAGTTAAGGGGTGGGGGGTCTGTGGATGGCACTGTTATGGGCTGGGGGGTCTGTGGATGGCACATATATAACAGTGCCAGCCACAGATCCCCCCTGTAACAGTGCTATCCACAGATCCCCCCTGTAACAGTGCCATCCACAGATCCCCCCTGTAACAGTGCCAGCCACAGATCCCCCCTGTAACAGTGCCAGCCATAGATCCCCCCCCGTAACAGTGTCCGTCATCCACAGATCCCCCTGTAACAGTGTCCGTCATCCACAGATCCCCCCCATAACAGTGTCCGTCATCCACAGATCCCCCCTATAAGTGTCCGTCATCCACAGATCCCCCCGTAACAGTGTCCGTCATCCACAGATCCCCCCCATAAGTGTTCGTCATCCACAGATCCCCCCCATAACAGTGTCCGTCATCCACAGATCCCCCCGTAACAGTGTCCGTCATCCACAGATCCCCCCTGTAACAGTGTCCGTCATCCACAGATCCCCCCTGTAACAGTGTCCGTCGTCCACAGATCCCCCCCATAACAGTGTCCGTCATCCACAGATCCCCCCATAACAGTGTCCGTCATCCACAGATCCCCCCATAACAGTGTCCTTCACAGATCCCCAGTAATAGTGCCATCCACAGACCACCATTAGTTCCAAACCCACCAAAAGCACACCTTTTGGTTAAAAATATTTTTTTTCTTATTTTCCTCCCCAAAAACCTAGGTGCGTCTTATGGGCCGGTGCGTCTTATAGGGCAAAAAATATGGTAAGTATGTTGCCCAAAATGTTAGTTTTTTTATACCAGAATAGCACAGCAGTATCTAAAGCGTGTATCTGACACTGACAGATGCAGACAAGGCCACAAATTAAGTATTTTGCCCAAAATGGGTGTTTTTTAAAACCCAGAAAATTATTGCTGAATTTCTAGCTTAAATTGCACACTGACTAATGCGGCAGAGGCCCCAGACGGAGGGTATTGCCAAAAATGGGTGTTTTTTCAAAGCCAGAAAATTATTGAAATATTTCAAACTTGTTTTTAACAATCACAGATGCAGCAAAGGCTGCAATATTAAGTACACCCAAAATGGGTGTTTTTTTTTTTTACTAACAGAATATGACAGCAGTATATAATGCTTGAATTTCACACTGACAGATGCAGCAAGGGCTGTAAAATTTAGTATTTTGCCCCAAAAGGGTGTTTTTTTAAACCCAGATTATTGTTGCAGTATTTCAAGCTTGGATTTGAATGTCACAAAAGCACATATGCTGTGCTGGTGCACTAAGCTTGCATAAAATTGCCACCACCGCCCACCTAACTAACAGATGGATAAAAGTTATTTTTCTCTGTCACTGGGCTCAGGGCAGGGTAAAAAGATTGTGCACTGCACCCACACAACAAAATCTATGTAGATCGCTGAGTTCAATTGCAGTTCGGATTAAAGTTTCTTTCTTATTCTCTCCCTCACAGCAGCAGCATCCTCTCCCTACACTACTAAGAGCAGAGTGACGTGCAGTGCTACGTGACTCCAGCTTATATAGAGGCTGGGTCACTGGCCAATCACAGCCCTACAATTAGTAGGCATGGCTGTGATGGCTTCTAAGGGCACAGAGTTAAACGCTTGTTGATTGACTGCTCTGCAGCCTTTTTAAAAATGTGCCATTTACTCGCCGAACACTGAACCCGAACCCAAACTTTTACTGAAATGTTCAGGTTCGGGTCCGGGGTCCAATAATCCTAAAGTTCGGTACGAACCCGAACTATCTAGTTCGGGTTCGCTCAACCCTATCAGTAAGTAAGCTCTATGCATTTCATCTATGTTAGATTCATCAGGAGCAAGACTGACTGGCCGTAAAACATGTAAGTATAGCTGTACATCAGCTGTCCCACCAGCGTGGTGACAGCCTCCAGTATAGAGGCAAGGAACCAGGTTGTAAATCAAACTTCAGTGTTTTATTCATACTCAGCAACACATAACAGTCTTGGTGCTTGTTCACACATAGCAAAAACAAAAAAATGTTTACCCGGAATCCTATGTGAAGGTTCAAACTTGGTTGAATGCCTAGCCACAAAATAGTTCACTGGCAGGCTTCCAGGCGGCCTGCATGCCTGTTTGCAGTGTTCAGCCTAGAGAACTCCCCAGCTTCACTGTTAGATGGAGGAAAATCCACAACACTTGATAGTGCTGACTGCTTTTATAAGCCAGCCAAGACCCGGCCAGGAACGCGTGGAGTAGACACCCACCCAGCACTTTGGCTACTCCCAGTAAGAGCCATCCCGGATCAGCTTTACAGCCATACTCAACAGCTGAAGTGTCACACTGCAATCTGCAATAATGACACTTCAGGGGAAAAAAACGTCTCTTACTTCACTGAGGCCAGGAACCTCGGTGAAAACTACTGACAATCAATGATGGCCCCTTCTTCCTTCCTACAATATATATAAATGTTTCTGAAGAGATTCAAACTCGCAACCTTGCACATTAGAGGCAAGGACATTAACAGCTACACTATATAGCTACATGTTAATCTGCACAGAAATATAAAATAAGTCTTCTACTGAATAGGAATACTCACTACATCAGAAACTACTATGAGGTTTTTCTGACACAGTTTAGCATTCAGCTCTATATTTGAGTGGATAAGGTCCTTGCCTCTAATGTTCAAGGTTGGGCGTTCAAATCCCAGCAGAAACTTTTCAGAAATAGATGCTAAATTACATTTAAATACACTGACTCGAGCCCCGCGGTGTTCTGCTGAGAATGCTCAATCAAAACTATTTAGTGGTGCAGTGATCTGCCTGGAATATAGTCATCCCTGGTTTAAGTTTTAGGAGAGATATATTTTTTTTAATGTTTTTATTTTTCTTTAAAACCATATTAAAAGGTTATATAATATATAATCATATAATAATAAGGCCTTACTATATTAGAATAGTGAGAATAGTGTCTTTTTTTTCTAAAACCTGTTACTGCTTTATTCATAGACACAATACAGTACATGATTATGAAGAAACCAGTAATATTCATTAGCTTCCTAAAAAACATTATTCTCAATATAAGGACAAATTGTTTTTTTTTATGGGATAAGTGTGGAAGAAAAAAAAAAATCTGAAAAAAAAAACTTCAAAGTCTCTCCTAAGATTCAAACCAGGGATCTCTACATACAAAACCAATAGCTTAATCACTAAGATATTGCATTACCACATAAAAATGCATGTTTTTTTTATACTTACAAGCTGACACATATTACTGGTGTCTTTATAATCATATATTGTGCCTGTGAATACAGCGGTATTATGTAGATCAGCTTTCTGAGCAGATCTCACTGTGATGAAACTATAGTACATAGCGTATATATAATACATATTTATACAGTAGATATGTATAAGCCAGGACACAGCTATGCCCTCTGCCTGATGGCTAGCCCTGTCAATCAGTTATAACCAACATGAAGAGCCCTACTAGGCAGTATGTCTGGTTAAATAGGGTAGATCCTGGTGAAAAAAACATCTTTAAACAGATACAAGGAAAAGCCAAAATGATGTCAGGATAATAATATATAATCTTACTCAGTTCTTGTAGTTTCTTCAGATTAATTTTGTCTCCTTGAACACTTCCTTGCCCGTGACTGTAGTATAAGCAGATTTTCTCCAGAGCAAACCAGCCTTCTTTCCATTCCATAAGGCTATATGTGTCTTTGTAGTATAAATATCCAATTAAATCAAATTCTAACTCTGTTAAATATTCATCTACCATAGGAACAAAATTCTAGAAAAAAAGAAGCATCAAATATAATTGTAGATAATAAATATGTCATTAAACAGTAAACCGTCACATTGTATGCTGTAATAGCTAATATTGTATTTCAGAGTGGATCACAGTGTACTCACACAGAGGCACAACATGAAGCATAATGACAAGATTTAAGCGTCCCAATCTAAAAGGTCTACATCACACTGCATTGTTAACTCAAATTAGCCAACTGAGCTTAAATATTTGTACAACTCCTTAAGAGAACTAAAAGTACCCACACACAACTAAAACAAATGCTTATTGGGTGTAATTTAAAAACAAACAATAATTTTAGTAGGCTGATGACACACCATTAATGTGAGAAAAGATGTACAATAGTCAGGGGTGGACTGGGAACTTAAAGTGGCCCTAGGAAAAAAAAAAGTGGCCCCATGTTGTAGCGGGGTCCTATTGACAGAAGGTGGGGCAAAATACTGTCCCATCAGAACATTATACCACAGTGCAGCACAATATGTTGCCCCAAAAGCTGTCCCTTTGTGGCGACCATCAACAGCTGTAGTTTTTTGTCTCCTCCTCCAGTTGTCTCTGAATAAGTAATGGAGCAGTTTCGTTGATCATGTATGGTAACCATCGATAGTTGCAATTTTCTGTCTCCTCCTCCTCCAGTTGTCTCTAATTAAGATGAGGAGCAGTTTCGTATGGCTAGTTTGGACAGTTTTAATGGCAAATATGGACTAAAATGTGTATAGCTATGTCTCCAAAATGAATGTTAACCAGATGATTGATTGTACAGTTATCAGCCAACTTCTACCGAATGTGTATGGCTACCTTAAAGAAGTTGCCAAAATGTATATTGTACATACTGGTTTCATGCCCTTGCTCCTATTATCTTCATTAAATTTCTTCAACAGTGTTGGCTTACGATGGGGCTGCTTCCACAGTAAACAGTGCATGTGCACTGTTTTGGTCCATCTCGATGATGTCATAGAAATTTGCAAAACCCATCCTGTTGCCTGTGCCTGCGCCCATTCTGTTTTGTACTGCGCAGACTCACAGACTGCACATCCAGCATTCAGAGTCTGCACAGTAGAAACCAGTCATACCTTCAGTGTTCCGTCCTTGCAGCTGGATACTAGTACTGTACGGTCTGCTCAAGTGGCTGGGTTATTATTCCCTTCATTGCTACTGCAAAGATTTTGTAAGGAGACTACTAGTTCTTTATGTTTTAATTTTCTGATTGTAGATTATTTTATTCTATTTTCTGTTGACAATTATGGGGACAGTCAGTTGGCCTTAGCTGCTAACAGTATTCAGACCTATGCTTTGCAGACATTACATAAGCCATAAAAACGTGTAGGCCCAAAAAATTTTTTTTTTTTTTATTCTGAAGAAGAGTGCTATGGGCATGCTCAGCTATTTTTACAGAAGATCATTGTTCAGGGAGGAGGAGGAGATGAGCTGTGACCATCACCTATTGTGAATGGTGTGATCATGTGCTATATCTATAGAGATGTCACTTTTCATGGTAATTCTGACTGTGAAGATAAAATAAGTACAGAAAAATGATCTCTTGTGATTTGTTTATTATGTGGCTTAGTTGTCAGAGTGAAAACTACAAGCTATCCGATTTTTCTTTCTATAGTGACATGGAAAAATGACAACACAAAACATCTTTAAAGATACAGTACTGTGAAAAGTTGTAAGCAGGTGTGAACAAATGCTCCAAAGTAAGAATGCTTTCAAAAATAGTGTCGACAGTTTATTTTTATCAATTAATGAAAGCCAAATGATTAAACAAAAGAGAAATGTGATTTGAATCACTATTAGGTGTGACAACCCTTTGGCTTCAAAACAGCATTACTTCCTCTAGGTCAGGGATGCTCAACCTGCGGCCCTCCAGCTGTTGTAAAACTACAACTCTCACAATGCCCTGCTGTAGACTGATAGCTGTAGGCAATCCAGGCATGCTGACATAGCCCTGCTTTATACAGACCTTCCATACATAAAATAGCTCTGTATTCTCCACCAGCACAGTCCTACACGGAACCCGTGTTCCCATAACTCCTCCCACACATGGCTGATCACATGACTGTGACTTCACCACAGGTCCTGTAACCACAATGTTGTGTTTAGTCCAGACTCTGGAGCTGCTGCTGAGAGAGATATGTCTGTGAGGGGCAGAGCTTCTCACTGAGAGCAGCCTGCTGTGCATAGGAAGCACAGTAGGCTGTAGAACAAAAATGAGAAAGATAGATAAATAGAACCAGTTGGAGAAATGACTTTCTCCACAAATAAATAAATTAGTGTATATTAGTTATACAAAGGTGTCCATATCCTTTAATTCTTGTAGAACACCTCAAGGGTTAACAAAGTTTGTAACATCAGTTTTGAATAATTTGAGGGTTGTAGTTTCTAAAATGATATCATTTATGGGTGGTTTCAATTAGTGATGAGCGGCAGGTGCCATATTCGATTTTGACTAAATTCGCGAATATTCAATAGAATATTAGTTTTATATTCGTCGAAATCGAATATTCGTCATTATTCTAGTTATCGCGATTATTATGCGATTTAAATAATCGCGTATTGCGATTTTAACTTAAGGCTACTTTCCTATTGGTTTGATATCTAGAATTAGCGAATATGACGAATGTATTCGTCATATTCCTCAAAACGAAGATAACAAAGTATTCTACATCTTCGTTTTAGCTACCTATTCGTCAACTTCGCTAATTCTAGCAATCAAATAGGAAAGTTGACTATAGAGACAGCTGTGTTTAATTCGCTATGCGATTATATTACTTTGCTTTTTTTTTAAAAAAATGTAATAGTTAAATGCTTGATTATTATAATGATTGTATTTATAAAAAAAAAAAACAGTTATATTATCGCATAGCGAATTAGCTGTCTCTATAGTCAACCTTCCTATTTGATTGCTAGAATTAGCGAAGTTGACGAATAGGTAGCTAAAACAAAGATGTAGAATACTTTGTTATCTTCGTTTTGAGGAATATGACGAATATATTCGTCATATTTGCTAATTCTACCAAGCCAACCATAGTAAACCAGGTCCAAGTTGAAATAGCAATGCGATTAATTCAAGTTATAATAATCGAATTGCGATTTCAACTTAGCACTGCTATATTCCATATTAGGCTAGAATTAACGAATATGGAATATAGCAGTGCTAAGTTGAAATCGAAATTCAATTATTATGATTGCGATTTCAACGTAATTCTCAAATCCGACAGTGCATCCTAGTATGGAGACGTTCCCATGGTGATGGGGACGCTCCATGAGCACGGAAGTCGTCAGAAGCGGCAACGGGCACTGACTGGAGCAGCCAGGATGCCAGGAATCCTAAGGACAGGTAAGAACAACTTTTGGGAAGTGGGAAAGGAAAAAATATAACAATAAAAAAAAAAATAAATGAATATTCGAAATATCGAATTTATAGCACTATATTCGAAATATTCGTGAATTATCGAAGTGCCGATATTTGCAAAAAAAATTTGATATTCGAATATTCGCGCTCAACACTAGTTTCAATTACATAAGCCCCTCGAAATCACTTTATAACTGAATAGGTGCTTAAAAAAATGGTTTTGTAAATATTGTTTTAAGCCTTCTAACGTCCTAAAAAAATAAAATTACATTTACAAAATTATGCCAATATAAGGTAGACATATGGGGAATGATGACTGATAACTATTTAATGAGGTATCACTTTTTGTTTTAAAAGCAGAGAAATAGAAATTTTGAAAATTGCTATTTTTTCAAAATTTTGGGTAAATTTTGAATTTTTTCAGAAATAAAGGTGAAATATATTGACTCAAATTTATGAAGTACAATGTGTCACGAGAAAACAATCTCAGAATGGCTTGGATAAGTAAAAGCGCTCCAAAGTTATTACAACATAATGTGACGCATGTCAGATTTGCAAAAATCGGCCTGGGATTTAAGTTGAAAACTGGCTCGGTACTAAAGGGGTTAAAGAGTATCAGTCAGCAGATTTTTACCTATGAAACTGGCTGACCTGTTGCATGTGCACTTGGCCGCTGAAGACATCTGTTTTGGTCCCATGTTGATATTTACCCTCATTGCTTAAACAAACTATATTTTAATATATGCCAATGTACTTCTAGTAGAAACTGCGGTGTTGCCATTTTACCTAGAGGTTCAGCTCTCTCTGCAACTGCTGCATCCCCTTCCTGTTGATTGACAGGACCATGGAGTGAAAACATCATCATGTCTGGCCTTGTCAAATAAATATTGCAGAGGGCAAGGCAGTTGCAGAGAGAGCAGAGCCTCTAGAAATAACATCAATGCCCAAAACATACAGCCAATATCATTACGAACTATCTTCACCATAAGGAATAAAATGGAATCCTGCAAATGATATGGCCACCTGGTCTCAACATTAGCAAGTCTGTCTGGGATTACATGAAGAGACAGAAGGATGTTAGCAAGCCTACATCCACAGAAGATCTACAATTAGTTCTCTGAGGGAACACACCATGACACTTCAATGGAGCTGAGCTAAAATTTATTCAAATTTCATATTTTTCTATTCCTGGTCAACTCTTTTAAACCTTTCTGGACCTCCATTGCACATGTAACGTGGAAGTCCGGTCTTTAAAAATAGCACCCACTGGCGAGTGCAGTGGCCACCACAGTCACCTGGTTTCTGCTGTTTTAAACAGGAGACAACTTAGGTTAATGTCTGCAATCTGTGATAATGCCATTTGCAGACATTTAAGCCCTTAGATGCAATCAGAATTGATCATGGCATCTTTAGCGGGTTTTCCCTGGGAGCATTGCCCAGACTGTTAAAATTTTTAAATATTTATCCCATACAGCTAACTGCGTAACAATAGAAATAAAATCTAAATGGCCATATTTTATCAATTCACCTCCCCCTTCATCATGGTGGTCAGAATATGGTGATGAAAATAAAAAAAAATATTTTTTCCAAAGTTTTTATTTTTTCCAGTATTAAAACACGAAAGAAAAATGATATGAATGTGGTATAGTTTCAATCATACTGACCCAGAGAACTGTGGCCCTTTTGTATTTTTTTGCACCTTTCCACTACATTGTATAAAATATTAAATGGTGCCATTAGAAAGTATAACTTGTCCCGCAAAAAAATACAAGTCCTTATACAGTTACAGTATATGAATGGAAAAAATAAAAGTTATGGCTCCATGAAGGCAGGAATTAAAAAATGAAAACACAAAAACAATTGCAGGGTGCTGAAGGGGATAAAGTGTTAAGTGCAGCTCAATTTTCTTAATCAGCATAAGCTTTAACTACAATTTATGTAAGCAATCTGCGGCTTTGGACGCAACATGGGGATGAAGGACCTATTGAAGTCAATGGGTCCGCACAGTGATGCAGGGTGCACACAACCATCATCTGTGTTTTGCAGTACTGTGATTTGCGGTATGCAAAACGGACATGTTAATGTGAATGCACCCTTAGGCCGAATGCACACGACCGTGGAACACGGCCGTGAGCGGTCCCTGGTATCCCGGCCTGGCATCCTGCTGAGAGAAGAAGCGCATGGTGTCATTAGTTGCTATGACGCCGCGCGCTTCATGCCGCCGCTGCACTACAGTAATACATTCGTATGATCTATACGAGTGTATTACTGTAGTGCAGCGGCGGCATTAAGCGCACGGCATCATAGCAACAAATGACGCCGTGCGCTCCTGCTCTCAGCAGGATGCCAGGCCGGGATACTACGGACCGCTCACGGCCGTGTTCCACGGTCGTGTGCATTCAGCCTTACAGTAATGGCACAACGGGAAAGTAAAAATGTGAGATGATATAGAAAATAGCCTTGGGTCATAAAAATAATCTAGTCTTCATACACCATACACATCAAAAATGTAAACTTTAATTTATTAATTACATTTCTCATTAAATCATATGCATATTACTTCCAAGTGACATATTGTTATAATTCTGTTAAGCTGCTTGTTTCGCAGCCATATTATCACAAAGTGCCGTTGCCAGTTTTGTCTGGAAATCCATCTCATGACATTAGCAAATTTCTATGCACATTATATAGGTGTTTCCCCTTAAGCACTGTAAAAATACGTAATAAAGACTGTAAAATAAAAATGCACATTATAAAATACACTGCGAAACATTCATAAGGAAATAAATTAAAAACATTAAAGCTGGTTCCTTCTAGAGCCAACTGTTAACAGTGCCAATTTATTTTATGCTAATGCCTTAGGCTTAACGTTATCAGATAATTATCGGCATTACCTTAGATATTGCCTTGGTCCATTCTCTCTGAGACTCTGCATTTTCAGCTCCGAAAAGAAACATACGTTCCGACAACAAGTAGATCTCAAAGGTAAATATGGCCCTAGAGCAAACATAAAAAAGTTGTACTGTATTTAGATTCTATAATCTAACATAGCCAGAGGCTTAATTCCCCTCAATAGCCTTTGCTGTTGCACACCCTGGTAGAATACGTGCTCATCTGTTAGCGAGAAGAAAAAAAAAAATCTAATAATATCTGAAATACTGAAAGCTTGAAAAATTATCATACTTAGAGAAACTACCAGCACTTATATTCCATATATAACACCTTTAAAATTTCCCGTGTTCACTGAGACTACTGAAAACAATTATATTTTAATTCCCAGGAAAGACTTTAGGCGACTGCTCACAAATAGTCAATAACCACTTAGATGTTTTTTGTCTTCTTTGACTAAATGTCTATTTGTTCTTGCAATACTGTATATCTGATGCAATTATTTCATAGATTTACAGCTCATTTCCTAAAGCTATTTAAAAGTACCACTCATTTAAAATACTGCTAGATTATTGTTGCGGAAAACTTTGATATAGAGACATATTACTTTTTTATAAATTATTTAAATGAATACAAAGCGTTATCTTCGATATAATGATAATTGCTGTTTAGATTTCTTCAGCTTCACACCAAGAAATATGTGTTCAATCAGTGAAACTCCAGTGTATAGTGCAGTGGCAGAATAAAAAATGTAATGGAGATTAATGTGATCAATTTTGGAGGTATTCTTTCCACTCCAGTGGTACAAAGCGTGGAGGGCGAGAATGAATGTAATCGAGTTAGCGAGATTGCAAATGCGTGATTTCTAAAATGCAAAATGCTACTAATAATGAATTGTATGAAACATTTAAGAGACAAAAGTTGCATTGTGCTGGGAAGGTTAAAAAATAAAATTATTCTGTTGATAGAAAGAAAAGCAAACCTCCAAAGGCTTCTTATGTGTCCTTTAAACAAGCACCTTGGAGTAAATTGGCAGTCTGACATATGCTATATTTGTAATTACCTTTAAAGTAAAAATACACTTAGTTGTTTTAAAAGGCCTCTCAGACAAATTACAAGAGCTAAAGACACAACCCTCGCTGGGTTTCATTGATCATGCTAAAAGCAATCCATTTGAGTTCAAACTAATTATTGTTCGGTGGAAAACAGAAATATTTTACTACGTCCATTAGCAGAAAATTATTCTGATTGCTGGCCTTTCAACTGTAGCACAGGGTACGTGCAATGTATTTTTCCAAGAAACTGTAAATTGGGGGAAATGGCTGCATTAAGTGTAAAAGTAATGCTCTAATAAATATGGTTGGCAGGTACTACGAAGAAGAAATCAAGCAAATCTAGTGACAGTTTAAAATCTCCTTAAAGGGGTTTGCCGAGTGTTTAACCTTTTCTACCCCGGAGTTTTTTTTTTTTGTTTCTGTGTTTTCATTTTGTGCTCTCTTCCAAGAGCCATAACTTTTTTACTTTTTCCGTTCACATAGCCATATGAGGACTTGTTTTTTGCAGGATAAGTTGTACTTTCCAATGTCACCATTTAATATTGCATAAAATGTAGTGGGAAGCGGGAAACAAAATTCCAAATGGGGTGGAATTGGAAAAAAAAAGCAATTCCACCACAGTTTAACGGTTTTTATTAATCACGTTTAATATGCGATAAAACTGATGAGCTGCTTTTATTCTCCAGGTCAGTACGAATCCAACAAAACCTTGTGCAGTCTTTCTTGCATCTTAATACAGATAAAATAGATAAAATCTTGGAAAAAGTCAGTTTTATTTCTTCGTCACCATATTCTTCTGACCCCAATAACTTTTTTTTTTTTATTATGTTTATTGAGCAGGGCAATCTGTAATATTCATTGATTACGTTCTGGGATGTGTACATGTTTTTGATCACTTTTTTTAAAAAATTTTGCTTGAAATAATTTTTTTCTAGGAAAAGCAGTGAATAGTCCATTTTGAAATTTTCATTCTGTTTCGCCATTTGTCGTATGGAGAAAAAAAAATTATAGTAGGGGAGTGAGATTTTTTTTCATTTATATTTTGAGGAAAGGGGGTAATTAGAATTTTTATATTTTTTTATTTTTTATTTTTAAAATGTATTTTAAACATACAATTTTTTTTTACACTCCTATTATGGTTCCCATAGGGAACTATAATAAGTAATCATTAGATTGCTATATTCATAAACTCCAATGCATGATCATCTTATAAAAATTATCCCTCACATGCTTTTGTAAGTAAAATTACAAAAAAGGGGGTCACAATATGCTAATGAAAAAAAAAAATACTATATTTAAATTTACTTTCCGTATTAAAGCACAGGAAAAACTATATAAATGTGGTCTTATTGAAATCACACTGACCCAAAGAATCAATGGGTTAGTTTTGCTGCATAGAGAACACAATAAAAAAAACATAAAACTGTGGTGGAATATATATATTTTTTTGTCTAATTGCTATATGAATGGATAAATAAAAAACTTATGGCTCAGGGAAGGTAGTGAGTAAAAAACAAAAATGCAAAAATGGTCCTGAAGGGGTTAAATAATTAAGATTTCTTTATCTCCTAATGGTATAATTCTAGAGATTCCCCTCCATATCTACTAGGCCACTGCTAAAGAAAAATTGTCATATGGGAGATGCTAACAAAAAGCTACCAGCAGCCGAGTTTGGCCTGAACCAGCAGCATCACTAATTTCCAAGATGACCACAACAGAAGCAGTTTTAGCCCTTGCAGTTATTTTTTTTATGTTTTGGCCATACTTTGGCTATGCACTTTATTACCACTGCCACCACTTTCCACCACTGCTCCTTAGCACTCTGACCTGGTTACCAGGTCCTGTCCAATGCACAATCATCATCATAGTCATCACCCTCTCTGCCACTTTTATAAGACTGTGATACAGTATGTCATGGGCTCCCTGCACCCTTACAATTCCCACCTTAGTTCTACATCCACATGCCACTATCCATGCCACTACCACAGCTAGAACTGCCTCTATTGCCACCACAAGGCTACAAGTACCACCAACACAACTCCACCAACACCAACACAGCTATGAATTTTGGTCATTAGGTACCCCACCTCTGCCTGAACCTCCTACTTATGGCAATCCAAACGCTGACTGTTCTCACACAACTCATCAAGGTAAGGACTATCTTGAGTATTTTCCATAGCACATGGGGTGATGTTGGTGTTTCATAGGAAAAAAGAAGGTGTCCCACTAGGAGTTGCAGGTGAAGAAAGAGATCATACAAGTAAAAGGCCTCTCTGAGGCCGCAAGGCGGAGAAACAGGAGTAATGCACTGAACCCTGGCTCAAAGGCATAGTGTCAGACTCAGAGATGACATCTCCCTGCTATGACTGAGAGGATGAGAAAGACATCCAGTCCACAATGTCATGCTATTTTTCCTCATTAATAATATATAGTTTTCTGGAAGCATGGAAGAACTGTGGCCTGTTACTACTACTGGACAGATGGCTGATGTTAACTGTGCTGCTGCTGTTTGCACTACTACAACCACCCACATTCTCACTCACGGATGACATGGCACATTTTTGTTTTTCATTATTCCACCCATTTACCATACATTTTATTATGAAGCCTATTTAAACAATGAGTCACTGTTTTGATACACTAAGGGGCACATTTATTAAGCTCTGCTTTTTAGACTCTGGTCTTAATAAACCCCTAACCTGGCTGTCACAGTCCCTTCTGTGACAGATGTCAGGAGATCAAGGAGACTGGCGGAGCGTGGAGGAATCTAACAGCCTCTTTGATTCATCTTTATTTAGTGTTTGTTTGTTACCTCATCCCCTGTTTCAGGTGTAGCTTAGTACTCTTTACTCTACCCTATTTAGTGTTGCCCCACCCTTCTGACTGTGTGGTAGATAGCATCATTTGGGTTTGGCTGAGCTGGTGTGAGGTCGTCTCTGGTGTCCCTGCTCGTCCATCACTACAGAAGTTAAGTGTTGCGTTTGTTTGTGCTTTGTTTTCCCTTCCTTGCTTGTTGTTACTAGGCCTCAGGGAGACTCCTGTTCCTTCATCGGGGAAGGAATGGGTTGCCTTAGCCCTGACAATATTCTTAGGGTTCTCTAGGGTCTCCAGGGTCCCAGGTTCCAGTGTATGGGCATTTCTACCTTCAAGGGGTGCCCATACAGTTAGGAGTCAGGGCCAGGAGTAGGTTTACTAGGAGGTGACCTTTTCCTGTCCCTAGTGTAAAGGCCTAGTGGCTTTACCTTCCCCTCCTGGTTGTCAGTTTGGTGTTTCCTCCTATAACTCATCCGTGATACTAGCTCTTCATAACTTCAGCGGATCCTCTGCCAGTTCTGACAGCTTTCTAGCTGTCTTACATTTAGATCTTTTTATACACCTGAAACAGGTGTACAAAATGGTAAATGAGATGGGCCTTCCAGCCTGTCCCTTCCCTGCCCATGCCATGCCCACTTTTTTAGACCTGGCGTGATCGGGGAGAATTTGCAGATTGCGCCACAATCGGTGCTGAAATATGCCTAATCTAGGCATGTTTCAGCATCATAAATGACCTCCTAGATTACTAAATGAGGAAACTTAACAATAGATTTTTGCGAAAAAAATTTAATTGGACAACCTCTGTAACCAAAATATTCACTGCTGGTTATGACCTATAATACATTTTTTTGTACACTTATTAAAAGGGTTTTCTAGGCTCTTGATATTGATGACCTTCCCTCATGATAAACCATTTCTACCCCTTTAAGCTTATCTTTTTTCTATTTCTTTTTTTTTTTTTAAGGAAAACTGATGAAAATTTAGTTTTTGACAAAAACAAGTAGACCAGAATTGTACATCTTTGTTGGGCTAAAAAACAATGAAACATTATTCCTGATGCTGCAAGTGTAGATTATTATATATTTCTACATAATGATGTAAGGGTGAGAACCTTGCATCTACACATACATTTTTAAGGTTTGCACAAAGTGCTTCTTCACACGAGAGAGCTTGAATCTTAATATTAGTGCATAACAATGGTGGGTCCTCAGAGATTTATGCCACTGTGCCAGTGTGTACTGTAATTTCTTAAAATCACAGTTTCACCACACTTAGTTTCATGGGAATACAATAAAATTTTATTGGTGTTATTAATGTCACAATTTATTCCTATAATAACAAACAAAAAAACAACATTTAAACAATACAATAAAGTTGAATTAGGGGTTTATGGCAGAGAGGAAAAACAAAATGAAAATGTAGATTATCGAAATAAAATCTGGATTTGCATATCATACAGAGGAAATTATTAGTTGCAACAATGAAGCAAATTAAAGAAGTTGTATCATGATTGATGTAAAAATAAAAAATCAGACATCATATACATGACAGTTTCCTTCTAATAATGCTGGAACTAGCCCCGTATCTCACATGGAACCAGAAATCGCCCCATTCATTTGCTGTTACATTTATTTCAAGATGGCAGCTCAGGGGCTGTGTCCTTTATAAGGGTGTGTGTCCTTTCTCAGGGGGAAGGTCCTCCTCATGAGTATGTTGTTTCTGCTACAGCTCTCTTCCTGTAGATGTCACAGGTTCTAACAGTAAATAGGGCAGGTGGCAGTTAAAGGATGGAACTGAGCATTTGCAACCATTTCAGTAGGTGGACATTCACATTACTTTCCAAATACAACACCAGGGCATTATTATACTGAAGTAAAGAGAATATCTCACAACTGGCTAATTTTTATAACAGAAAAAATATATAAATGTAACTAGATTTTGATGCTGAACTATATTATAAAAACAATTAATGGTGGCACAAATCATTCAATAACTTTAGTGACCTTGTTTATGTCACTGCAGGTGTGACTGTCCTCATTGATATAATTAAGAGTATATTAGTTGATGCTCATAGCAACAAAGTAGTTCATTCAAATCAAAAGGTATTGATGGTATTCAGAAGCTTTTTATAAATTATTGCATGGATTGATACATGTTATAAATATTGATGAGCGTATTGGATAATTCGATTTGGCTGCTTTGACGAATTTTACAAAAAAATGTGCTTAGTGACAAATTGCATCGTCACATAGCGCATTTCTTTGTAAGTAGTAGGCGCAATGACAGGGAGCGGGATTTGCGCAGCTCCCCGTCATTGTACCCCCTCAGATGCCACATTCAGCGGTGATTGCGGCATCTGAAATTAACATTAAAGTGTAAAATACTTATAGCATCCATTTGATTGCAAAGAGCCGACCGCTGCTATCTTGATTGTAGACTCGTGGTGACATCATATGTCGCTGCGCACAGGATTTCGCTTCGGATCTTTACTCAAGATTGCAGCAGCCAGCTCTTTGCACTCAAACGGATGAGGTAAGTATAATTTTTTTTATGTTTTACCGTCATTTCATGGGAAATCCATTTGCTACCATGAAGCACAAGGAAATTCGGCTTTGTGGAGAGTTGAATTTTTCCTAAAATTCTGATAGTTTTGTGGAATTCAATTCACCTAACACTAGTTATAAAAGTCAACAAATGTGATTAATCCCTTAGATGTCTCAGCCAATGCTGACCACCACATCTAAGGACTTTACAGAGGGAAGAGTCTCCATCTCTGAACCCATTGGCTACCCACAAGCACAAAGACATTCTGCTTCACAATGAATAGAATTTTCCCTTTGTGGACTTTGATTTGCTTAACACTACTTAGAAAGTCAACAAATGTAATTAATCCCTTATATGTCATAGCCAAAGCTGACCACGGCATCCAAAGGGGTTTATAGATGGAAGAGACTCCCTCTCTGAACCCATTGGCTCCCTGCAATGTGATCACAGGTTGCCAATGGCTCCTAAGGCAGCCTGAGACCTTACAAAGGCCTCAGGGTCTGTCATCTATAGAGGCTTATGAAGCCCAATTCTGAGCCTGGGTTTCTTAGGCAACTGTTAATGCATTGTAAAGGGATCAAACCTTCAAAAGTTGAAGCCCCGTAGAGCAGTGATTGCTAACCTCCTGCACTCTAGTTGTGGTAAAATTTCCAGCACGCTCCATTCATTTCTATGGAGTTCTGAGAACAGTAAGTGTACATCTTGGGAGTTATTGGAGTGCCGAAGGCTAGCCATCACAGCCCTTGAAGGATAAACATAATAAATAAATACAAAAGTAAAAAAAAAAAAATTTAACTAATGAAAAAAATAGACATATTCGATATTGCTGAGTCTCGAATAAATGGCTCTATAAAATATATCACATGATCTAGCTCCTCAGAGGAACATTGTAAAAAGAATAACATTAGTAATGGAACCAGAAAAGCAATTTTTTTTTATCCTTGCCTCACAAAAACATATAAAGCGATCAAAAAGCCATATGCACCCAAAAAGTGTACCAATTAAAACATAACCTCCTTCTACAAAAATCAAGCCCCTGAGGCTTGTTTTTGGAGGCTTGGGTAGAAAATGGCAACACAAAACATGATTTTCTTTTCAAAATAGATATACTAGGTATCACTGCATCCGTAATGACCAGCTCTATAAAAATATCACATGATGTATCCCATCAGATGAACGCTGTTAAAAAATAAATAAATAAAAACAGTGCCTGTCTCAGAAAAAGATTCATGTTGAGTAGAGATGAGAAAATTTTTCAAAAATTCGATCCGCCAATTTTTTGGGGAAACATTTGGTTCGATCCGAATAAATTTGCAGAGAGCCTTTATAGTGGAGTAGAACACTGTGCCTTGCAGTAACAAGCATAGGGAGTCTGCTTTGGTAGTGAAATAATACTGTAAAAGTCCGTATGACATGCAGATGACAGTTCACTTATTTGGGCAGTCACAGGGCCAAAACTGACCAAATAACTCACATATGAACTCTACCTTACAGGTGAATGTTAGTGCCAAGAAGTAGCGCACTCCTTTAACACCGTCATCAGCTGATTCCACATAGATATCTACAGACCCTGTTCTATTAAAAGCTTATACAAGTAGAGCCCCCCGACAGAGTGGAGAGGGTGTCAGCAGTAAGTTTGTGTTTACTTCACTGATTATTTTGCCCTTCCTCTGATCTGTCAGAACAATAACCCACAAAAAACGTATCTTGTCTGTGGAGCATCCACCTTCACTCGGTCAGCATTTGGTCAGTAATCCATCAGTATTGCTAATGCCCAAAAAAATTAGGAGTGGATCCAAAACAGAGATGACACGTGGATAGTTGCATATCTTCTGTGTTTTTTACTTACTCCTGGTTTTGGCTACCAAATCATAAGCCAATTCTGATGGGACCATACCGGCCTTACATCTGCTACACAAACAGGATCCGTTGTGCATCTCATTTTATCTTCCTTCTAACAGATCAGAGGAAGGGTCAAATAAATGATGATGTCAGCCAAGCCAAAAAAGCTTAAAATAGTGGCCCAGTCATTAAGTGGAAAGGGTGGGAACAGCATGATAAGTCCACAGAGTGGCCCAATGACATAGTGGTGAGGTGGAAGCAGCATGAGGAGACCACAGAATGGCCCAATGACAGAGTCTGTAGGTGGCAGCAGTATCAGGAGTCTAAGAGTGGCACAATTACAGTCTGAAGGTGGCAGCAGAATCAGGAGACCACAGAGTGGCACAATGACAGAATGTGGAGGTGGCGGCAGCATGAGGAGACAACAGAGTGGCCCAATGACAGAGTGTGAAGGTGGCGGCAGCATGAGGAGACCACAGAGTGGCCAACTGACAGAGTGTGGAGGTGGCGGCAGCATGAGGAAGCCACAGAGTGGCACAATGACAGAGTCTGGAGGTGGCGGCAGCATGAGGAGGCCACAAAGTTGCACGGTGACATAGTGTGGAGGTGGGTGGCAATACCAGTACCTGATGAAGATGGTTGGTGATAGTAATGAGCGGCAGGTGCCATATTCGATTTCGACGAAATTTGTGAATATTCGATAGAATATTTGTTTTATATTCGTCGAAATCGAATATTCGTAATTTTTCTTGTTATCGCGATTAATATGCAATTTAAATAATCGCATATTGCGATTTTAACTTAAAAGCTACTCTCCTATTGAAATAGCAATGCGATTATTTCAGGTTATAATAATCGAATTTCGATTTTAACTTAGCACTGCCATATTCCATATTAGGCTATGGAATATAGCAGTGCTAAGTTAAAATCAAAATTCGATTATTATAACTTGAATTAAATCGAATTGCGATTTCAACTTGGATCTGGTTTACTATGGTTGGCTTGGTAGAATTAGCGAATATGACGAATGTATTTGTCATATTCCACAAAACGAATATAACGAATGTATTCGTCATATTCCACAAAACAAAGATAACGAAGTATTCTGCATCTTCGTTTTAGCTACCTATTCATCAACTTCGCTAATTCTAGCAATCATATAGGAAACTTTACTATAGAGACAGCTAAGTTTAATTCGCTATGCAATTATATTACTTTGCTTTTTTTTATAAATAGAATAATTATAATAATTATCAGGTATAATTATTCTATTTATTTTTATAAAAAAAGCAGTCATATAATCGCATAGCGAATTAAACTTAGCTGTCTCTATACAGTGGGATGCGAAAGTTTGGGCAACCTTGTTAATCGTCATGATTTTCCTGTATAAATCGTTGGTTGTTACGATAAAAAATGTCAGTTAAATATATCATAAAGGAGACACACACAGTGATATTTGAGAAGTGAAATTAAGTTTATTGGATTTACAGAAAGTGTGCTATAATTGTTTAAACAAAATTAGGCAGGTGCATAAATTTGGGCACTGTTGTCATTTTATTGATTCCAAAACCTTTAGAACTAATTATTGGAACTCAAATTGGCTTGGTAAGCTCAGTGACCCCTGACCTACATACACAGGTGAATCCAATTATGAGAAAGAGTATTTAAGGGGGTCAATTGTAAGTTTCCCTCCTCTTTTAATTTTCTCTGAAGTGTAGCAACATGAGGGTCTCAAAACAACTCTCAAATGGCCTGAAGACAAAGATTGTTCACCATCAGGGTTTAGGGGAAGGATACAGAAAGCTGTCTCAGAGATTTCAGCTGTCTGTTTCCACAGTTAGGAACATATTGAGGAAATGGAAGACCACAGGCTCAGTTCAAGTTAAGTCTCGAAGTGGCAGACCAAGAAAAATCTCAGATAGACAGAAGCGACGAATGGTGAGAACAGTCAGAGTCAACCCACAGACCAGCACCAAAGACCTACAACATCATCTTGCTGCAGATGGAGTCACTGTGCATCGTTCAACCATTCGGTGCACTTTACACAAGGAGATGCTGTATGCGAGAGTGATGCAGAGGAAGCCTTTTCTCCGCCCACAGCACAAAAAGTGCCGCTTGAGGTGGGCTAAAGCACATTTGGACAAGCCAGCTTCATTTTGGAATAAGGTGCTGTGGACTGATGAAACTAAAATTGAGTTATTTGGCCATAACAAGGGGCGTTATGCATGGAGGAAAAAGAACACAGCATTCCAAGAAAAACACCTGCTACCTACAGTAAAATATGGTGGTGGTTCCATCATGATGTGGGGCTGTGTGGCCAGTGCAGGGACTGGGAATCTTGTCAAAGTTGAGGGACGCATGGATTCCACTCAGTATCAGCAGATTCTGGAGACCAATGTCCAAGAATCGGTGACAAAGCTGAAGCTGCGCCGGGGCTGGATCTTTCAACAAGACAAAGAGCCTAAACACTGCTCAAAATCCACTAAGGCATTTATGCAGAGGAACAAGTACAACGTTCTGGAATGGCCATCTCAGTCCCCAGACCTGAATAGAATTGAAAATCTGTGGTGTGACTTAAAGAGAGCTGTCCATGCTCGGAAGCCATCAAACCTGAATGAACTAAAGATGTTTTGTAAAGAGGAATGGTCCAAAATACATTCAACCAGAATCCACACTCTCATTGGAACCTACAGGAAGCGTTTAGAGGCTGTAATTTCTGCAAAAGGAGGATCTACTAAATATTGATTTCATTTCTTTTTTGTGGTGCCCAAATTTATGCACCTGCCTAATTTTGTTTAAACAATTATAGCACACTTTCTGTAAATCCAATAAACTTAATTTCAGTTCTCAAATATCACTGTGTGTGTCTCCTATATGATATATTTAACTGACATTTTCTATCGTAACAACCAACGATTTATACAGGAAAATCATGACGATTAACAAGGTTGCCCAAACTTTCGCATCCCACTGTAGTAAACTTTCCTATATGATTGCTAGAATTAGCGAAGTTGACGAATATGGAGCTAAAACGAAGATGCAGAATACTTTGTTATCTTCGTTTTGTGGAATATAACGAATATATTCGTCATATTCGCTAATTCTACCAAGCCAACCATAGTAAACCAGGTCCAAGTTGAAATCGCAATTCGATTAATTCAAGTTATAATAATCGAATTTCGATTTTAACTTAGCACTGCTATATTCCATAGCCTAATATGGAATATAGCAGTGCTAAGTTAAAATCGAAATTCGATTATTATAACTTGAAATAATCGAATTGCGATTTTAACGTAATTCTCAAATCCGACAGTACATTCTAGTATATGGAGACGTTCCCATGGTGATGGGGACGCTCCATGAGCACGGAAGTCGGCAGAAGCGGCAACGGGCACTGACTGGAGCAGCCAGGAAGCCAGGAATCCAAAGCACAGGTAAGAACAACTTTAGGGAAGTGGGAAAGAAAAAAATATAACAATTAAAAAAAAAATAATAAATAAATGAATATTCGAAATATCGAATTTATATCACTATATTCGAAATATTCGTGAATTAGCGAAGTGCCGATATTCGCGAAAAAAATTCGATATTCGAATATTCGTGCTCAACACTAGTTGGTGAAAGAAGTTGCATTTGGCATCAGATGTGTGGCATCAGGGGGGTGGCAGCATCAGAATAGTAGCTGAGGCAGAAATCCAGAAGAAACCGGTCTCTTTTGTCAAAGTGTTGGTGTGTAACCATGGATTATCTAGTCTGATGCATCAAGCATTGGTGCTTGGAAATCCTGGCTGATCCACGCCTGATCATCTTGACAAAGGTCAGTCTCTCCACATTTTGGATGAACAGGCGAGTTCTTCTTGGGGTAACTATGGCCCTCGCGGCACAAAAAACCCACTCTGATGCCACACTACTGGCCGGGCAGGACAGATTTTTCCAGGGCAAACTCGTCCAGTTGCGTCCACAAATCCAGTTTGGCTGCCCAGTAGTCCAGCGGATCTTCAATTTGGGTTGGCAGGGTCTTGTCTAAGTATGCCACCACCTGCTGGTTTAGGCCCTGGTCTATGTCTAGCTGTTGGTAAGTAGTTTCTTCACTATGCAGGTAAAGGAAGCTGCTCATCAGCAACTCTAGATGCAGGCTGTTACTGCTGGAGCTGGTACTGCTCCTGCCACCCCATCCCTCCCCAGCAGCCATGGCAGTGGAACGTGAGCCCAGAGGGCCCCCCAGTCAGACCTACGAGAGGATGGACGATGGCACAGTTAGGCAGCGGCCAACTGACTACAAAGGATGTCTCTATAGTAGTTCAGTTTGTCCTCCCTCTCAGCAGGTATAAAAAAGACCCCCATTTTGGATTGGTAGCAATGGTCCAACAAGGTGGAGAGCCAGATGTCATCCCTCTGCCGAATGGTGACAATTGAGCATGTAGCTGGCCATTTGCACAAATGACTCGGAGGGACTCCCTTTCCTCCATCTCCATTGCATACTGCCACGGTGTGCCTGGGTCATCTGCCTTGTCTTCCTCATTAGTGATGAGCGGCAGGGGCTATATTCGAATTCGCGATATTTGATGAATATTTTGTAGAATATTCATCATATAGTCGCGAATATTCAAAAAAAAAATATATATAGCAATATATTGAATATATTGCTATATATTAGTTTTTAGAATATTCCTCATTTTTCATCATCCGTCTGAAGTGAACAGTACACATGATTCCTCCCTGCTTAGGGTGTCTGGTTCCCAAGAATACCGTTCCTATCTGTCCGGGCTCCGTAGGATTTTAGCCGCTCCATTCAGTGCCCGTTGCCGTCCCCATCACCATGTGAACGCCTCGGGGTTAGAATATAACATCGGATCTGAGTTTTAACGATCTCACAACAGCGAATAGTCTTGTCATAAGACTATAAAACCAATGGAGGGCACTGTTCATAACTCATGAACAATGCCCTCTATTGGTTGCATAGTCTTATGACAAGACTATTAGCTGTTGTGAGATCGTGAAAACTCAGATCCGATGGTCACCATGGGAACACCTCTGGGTTAGAATATACTATCGGATCTGAGCTCCATGCCCACGGCACGGGCACTGACTGGAGCGGGCTAAAATCCTAGGGAGCCCGGACAGATAAGAACTGTTTTTTGGGAACTAGACACCCTAAGCATGGAGGAATCATGTGTACTGTTCACTTCAGATGGATGAGGAAAAATTATGAATATTGTAAAAAACGAATATATAGCACTACATTTGATATAGTGCTATACTGTATATAAAAAAAAAATAATATTCGTCATTTTTTTCCATCTGAAGTTATGAGTCCTCCCTGCTTAAGTTGCTTGTCAAGACTTCAGATGGAAAAAAATTACGAATAATCTAAAAACGAATATATAGCACTATATTGGATATAGTGCTATACCCATATATTCGTTTTTTTGAATATTCGTCATTTTTTTCCATCTGAAGTCATGATTCCTTCCTGCTTAAGTTGCTTGTGGGCCAATGACTCATTGGCCCACAAGCAAGAAGCAGGGAGGAATCATGTGTTCAGATGGAAAAAATGATGAATATTTGAAAAAAGAAAATATATCACTATATTCAAAATATTTGTGAATTTTCGAAGTGCCGATATTCGTGATTAAAATTCGTAATTTGAATATTTGCGCTCAACACTATTCCTCATCTCCCTCTTGCTCCTCTGGCTGCTCCTGCTCCTCCTCTCCTGTCACCTGTGTAGAAAAAACACCCATTTCGCTACACATTGCTTGTGCTCCAATGTCCTACTCCTCCTTCTCCTCCAGTTCAGCCCCCACAGGCCTCATGTGTCCGTGAGATCTAGTCGCCATGTCTTGAGTCCCCTAACCAGCCATATTTAGCAGCATTTGTTCCAGGACATGATGCAGTAGAATGACGTTGTTTATCCCGTAGTCCTGGCCAGGGCCATCTTTAACAAGGGGCAAAAGGGTCAGCTGCTTCGGGCCCAGTTGCTCTTGAGGGGCCCAAGGCAGCTCCCTCTTGAGCCCTGCTGGCCACTTCCCTGGGTGTCAGGCTGTCATCTACACAGGAGGGTGCTGCCATGCCATGCCTGCCTGCCGGCACTCCAGGCAGCGAACTGTGAGAGCTGTGATTCTCTTAGGAGAAAGGACCTTAGATGAAATCATCACCATGTGACCAGTAACCTAGCAATATTACTGGTCACGTGGCTATGAGGTAATTAAAGGTCCTTTCTACCAGGAGTGTTGCTACAGGAGAAGTTTGCCTTAACTGTGGAGCTTTTTTTGTGAAGATTTCATCAGGAAAAGGTGACAGGGTCTGTTATACTAATATACTGTAAGCTACTGTATACTGTGGGGTGCTGTATATTGTGAGGTGCTGTATACTTTTGGGGGCTGTATATTGTGGTGTGCTATACTGCTCTACTGTATACTGTGGGGTGCTGTCTACTGTGGGGTGCTATACTGCTCTACTGTGTACTATGGGGTGCTGTATACTATGGGGAGCTGTATACTATGGGGAGCTGTATACTGTGGGCGCTGTATATTGTGGGGTGCTGTACACTGTGGGGTGCTGTATACTGTGGGGTGCTATACTGCTCTACTGTATACTGTGGGGTGCTGTATACTGTGGGGTGCTGTATACCATTGTGTTGCTGTATACTGTAGGGTGATATACTGCTTTACTGTATACTGTGGGGTGCTGTATACTGTGGGGTGCTGTATATTGTGGGGTGCTATACTGCTCTACTGTATACTGTGGGGGGCTGTATATTGTGCAGTGCTGTATATTGTGGGGGGCTGTATACTGTGGGGGGCTGTATACTGTGGGGGGCTGTATACTGTGGGGGGCTGTATACTGTGGGGGCTGTATATTGTGGGGGGCTGCATACTGTGGGGTGCTGTATACTGTGGCGTGCTATACTGCTCTACTGTATACTGTGAGGTGCTGTATCCTGTATAGTTTGGGGGCTGTATACTGTGAGGTGCTGTATATTGTGAGGTGCTGTATATTGTGGGGTGCTGTATATTGTGGGGTGCTCTACTGCTCTACTGTATACTGTGAGGTGTTGTATACTGTATAGTATGGGGTGCTGATACTGTGGGGTGCTGTATACTGTGGTGTGCTATACTGCTCTACTGTATACTGTAGGGTGCTGTATACTGTGAGGTGCTGTAATCTGTATAGTTTGGGGTGCTGTATACTGTATACTGTGAGGTGCTGTATACCATGAGGCACTGTATAATGTGGAGTGCTGTATACTGTGAGGTGCTCTACTGCTCTACTGTATACTGTGGGGTGCTGTATATTGTGGAGTGCTTTACTGCTCTACTGTATACTGTAGGGGGCTGTATAATGTGGGGTGCTGTATACTGTGGGGGGCTGTATACTGTGGGGTGCTGTATACTGTGGGGTTCTGTATTTTCTGGGGTGCTATACTGCTCTACTGTAAACTGTGAGGGGCTGTATACTGTATAGTTTGGGGTGCTGTATACTGTATAATTTGGGGTGCTGTATACTGTGAGGTGCTGTATATTGTGGGGTGCTGTATATTGTGGGGTGCTATACTGCTCTACTGTATACTGTGAGGTGCTGTATACTGTATAGTATGGGGTGCTGTATACTGTGGGTTGCTGTATACTGCGGTGTGCTATACTGCTCTACTGTATACTGTGGGGTGATGTATACTGTATAGTATGGGGTGCTTTATACTGTGGGGTGCTGTATACTGTGGGGTGCTGTACACTATAGGGTGTTATACTGCATACTGTGGGTTGCTGTATACTATAGAGTGTTATACTGCATACTGTGGGGTGCTGTATACTATAGGGTGCTATACTGCATACTGTGGGGTGCTGTATACTATAGGGTGCTATACTGCATACTGTGGGGTGCTGTATACTATAGGGTGCTATACTGCTTGCATACTGTGGGGTGCTGTATACTATAGGGTGCTATACTGCATACTGTGGGGTGCACTGTAACGCTAGGGTGAGCCGAGCCCCGGTCTCCTTCCTGAACTGCAGAGCGGTGCCCACTTCCAGCCCTGAGCACTGAACCTGAGCTGCTGGAGCCTTCAGAACTGGAAGTATTTACAGTCATTAACTGTACTCTACCAGGTGTGTGGATTTTTTTTGTGTGTTGTGGTGGAGGGTGTGATTGCATGCTAGGGTGTGGCAAGGCGGAATCCAGGGGGCCCATGTAAATTCTTGCCCAGGGTCCAATCAATATTAAAGACAGCCCTGGTCCTGGCGACTGACAAATAACATGGCATCCTCAAAAGCCCTGAGCAAACGGCAGGTGTCACGCATGAACTGCCACTGACTGACATCAAAGTTATACAGGGGAGTACTTCTGTCCGATTGGATCATCAGGAAATTGTTGATGGCCTTTATTTGTTCGTACAGTCAGTCCAACAGATGGAGGGTGGAATTCCAACGGGTGGAAACGTCGCATATCAGCCTATGTTGGGGGATGCCGTTCTGCCACTGCAGCTCAAGGAGGGTGTGCTTCGCGGTGTACAAGTGGCTGAAATGTATACAAAGTTTCCTGGCCATTTTTAGGATATCTTGCAGATGGGTAGAAGACTTCACGAAACGCTTGACAACCAGATTGAACACGTGCCATGCAGGACGCATGGCTCAGCCCTCCTTGATGCAGCGCCGACACAATGTTCTTCCCGTTGTTGGTCACCAAGGTTCCGATTTTGAGTTATTGCGGAGAAAGCCAGGATTCCATTTCTTGCTAAAGGACACAGAGCAGTTCCTCCCCTGTGTAACTCAGTTCGCTAAGGCAAACGAGGTCCAGAACTACAATAAAACACTGTGCCCTGCACATGTGGTATGCTGGAGAGGCACTGTGAATTGTCCCTGCAGTGTAGGGGAGGGCAAGGTGGAGGATGAGGAGGCAGAGGCATACATTGTCGCTGGACCAACGGCGTGGCAACGTGGAGGCGGAAGCAGTTTCATCTGGCCAAATTGCTGGTGTGGCTGTGCAGGAACCACATTCACTCAGTGGGCTGTAAAGGACATGGACTGTCCCTGACCGTAGTTACAGCTCCACACGTCCGCGCTGCCCTGCACTTTGGCACACACCGAAAGGCTCAATGACTGGCCCACCTCCTATTCTACATATTTTTGCAGGGCTGGTACTGCGTTTTTGGCAAAAAAATGATGGCTTGGGACTCTCCACCTCGGCTTGGCACAAGCCATCAGTTCTCTGAAAGGTGCAGATCCACCACTTGGAAATGGAGGGATTGCAGCACCAGCAACTTGGACAGGAGCACATTCAGCTTCTGTGCCATTGGATGAGTGCATGCATAGTGTTGTCTCTTGGCAATCGCTTCCGTGATCGATTGCTGATGGAATAAGTAATGAGGAGTAGGAGGAGCAGGAGCATCAGGACCATCAGATGATGGGAATGACAGACTGCTCCTTTTGGCTGAGGAGGTGGAGCCTTGGCTGCCTGAAACCAGGTGCGTGCCACTGGTGGATGCAGCAGTTGCTGCAGCAGGCTGGACCACCACATCCGAGCCATGGTTCTCCCAGGCCACTGCATGGCGACGCTACATATGTTGACGCAGGGCGGTAGTGCCAACATTGGCACCCTGGCCATGCTTCACCTTCAGCCACAAGATTCTACATATGGCCACGTTCACCTCTTCCAGCAGCTTAAGAAAAAACTGCCACACCGCCGAATAGGTGATTTTACCACCAAAACTACACACTGCCTGAATGCTACCACCGCTACTTCCCTGGCAGGTTGGCTCCAGCAAAGCGGGTGGTCTACCCCTGGCACGTTTGGCTCGCGACCTCCAACTGCTGCCACCCTGCTGACTCCCATTCACGTTAGCGACTTGCTGGCTCTGCCGCTGGCTCATGGGCAAGCTGCCACCCTCTTCTCCCGATGATGATGAAGCCCCTTCCTTACTCGGCTCCCAAGTGCGATCAGCTACATCATCATCATAGAGTATTGTCTGGACGTCACTGATGTCCTCCATAGCGGTTTCTGGGTCAGGAATATGACCGCTCGCAACACCAGCTCCCACGCCACACTCCTCATCACTACTTGCCCACCTAGCGGAGGAAGCGACGGATGTCTCCTCCATATCTTGGCTGGGCAATAGCTGCTGACTGTCCTCTAGTACCTCGGCAAATGTATTTTTTCTTTTTGTGCTAATACACGTCACAAAAGGCTTAACAACAAATAACTGCACTGCAGAGTAGCAAATGTATTTTTTCTTTTGTGCTAATACACGTCACAAAAGGCTTAACAAGAAATAACTGCACCGCAGAGCGGCAAATGTATTTTTTCTGTTTGTGCTAATACACGTCACAAAAGCTTTTTCTACAGATTACTGTAAACAGAGCAGCAAATGTATTTTTTTTTCTTTTTGCGCTAATACACATCACAAAAGGCTTTACAAGAAATAACTACACCGCTTAGCAGCAAATATATTCTTAGTTTTTCTGCTAAAACACCGCACCAAAGCCTTTACTACAGATTACTGCACCGCAGAGCAGCAAATGTATTTTTTATTTTTCCACTAAAACACCCCACCAAAGCTTTTATGAGGCGGTGAGCGGGAAGGCCGAAGTTATGCTGCAGCTGACAGATGAGCGGCAGCAGGGTGAGAACGCCGAAAGCACGCACAGACGGCCCGCACTTTATGCAACAGCTCTGACATGTTGGGGTAATTATTAAGGAATCTCTGCACCACCAAATTCAGCACATGCGCCAGGCAAGGGATGTGCGTCAAACCGGCTAGTCCCAGAGCTGCTACGAGATTTCGCCCATTATCGCACACCACCAGGCCGGGCTTGAGGCTGACTGGCACAAACCACTCATCGGTCTGTTGTTCAAGGCCCGTCCACAGCTCCAGGTGTTGGTGTTGCTGGCAGATCCTCTGTTTGTGGGGTGCCAGGTGGCACTGTCACTCCAGAGGTGGATGAAGAGGCCACAACTGCAGAAGCAGGAGGAGCCAGAAACCTTTCTTGGTTTTTGAGGTGTCTACTCCACTGCAGCTCGTGCTTTGCACTTAAATGCCTGGTCATGCAGGTTGTGCTCAGGTTGAGAACGTTTATGCCTCGCTTCAGGCTCTGATTGCACAGCGTGCAAACCACTCGTGTCTTGTCGTCAGCACATTGTCTGAAGAACTGCCATGCCAGGGAACTCCTTGGAGCTGGCTTTGGTGTGCTCGGTCCCTCGCTGCGGTGGGAAGTATGAGGCGTACTGTCTAAAGGACGGCCGCTCTGCTTTCGCACCCTGCTCCCTCTTCTGCTGTGCTGGTGGCTCTGTGCGACCACCGCCTCTTCCTCCGAATTACATAGGTCACTCGCATGACCTTGATTCCATGTGGGGTCGAGGACGTCATTGTCCTCTACATCATCTTTCACCCAGTCTTCACCCCTGACTTCCTTGTCGGTCTGCACACTTTCGAAAGCCCCAGCAGTTGGCACCTGTGTTTCATCATCATCCGAGACGTGCTGCAATGGTCCTCCCATGTACTCATCTTGAAAAATAAGTGGTTGGGCATCGGTGCACGCAATCTCTTCCACTTCTGGGGCAGGGCTAGGTGGATGTACTTGTTCAGGCCTCACCATTCGTAGAGCAGCATTAGACCCGACCAAATACCGCTGCAGGTTTTGTCGCCAACTCGCACCTGAGGAAGGGGTTTCACTTGTGCGTGTAGCTGGCACAGATCGACCACGTCCTCTCCCTGCAACAGGAGCTCCACCAGCAGCACCACGATCTGGGCCATGTCCCTTATTTGACGCTCTCCTCATATTTTTCAAATTTAGGATCTTGCCCTAAATGGGTGTTAAATTAATAGTGGAATAGAACGACAGTATGTAAAGGGTGTATCTCACACGGTCTGAACCAGTGTAGGACTAAATTAAATATTTCTTTGCCCAAAATGACTGTATTTCAAATGGCTGTATTTCAAATGCCTGATTCAAACCCCTGTATGTAGAGGGGGTATCTCACACGGTCTGAACTACTGTAGGCCTGAAGTAAAAATGTATTTGCCCAAAATTGCTGTATTTCAAATGGCTGTATTTCTAATGCCTCATTCAAACCCCGTATGTAGAGGGGGTATCTCACAGGGGCTGAACCACTGTAGGCCTGAAGAAAATATATCTTTGCACAAAATGGCTGTATTTTAAATGGCTGTATTTCAAATGCCTGATTCAAACCTCTGTTTATAAGGGCGTATCTCACACGGTCTGAACCAGTGTAGGCCTGAAGTAAATATATCTTTGCATAAAATAGCTGTATTTTAAATGGCTGTATTTCAAATGCCTGATTCAAATCCCTGTATGTAGAGGGGATATCTCACACGGTCTGAACCAGTGTAGGCCTGAAGTAAATATATCTTTGCACAAAATGTCTGTATTTCAAATGGCTGTATTTCTAATGCCTTATTCAAACCCCTGTATGTAGGGGTGGTATCTCACACGGTCTGAACCAGTGTAGGCCTGAAGTAAATATATCTTTGCACAAAATGTCTGTATTTCAAATGGCTGTATTTCTAATGCCTTATTCAAACCCCTGTATGTAGGGGTGGTATCTCACACGGTCTGAACCAGTGTAGGCCTGAAGTAAATATATCTTTGCACAAAATGTCTGTATTTCAAATGGCTGTATTTCTAATGCCTTATTCAAACCCCTGTATGTAGGGGTGGTATCTCACACGGTCTGAACCACTGTAGGCCTGAAGTAAAAATATCTTTGCACAAAATGGCTGTATTTCAAATCCCTGATTCAAACCCCTGTATGTAGAGGGTGTATCTCACAGGGCCTGAAAGTGTGTAGGCCTGAATTCAATATTGGTGCACCAAATGGCGGTATTTAAAATCTATTAATGTAACCCAAATGTATTAAGGGTGTATCTCACAATGACATCTGCATCAAAGGCTGCCAACTAAATTTTTTGTGCCTAAACGAGTGTTTGTTTAACAACTGAATTTGACAGCAGTATATAAGCCTGTAATTTCACACGTGCTGATGCTGCAAGGCCTGAAAATAGTGTTTTTTGTCAAAAAAGTGTGTTTTTTAACCTCCTCAGGACCGCCGTACGCAGGATTGCGTCTTTGCGGCGGTCCTGTTGTTCTGGGTGGACGCGCCGGTGCGTCCTCTCGCGAGATGCGAGATTTCCTGTGAACGCGCGCACACAGGCGCGCGCGTTCACAGGATCGGAAGGTAAGCGAGTGGATCTCCAGCCTGCCAGCGGCGATCGTTCGCTGGCAGGCTGGAGATGTGATTTTTTTAACCCCTAACAGGTATATTAGACGCTGTTTTGATAACAGCGTCTAATATACCTGCTACTTGGTCCTCTGGTGGTCCCCTTTGTTTGGATCGACCACCAGAGGACACAGGCAGCTCAGTAATATGTTGCACCAAGCACCACTACATTACACCCCCCCCCCCGTCACTTATTAACCCCTTATTAGCCCTTGATCACCCCTGATCACCCCATATAGACTCCCTGATCACCCCCCTGTCATTGATTACCCCCCTGTCATTGATCACCCCCCTGTAAAGCTCCATTCAGATGTCGGCATGATTTTTACGGATCCACTGATAGACTGATCGGATCCGTAAAAATCATACGGACGTCTGAATGCAGCCTTACAGGGGAGTGATCAATGACGGAGGTGATCACCCCATATAGACTCCCTGATCACCCCCCTGTCATTGATCACCCCCCTGTAAAGCTCCATTCAGATGTCCGCATGATTTTTACGGATCCACTGATAGACTGATCGGATCCGTAAAAATCATACGGACGTCTGAATGCAGCCTTACAGGGGAGTGATCAATGACTGTGGTGATCACCCCATATAGACTCCCTGATCACCCCCCTGTCATTGATTACCCCTCTGTCATTGATCACCCCCCTGTAAAGCTCCATTCAGATGTCCGCATGATTTTTACGGATCCACTGATAGACTGATCGGATCCGTAAAAATCATACGGACGTCTGAATGCAGCCTTACAGGGGAGTGATCAATGACGGAGGTGATCACCCCATATAGACTCCCTGATCACCCCCCTGTCATTGATTACCCCTCTGTCATTGATCACCCCCCTGTAAAGCTCCATTCAGATGTCCGCATGATTTTTACGGATCCACTGATAGACTGATCGGATCCGTAAAAATCATACGGACGTCTGAATGCAGCCTTACAGGGGAGTGATCAATGACTGTGGTGATCACCCCATATAGACTCCCTGATCACCCCCCTGTCATTGATTACCCCTCTGTCATTGATCACCCCCCTGTAAAGCTCCATTCAGATGTCCGCATGATTTTTACGGATGCACTGATAGATGGATCGGATCCGCAAAACGCATCCGGACGTCTGAATGCAGCCTTACAGGGGGGTGATCAATGACAGTTGGGTGATCACCCCATATAGACTCCCTGATCACCCCCCTGTCATTGATCACCCCCCTGTCATTGATCCCCCCCCCCTGTAAGGCTGCATTCAGTCTTTTTTTTGGCCCAAGTTAGCAGAATTTTTTTTTTTTCTTACAAAGTCACATATTCCACTAACTTGTGACAAAAAATAAAATCTCACATGAACTCATCATACCCCTCACGGAATCCAAATGCGTAAAATTTTTTAGACATTTATATTCCAGACTTCTTCTCACGCTTTAGGGCCCCTAGAATGCCAGGGCAGTATAAATACCCCACATGTGACCCCATTTCGGAAAGAAGAAACCCCCAGGTATTCCGTGAGGGGCATATTGAGTCCATGAAAGATTGAAATTTTTGTCCCAAGTTAGCGGAACGGGAGACTTTGTGAGAAAAAAATAAAAAATATCAATTTCCGCTAACTTGTGCCAAAAAAAAAAAATTTCTATGAACTCGCCATGCCCCTCATTGAATACCTTGGGGTGTCTTCTTTCCAAAATGGGGTCACATGTGGGGTATTTATACTGCCCTGGCATTCTAGGGGCCCCAAAGCGTGAGAAGAAGTCTGGTATCCAAATGTCTAAAAATGCCCTCCTAAAAGGAATTTGGGCCCCTTTGCGCATCTAGGCTGCAAAAATGTGTCACACATCTGGTATCGCCGTACTCAGGAGAAGTTGGGCAATGTGTTTTGGGGTGTCATTTTACATATACCCATGCTGGGTGAGATAAATATCTTGGTCAAATGCCAACTTTGTATAAAAAAATGGAAAAAGTTGTCTTTTGCCAAGATATTTCTCTCACCCAGCATGGGTATATGTAAAAAGACACCCCAAAACACATTCCCCAACGTTTCCTGAATACGGCGATACCAGATGTGTGACACTTTTTTGCAGCCTAGGTGGGCAAAGGGGCCCAAATTTCTTTTAGGAGGGCATTTTTAGACATTTGGATACCAGACTTCTTCTCACGCTTTGGGGCCCCTAGAATGCCAGGGCAGTACACATTCCACACACAGGGCAGTACACATTTGGGGCCAACATTCCAAAGAGCACCTTTCGGATTTCACTGGTCATTTACCTACTTACCACACATTAGGGCCCCTGGAAAATGCCAGGGCAGTATAACTACCCCACAAGTGACCCCATTTTGGAAAGAAGACACCCCAAGGTATTCCGTGAGGGGCATGGCGAGTTCCTAGAATTTTTTATTTTTTGTCACAAGTTAGTGGAAAATGATGATTTTTTTTTTTTTTTTTTCATACAAAGTCTCATATTCCACTAACTTGTGACAAAAAATAAAAACTTCCATGAACTCACTATGCCCATCAGCGAATACCTTGGGGTCTCTTCTTTCCAAAATGGGGTCACTTGTGGGGTAGTTATACTGCCCTGGCATTCTAGGGGCCCAAATGTGTGGTAAGGAGTTTGAAATCAAATTCGTAAAAAAATGACCTGTGAAATCCGTAAGGTGCTCTTTGGAATATGGGCCCCTTTGCCCACCTAGGCTGCAAAAAAGTGTCACACATCTGGTATCTCCGTACTCAGGAGAAGGTGGGGAATGTGTTTTGGGGTGTCATTTTACATATACCCATGCTGGGTGAGAGAAATATCTTGGCAAAAGACAACTTTTCCCATTTTTTTATACAAAGTTGGCATTTGACCAAGATATTTATCTCACCCAGCATGGGTATATGTAAAAAGACACCCCAAAACACATTCCCCAACTTCTACTGAATACGGAGATACCAGATGTGTGACACTTTTTTGCAGCCTAGGTGGGCAAAGGGGCCCACATTCCAAAGAGCACCTTTCGGATTTCACTCGTCATTTTTTACAGAATTTGATTTCAAACTCCTTACCACACATTTGGGCCCCTAGAATGCCAGGGCAGTATAACTACCCCACAAGTGACCCCATTTTGGAAAGAAGAGACCCCAAGGTATTCGCTGATGGGCATAGTGAGTTAATGGAAGTTTTTATTTTTTGTCATAAGTTAGTGGAATATGAGACTTTGTATGAAAAAAAAAAAATAAAAAATCAGCATTTTCCACTAACTTGCGACAAAAAATAAAAAATTCTAGGAACTCGCCATGCCCCTCACGGAATACCTTGGGGTGTCTTCTTTCCAAAATGGGGTCACTTGTGGGGTAGTTATACTGCCCTGGCATTCTAGGGGCCCAAATGTGTGGTAAGGAGTTTGAAATCAAATTCTGTAAAAAATGACCTGTGAAATCCGAAAGGTGCTGTTTGGAATATGGGCCCCTTTGCCCACCTAGGCTGCAAAAAAGTGTCACACATCTGGTATCTCTGTATTCAGGAGAAGTTGAGGAATGTGTTTTGGGGTGTCTTTTTACATATACCCATGCTGGGTGAGTTTTTTTGGTAACAGAAATATGAAAGATGTATATATTACACTTGAATTTAACACTTGCAGATCTGGAAAATACTGTTTTGTGAAAATAAAGTGTGTTTTTCAAACCCCAGAAAATGATGTGTAAGGGTGTATTTCTACCTTAAATTTCACACTGACTAATCCAGATGTTGTAGTTTGCCCCCCAAAAATTGTGATTTGCAATGTCCCAAAAGCTCAGATGCAGTGCTGGTGCACTGAACATGCATAAAATGGTCGCCGCCGCCGCCGCCACCCACCTAACTAACAGAATTATAAAAGTTGTTTTTTTTTTGGTCAATGGCCTCAGGGCAGGGTAAAACGTTTGTCCCCTGCACCCACACATCTATTTCTAGGTAGATCGCTGAGTTAGATTCTCTCCTATTCTCCCCCTGAAATCACAAGTCCAGCAGCATCCTCTCCCTACACTTGTAACAGCAGAGTGACGTGCAGCGCTACGTGACTCAAGCTAATATAGAGCCTGGGTCACATACTGCTCTGGCCAATCACAGCCATGCCATTAGTAGGCATGGCTGTAATGGCCTCTTGGGGCATGTAGTATGACCCTTGTTGATTGGCTGCTGTGCAGCCTTTCAAAAAGCGCAAGAAAGCGCCGAACACCCAACCCGAACTTTTACGGAAATGTTGGGGTTCGGGTCCAGGGTCCAAAAATCCTAAAGTTCGGTGCGAACCTGAACTTTACAGTTCGGGTTCGCTCAACCCTACACAAAAGCCTTTACAACAGATTATTGCAGCATAGAGCTGCAAATGTATTTAGTCTTATTGTTCTTATACGCGTCACAAAACGCTAAACAAGAAATAACTGCAACACAGACTGGCAAATGTATTTTTTCTGTTTGTGCTAATACATGTCACAAAAAGCTTAAGGCCCCTTTCACACGAGCGAGTATTCCGCGCGGATGCGATGCGGGAGGTGAACGCATTGCACCCGCACTGAATACTGACCCATTCATTTCTATGGGGCTGTGCACACGAGCAGTGATTTTCACGCATCACTTTTGCATTGCGTGAAAATCGCAGCATGCTCCTCTTTGTGCGTTTTTCACGTAACGCAGGCCCCATAAAAATGAATGGGGTTGCGTGAAAATCGCAAGCATCCGCAAGCAAGTGCGGATGCGGTGCGATTTTCACGCGCGGTTGCTAGGAGACGATCGGGATGGAGACCCGAACCTTATTATTTTCCCTTATAACATGGTTATAAGGGAAAATAATAGCATTCTGAATACAGAATGCTAAGTAAAACAGGGCTGGAGGGGTTAAAAAAAAATAAAAAGTCATTTAACTCACCTTTATCCACTTGCTCGCGTAGCCGGCATCTCCGTCTGACTCTTTTACTGTCTAGGACCTGTGGAGAGCATTAACTATAGTTTAAGGACCTGGGATGACGTCACTCCGGTCATCACATGGTACGTCACATGATCTTTTACCATGGTGATTCACCATGGTAAAAGATCATGTGATGTACCATGTGATGACCAGAGTGACGTCATCCCAGGTCCTTAAACTATAGTTAATGCTCTCCACAGGTCCTAGACAGTAAAAGAGTCAGACGGAGATGCCCGGCATCGCGAGCAAGTGGATTAAGGTGAGTTAAATGATTTTTTATTTTTTTTAACCCCCTCCAGCCCTGTTTTACTTAGCATTCTGTATTCAGAATGCTATTATTTTCCCTTATAACCATGTTATAAGGGAAAATAATACTATTTACAAAACACCGATCCCAAGCCCGAACTTCTGTGAAGAAGTTCGGGTTTGGGTACCAAACACGCGCGATTTTTCTCACGCGAGTGCAAAACGCATTACAAGGTTTTGCACTCGCGCAACGCACCCGGACATTTTTCCGCAACGCCCGTGTGAAAGAGGCCTAACAAGTATTAACTGCACCACAGAAAGGCAAATAACGCTCTGCGGCAAATATAATTTTTTTCTTTTTCCCTTAAAACACCCCACAAAATCCTTTACAACAGATTACTGCACCGTAAAGCGGCAAATGTATTTTTTCTTTTTTCGCTAATACACATCCCAAAAGGCTTTAGAAGAAATGACAACACCACTCAGCGGCAAATCTATTTTTTCTTCTAAAACAGCACACCAAAGCTTTTACTACAGATTACTGCACCTCAGAGCGGCAAATGTATTTTTTTCTTTTTGCACTAATACACATCACAAAAGGCTTTAGAAGAAATAACTACACTGCTCTGCGGCAAATATATTTTTCTTTTTCCGCTAAAACACCACACAAAAGCTTTTACTACAGATTATTGCACCACAGAGTGGCAAATGTATTTTTTTCTTTTTTCACTAATACACATCACAAAAGGCTTTACAAGAAATAACTGCACCTTTAAGAGGCAAATATTTATTTTCTGTTTGCGCTAAAACACCCCACAAAAGCCTTTACTACAGATAAGTGCACCGCACAAGGGCAAATAAGACGTATAAATATTTCCTTGTAATAACCCCTGTTAATGCCTGCATCAAACAGCACTTGCACCCTAATAAGAACGGTTTGCTGGAATTACAGTGCTGTATAGGGTGGGCCATTTATATGGATACACCTTAATAAAATGGGAATGGTTGGTGATATTAACTTCCTGTTTGTGGAACATTAGTATATGTGAGGGGGGAAACTTTTCAAGATGGGTGGTGACCATGGCGGCCATTTTGAAGTCGGCCATTTTGAATCCAACTTTTGTTTTTTCAATAGGAAGAGGTTCATGTGACACATCAAACTTATTGGGAATTTCACAAGAAAAACAATGGTGTGCTTGATTTTAACGTAACTTTATTCTTTAATGAGTTATTTACAAGTTTCTGACCACTTATAAAATGTGTTCAATGTGCTGCCCATTGTGTTGGATTGTCAATGCAACCCTCTTCTCCCACTCTTTACACCCTGATAGCAACACCGCAGGAGAAATGCTAGCACAGGCTTCCAGTATCCGTAGTTTCAGGTGCTGCACATCTCGTATCTTCACAGCATAGACAATTGCCTTCAGATGACCCCAAAGATAAAAGTCTAAGGGGGTCAGATCGGGAGACCTTGGGGGCCATTCAACTGGCCCACGACGACCAATCCACTTTCCAGGAAACTGTTCATCTAGGAATGCTCGGACCTGACATCCATAATGTGGTGGTGCACCATCTTGCTGGAAAAACTCAGGGAACGTGCCAGTTTCAGTGCATAAAGAGGGAAACACATCATCATGTAGCAATTTCGCATATCCAGTGGCCTTGAGGTTGCCATTGATGAAGAATGGCCCCACTATCTTTGTACCTCATATACCACACCATACCATCAGTTTTTTTGTTTCAACAGTCTTGGAGGGATCTATCCAATATGGGTTAGTGTCAGACCAATAGCGGTGGTTTTGTTTGTTAACTTCACCATTCACATAAGAGTTTGCCTCATCACTGAACAAAATCTTCTGCGTAAACTGAGGGTCCTGTTCAAATTTTTGTTTTGCCCATTCTGCAAATTCAGTGCACCGATCTGGGTCATCCTCGTTGAGATGCTGCAGTAGCTGGAGTTTGTAAGGGTGCCATTTGTGAGTAGCTAATATCCGCCGAAGGGATGTTAACCTCGGCGACATGTCAATGGATGTAAACAAAGAGAAACTTGTAAATAACTCATGAAAGAATAAAGTTACGTTAAAACCAAGCACACCATTGTTTTTCGTGTGAAATTCCCAATAAGTTTGATGTGTCACATGACCCTCTTCCTATTGAAAAAACAAAAGTTGGATTCAAAATGGCCGACTTCAAAATGGCCACCATGGTCACCACCCATCTTGAAAAGTTTCCCCCCTCACATATACTAATGTGCCACAAACAGGAAGTTAATATCACAAACCATTCCCATTTTATTAAGGTGTATCCATATAAATGGCTCACCCTGTATAATGGCAATTTGGGTGCCCAGTCAGTGCTGCAAGGTCAAATAGGATTGTTCCTATTACCTAGGTTGTCACCATCCCAAATGAACACTGTTCAACAGAAATGCAATGGAATTATTCCTCCCTATCCTTTCCCTACACCTTGAATAATCTTTCCCTGCACTTGTAAATCTTTTTTTGAGCATAATGACGATTTGTCTATCACTGTCCCTAGCGCCTGCAGACACGTCTCTCCCTGCACTAAGTATGCTGGCGAATGGCAGAATCTAAGATCCTGCCGCTATTTATAGGGCTGTGACATCACAGGGCTGGCTGCTGATTGGATGCATGCATGTCAGTATGAGTGATCCTGCCTTCCCAGAATCCTTTCTCCATTTCCTCACACGTGCAGCAGCCATTTTAGGAAAAATGTGATTCGGTACTACGAAGCGCGAGGAAATTCGCATTCGTGCAAATCAAATTTTACCTGAAATTCTGAACTTATTCCACTTCATCAGCTTCGATTTGCTCATCTCTAATGTTGAGTGATCAAAAAGTTGTATGTACCCCCAAAAAAAGTACAACTAAATATGTCACCTCATACCACAAATAGAGCCCCCACATAAGACCATCACCAGAAAAATAAAAAATATATAGCTCTCAGAAAAAGGCAACACTAAGGGTATTTTCACACTTGCGGCAGGACGGATCCGACAGGCTGTTCACCATGTCGGATCCGTCCTGTGGCTGTTCGCCGTGCCCCCGCTCCGTCCTCATTGACTATAATGGGGATGGGGGCGGAGCTCCGGCGCAGCACGGCGGTGCACGGCTTAAGGCCGCCGGACTAAAATTACTGCATGTCAGGTTTTTTAGTCCGGCGGCTTTCTCCGGACATGGTAAACAGCATGTCGGATCCGTCCTGCCGCAAGTGTGAAACTAGCCTAAAGCATGATTTTTCAAAAATTATGTTTTTGTGTAAAGCTGATAAAATAAACAAATAGACAAATTTGGTGTCTCTCTCTTATTTCTGATATTTAATGACTCTATAATGGCAGGGTCTGCTCCAGAGAATTGGTGTTTAGCAAATGTGGTGCCAAAATTGAAAAAGGGTTCAAAAACAGAGCCCAGAAACTATAGGTTGGTAAGTTTTACATTTGTCATGGGTAAACTGTTTGAAGCATTTCTAAGAGTTGCTATCCTAGAGAATATGAAAATGAACATCAGCTAATAACACTGTATCAGTATGGCTTCATAAAGGATCGGTCATGTCAAACTAATTTGATCAGTTTCTATGAGGAGGTTCTAGACATGACAGGAATCAGTCAATGGATGTCGTATATCTTGACTTCTCCAAAGCATTTGATACAGTGACACATGAAAGGTTAGTATATAAAATTAGAAGGCTTGGAATGGGAGAAAACGTCTGTATGTGGGTAAGTAACTGTCTCAGTGATAGAAAACAGAGGGAGGTTATTAATGGTACACACTCAGATTGGGTCACTGTCACTAGTGGAGTACCTCAGGGGTCAGTATTGGGCCCTATTCTATTCAATATACTTATTAATGAGCTTGTAGAAGGCTTGCATAGTAAAGTATCAATTTTGCAGATGACACTAAACTGTGTAAACTAATTAACACTGAAGAGGACAGTATACTACTACAGAGGGATCTGGATAGATTGGAGGCTTGGGCAGAGAAGTAGCAGATGAGGTTTAACACTGACAATTGTGAGGTTATGAACATGGGAAGAAATAATGCAAGTCACCCGTACATACTAAATGGTAAAACGCTGGGTAACACTGACATGGAAAAGTACTTAGTAACTTTAGTGGAAAGCAAACTAAACTGTAGAAACCAGCGTCAGGCAGCTTCTGCCAAGGCCTATAAGATTATGGGTTGCATTAAAAGGGGCTCAGATGCATGTAAGGAGAACATAGTGCTGCCACTTTACAAATCACTAGTCAGAACACACATGGAGTACTGTGTACAGCTATGGGCTTCTGTGAACAAAACAGACATAGCAGAGCTGGAGAGGGTACAGAAGAGGGCAACTAAAGTAATAACTGGGATGGGTGGACTACATACCCAGAAAGATTGTCAAAATTAGGGTTATTCACTTTAAAAAAAGATGACTAAGGGGAGATCTAATAACTATGCATAAATATATCAGGGGTCAATACAGACATCTCTCCTATTATCTCTTTATTCCCAGGACTGTGACTGTGACGAGGGGATATCCTCTGCGTCTGGAGAAAAAAAGGTTTGTACACAAACATAGAAGAGGATTCTTTACGGTAAGAGCAGTGAGACTATGGAACTCACTGCCTGAGGAGGTGGTGATGGTGAGTACAATAAAGGAATTCAAGAGGGGCCTGGATGTGTTTCTGGAGTGTAATAATATTACAGGCTATAGCTACTAGAGAGGGGTCGTTGATCCAGGAAGTTATTCTGATTGACTAATTGGAGTCGGGAAGGATTTTTTTTTCCCCTAAAGTGGCTTCTACCTCACAATATAACAAATAAACTATGTTTGATGCTAGCAACATTACTCCTTCAGCCCCTGTATGCATATACAGTGGATATAAAACATCTACACACCCCTGTTAACATGTCAGGTTTCAGTGCTGTAAAAAAATGAGACAAAGATAAATCATTTCAGAACTTTTTCCACCTTTAATGTGACCTATAAACTGTACCACTCAATTGAAAAACAAACTAAAATCTTTTAGGTGGAGGGAAGAAAACAAAAAAACAAAACTAAAATAATGTGGTTGCATAAGTGTGCACACTCTCTTATAACTGGGGATGTAGCTGTGTTCAGAATTAAGCAATCACATTCAAAATCATGGTAAATAGGAGTCAGCATACACCTGCCATCATTTAAAGTGCCTCTGATTAACCCCAAATAAAGTTCAGCTGCTCTAGTTGGTCTTTCCTGAAATTTTCTTAGTCGCATCCCACTCCAAAAGCCGTGGTCCACAGAGAGCTTCCAAAGCATCATAGAGATCTCATTGTTCAAAGGTATCAGTCAGGAGAAGGGTACAAAAGAATTTCCAAGGCATTAGATATTCTATGGAACACAGTGAAGACAGTCATCATCAAGTGGAGAAAATATGGCACAACAGTGACATTACCAAGAACTGGATATCCCTCCAAAATTGATGAAAAGACGAGAAGAGAACTGGTCTGGGAGGCTACCAAAAGGCCTACAGCAACATTAAAGGAGTTGCAGGAATATCTGGCAAGTACTGGCTGTGTGGTACATGTGACAACAATCTCCCGTATTCTTCATATGTCTGGGCTATGGGGTAGAGTGACAAGACGAAAGCCTTTTCTTACGAAGAAAAACAACCCAGCCAGGCTACATTTTGCAAAAACACATCTGAAGTCTCCAAAAAGCATGTGGGAAAAGGTGTTATGGTCTGATGAAACCAAGGTTGAACGTTTTGGCCATAATTCCAAAAGATATGTTTGGCACAAAAACAACACTGCACATCACGAAAAGAGCACCATGCCCACAGTAAAGCATGGTGGTGGCAGCATCATGCTTTGGGGCTGTTTTTCTTCAGCTGGAACTGGGGCCTTAGTTAAGCTAGAGGGAATTATGAACAGTTCCAAATACCAGTCAATATTGGCACAAAACCTTCAGGCTTCTGCTAGAAAGCTGAACATGAAGAGGAACTTCATCTTTCATCATGACAATGACCCAAAGCATACATCCAAATCAACAAAGTAATGGCTTCACCAGAAGAAGATTAAAGTTTCGGAATTGCCCAGCCAGAGCTCAGACCTGAATCCGATTGAAAATCTGTGGGCTGATCTGAAGAGGGCTGTGCACAGGAGATGCCCTCGCAATCTGACAGATTTGGAGGGTTTTTTCAGAGTGGGGGCAAATCTTGCCAAGTCAAAATGTGCCATGCTGACTGATACCCAAAAAGACTGAGTGCTGTTATAAAATAAAAAGGTGCTTATACAAAGTATTAGTTTAAAGGGAACCTGCCATCAACTTTGTGCTGCCCATACTAACAGCAGAATAAAGTGGAGACAGGTTAGTTGATATCAGCTGTCTGTCATTTATAAGTTAAAAGCAAGTGGTTCCAAGAACCAGCATCACAATCATTGCAGACTGGGCCTGTAAAAGAGTCACGGACACCTGAGAAGAGTCATGATTATTGATAAATTCCTGCTCTCCCTGCCCGTCTGCTGATGACTGACAGGCTTCTACCTAGTTTTCTCCCTTTTTCTCTAGGAGAGAACTGCCAATCATCAGCAGATAGGCGGGGAGTGCAGGAGATTATGAATACCCATGAATGTTCTCAGGTAGATTTGACTCTTTTCAAGGCCTGTGCTGCAATGTTTATGATTCTGGTTCTCAGCAACCACTTACTTTCAGCTCATGAGTGACACACTGCTGACATCAGCATTTCTGTCACTAAGTTATGCTGCCCTCAGCATAAAGTTGATGACAGGTTCCCTTTAAGGGTGTGCATACTTATGCAACCATATTATTTTATTTTAATATTTTTTCTTCCCTCTACCTAAAAGATTTCAGTTTGTTTTTCAATTGAGTTTATAGGTCACATTAACCGCCTCCAGACCGCCTAACGCAGGATCGCGTTCCGGAGGCGGCAGCCCTGCGCAGAGTCACGCATATATGCGTCATCTCGCGAGACGCGAGATTTCCTGTGAACGCGCGCACACAGGCGCGCGCGTTCACAGGATCGGAAGGTAAGCGAGTGGATCTCCAGGCTGCCAGCGGCGATCGTTCGCTGGCAGGCTGGAGATGTGATTTTTTTAACCCCTAACAGGTATATTAGACGCTGTTTTGATAACAGTGTCTAATATACCTGCTACCTGGTCCTCTAGTGGTCCCTTTTGTTTGGATCGACCACCAGAGGACACAGGTAGCTCAGTAATAAGTAGCACCAAGCACCACACTACACTACACCCCCCCCGTCACTTATTAACCCCTTATTCACCCCTGATCACCCCTGATCACCCCATATAGACTCCCTGATAACCCCCCTGTCATTGATCACCCCCCTGTCATTGATCACCCCCCTGTAAGGCTGCATTCAGATGTCCGTATGATTTTTACAGATTCACTGATACATGGATCGGATCCGCAAAACACATACGGACATCTGAATGGAGCCTTATAGGGGGGTGATCAATGACAGGGGGGTGATCACCCCATATAGACTCCCTGATCACCCCCCTGTCATTGATCACCCCCCTGTCATTGATCACCCCCCTGTCATTGATCACCCCCCTGTAAGGCTGCATTCAGATGTCCGTATGATTTTTACGGATCCACTGATACATGGATCGGATCCGTAAAACACATACGGACATCTGAATGGAGCCTTATAGGGGGTGATCAATGACAGGGGGGTGATCACCCCATATAGACTCCTTGATCACCCCCCTGTCATTGATCACCCCCCTGTCATTGATCACCCCCCTGTAAGGCTGCATTCAGATGTCCGTATGATTTTTACGGATCCACTGATACATGGATCGGATCCGCAAAACACATACGGACATCTGAATGGAGCCTTATAGGGGGGTGATCACCCCATATAGACTCCCTGATCACCCCCCTCTCATTGATCACCCCCCTGTCATTGATCACCCCCCTGTCATTGATCACCCCCCTGTAAGGCTGCATTCAGATGTCCGTATGATTTTTACGGATCCACTGATACATGGATCGGATCCGTAAAACACATACGGACATCTGAATGGAGCCTTATAGGGGGGTGATCAATGACAGGGGGGTGATCACCCCATATAGACTCCTTGATCACCCCCCTGTCATTGATTACCCCCCTGTCATTGATCACCCCCCTGTAAGGCTGCATTCAGATGTCCGTATGATTTTTACGGATCCACTGATACATGGATCGGATCCGCAAAACACATACGGACATCTGAATGAAGCCTTATAGGGGGGTGATCACCCCATATAGACTCCCTGATCACCCCCCTGTCATTGATCACCCCCCTGTCATTGATCACCCCCCTGTAAGGCTGCATTCAGATGTCCGTATGATTTTTACGGATCCACTGATACATGGATCGGATCCGCAAAACACATACGGACATCTGAATGGAGCCTTATAGGGGGGTGATCAATGACATGGGGGTGATCACCCAATATAGACTCCCTGATCACCCCCCTGTCATTGATCACCCCCCTGTCATTGATCACCCCCCTGTAAGGCTGCATTCAGATGTCCGTATGATTTTTACGGATCCACTGATACATGGATCGGATCCGCAAAACACATACGGACATCTGAATGGAGCCTTATAGGGGGGTGATCAATGACAGGGGGGTGATCACCCCATATAGACTCCCTGATCACCCCCCTGTCATTGATCACCCCCCTGTCATTGATCACCCCCCTGTAAGGCTGCATTCAGATGTCCGTATGATTTTTACGGACATCTGTCATCTGTCACTGTCATTGATCACCCCCCTGTAAGGCTCCATTCAGACATTTTTTTGGCCCAAGTTAGCGGAAATTATTTTATTTGTTCTTACAAAATCTCATATTCCACTAACTTGTGTCAAAAAATAAAATCTTACATGAACTCACCATACCCCTCACGGAATCCAAATGCGTAAAAATTTTTAGACATTTATATTCCAGACTTCTTCTCACGCTTTAGGGCCCTTAGAATGCCAGGGCAGTATAAATACCCCACTTGTGACCCCATTTCGGAAAGAAGACACCCCAAGGTATTCCGTGAGGGGCATATTGAGTCCATGAAAGATTGAAATTTTTGTCCCAAGTTAGCGGAAAGGGAGACTTTGTGAGAAAAAAATATATATATCAATTTCCGCTAACTTGTGCCAAAAAAAATAAATTTCTATGAACTCGCCATGCCCCTCATTGAATACCTTGGGGTGTCTTCTTTCCAAAATGGGGTCACATGTGGGGTATTTATACTGCCTTGGCATTCTAGGGGCCCTAAGGCGTGAGAAGAAGTCTGGGATCCAAATGTCTAAAAATGCCCTCATAAAAGGAATGTGGGCTCCTTTGCGCATCTAGGCTGCAAAAAAGTGTCACACATCTGGTATCGCTGCACTCAGGAGAAGTTGGGCAATGTGTTTTGGGGTGTCATTTTACATATACCCATGCTGGGTGAGATAAATATCTTGGTCAAATGCCAACTTTGTATAAAAAATGGGAAAAGTTGTCTTTTGCCGAGATATTTCTCTCACCCAGCATGAGTATATGTAAAAAGACACCCCAAAAAACATTGCCCAACTTCTCCTGAATACAGCGATACCACATGTGTGACACTTTTTTGCAGCCTAGGTGGGCAAAGGGGCCCACATTCCAAAGAGCACCTTTCGGATTTCACAGGTCATTTACCTACTTACCCCACAAGTGACCCCATTTTGGGGTCACTACCCCACAAGTGACCCCATTTTGGAAAGAAGACACCCCAAGGTATTCCGTGAGGGGCATGGCGAGTTCCTAGAATTTTTTATTTTTTGTCACAAGTTAGCGGAAAATGATGATTTTTTTTCCACTAACTTGTGACAAAAAATAAAAACTTCCATGAAATCACTATGCCCATCACGAAATACCTTGCGGTGTCTTCTTTCCAAAATGGGGTCACTTGTGGGGTAGTTATACTGCCCTGGCATTTTAGGGGCCGAATGCGTGAGAAGTGGTTTGAAATCAAAATCTGTAAAAAATGGCCGGTGAAATCCGAAATGTGCTCTTTGGAATGTGGGCCCCTTTGCCCACCTAGGCTGCAAAAAAGTGTCACACATCTGGTATCCCCGTACTCAGGAGAAGTTGGGCAATGTGTTTTGGGGTGTCTTTTTACATATACCCATGCTGGGTGAGAGAAATATCTTGGCAAAAGACAACTTTTCCCATTTTTTTATACAAAGTTGGCATTTGACCGAGATATTTATCTCACCCAGCATGGGTATATGTAAAATGACACCCCATGGGTATATGTAAAATGACACCCCGAATGCGTGAGAAGTGGTTTGAAATCAAAATCTGTAAAAAATGGCCGGTGAAATCCGAAAGGTGCTCTTTGGAATGTGGGCCCCTTTGCCCACCTAGGCTGCAAAAAAGTTTCACACATCTGGTATCCCTGTACTCAGGAGAAGTTGGGCAATGTGTTTTGGGGTGTCTTTTTACATATACCCATGCTGGGTGAGAGAAATATCTTGGCAAAAGACAACTTTTCCCATTTTTTTTATACAAAGTTGGCATTTGACCGAGATATTTATCTCACCCAGCATGGGTATATGTAAAATGACACCGCAAAACACATTGCCCAACTTCTACTGAGTACAAGGATACCAGATGTTTGACACTTTTTTGCAGCCTAGGTGGGCAAAGGGGCCCACATTCCAAAGAGCACCTTTCGGATTTCACCGGCCATTTTTTACAGATTTTGATTTTAAACTACTTACCACACATTTGGGCCCCTAGAATCCCAGGGCAGTATAACTACCCCACAAGTGACCCCATTTTGGAAAGAAGACACCCCAAGGTATTCGCTGATGGGCATAGTGAGTTCATGGAAGTTTTTATTTTTTGTAAAATTGAAACAGTTTCAATGAAATAAAAATCATACTTACATCATCTACTTGCTACGGACAAGTAAATGGATGAGGTAACTATGATTAATTTATTTTTTCACTCAATTATTGTTATCAGATGCCGAGATCAGGTATGAACGCGGCATCTGAGGGGTACAATACTATGGAGCAGCGCAATCACTTCCTGTTCTTGCGCCCATTACTTTACGAAGTAATTAATCACAAAGCAAATTCTTTGGTAAAATTTAGTAAAGCAGCCAAATCAAATTTTTATAATAGTTGGGAAGCAAACTTATCAATGTATTTATTTTAGTTGTCTGGTGTAACTACATTGAGAAATATGGTAATTAGAATGAGTGGTATATTTATGAAGTGCTTCTTCCACTTTACTGATAGTGGGTGAGGCCAAGGAAGATTTTTTATTTCAATTAAAATGTCACCCACTTAAAGGTGTTTTCTACTAGTGTTGAGCGCAAATATTCAAATCGCAAATTTTAATTGCGAATATCGCCACCTCAAGAATTTGCGAATATTTAGAATATAGTGCTATAAATTCGAATTTGCGAATGGTGTTGATCCCGAATATTCTAATTGCAAATTTTTATCGCAAATATATTACATTGCTGATTTTTGCAATCAAGTAAATAATGACTGGGGATCACAAATTCTCGAATTTGCAAATTTATGGTGAATATTCGGCCACAAATTTGTGAAATATCACAAATTTGAATATTGCCTATGCCGCTCATCACTATTTTCTACGTGTTTTATACTGATGACCTATCCTCAGGATAAGTCATATATATCTGATAGGTGGGGGTCCGACTCTAATTCAGCTTCTTGAAAAGGCCAGAGCATTTCAGTAAACTTTGTGGCCTCCTCATACAGTATCTTACCTTAGGCCAGTGACATTACATTCATCAGTCACCTGGCTTTAGTGCATCTCAGTCCCATTTAAGTAAATTAAGGATGATGTGTGATATAAAGCACAGCACCATCCAATGGATAAGCTGCAAGGAGGAAGTGGCACCCATTGGAGCAGCCTTTTCAAAAAGCTGATTGGTTTGCCAGGTGTTGGACCCCCATCGATCAGATACTGATGATCCTATCCTGAAGATAAGTCATCAGTATAAGATACCTGGAAAACCAATTTAATAAAAAAAAAATAATAAAATGCAATTTTATCAGAAATCTGGGGCATTGGGCTTTGCATTTTCCCTGTGCTGTGGCATGGGAGGAGCGATGCGGAGAATAGGGTTTTCGTTGTTCTCGCTGTAACAGTCAATCACAGTGGCTTTTCTGACACCGATTCAGTGAAAGGAGACACCTTTCAATAACACGCTTATGTTGGGGCCCCTGCCTGATGGTAGTTGGGGTGCCCTTGATGTTACAGGCATGGTGCAGGTACAAGGCAGGCGGTGTAGGTGCAATGGCAGGCATATGGTGCACGAGTCAGTAACCAGGCCAGAGGTAGAAATTACAAATGTGCAGAAAGAATGGGAGTTGTAATACATCCAAAGGTATTAAAACACAGTTCCAACAATTCACAGTGCAAATATCCCTAGATAGCAAAGTAGTGATGTGAGTAATGAAGTGAATTATAGTAATATGTTCTCTCTAACTTCCCAAAGACTTTTGCTGCAGAATCTGTGACAATCAGACATGAGCGAATTTCTTGAAAATTTGATTCGGCTGATTCACCAAATTTCTTTTCATGAAGTGCATTTTTTTGCAAGTAGCAGGTACAATTTCAGGGAGATGCGATAGCGTCGCCCCCATTATTGTACCCCTAAGATGCCGCTTTCATACATGATTGCGGCATCTGAGTGTACAAACAGTGTGAAATTAACGTTAAAAAAAAACATTACATCAAGCCTACTGCGTCCATTTGTGCGCGACGGTCCAGCCGCCGCCATCTTGCTTGAAGATCTCGGCCGAAATCTCATGCAGCGCTAGATTACGTCATCAATTCACTGACACGAAGGACGAGGAAATTCAGCTTCTATGCGAATCGAATCATTCCTGAAATTCGGATCGAATTCCACTTCGTGGGATTCGATTCACTCATCTCTAGTGGCAATATTACTCTTGCAATGCTGGCTGTATTTTCCAACTGAGGGATACAAGATTTAAGATACGACTAGCCAGGTCGTGTCCAAGTGTGAAGGGTGTCTCAACAATGTCCCTCTCACAGAAATAACGTCTATAGCCTTTAGAAGCAAATAACTTACTGGCTGACTCCAATGCTTGACCATGCAATCCCTAGACCTTCTTTGCTGTATCTCTCTCTCTCTCATATCATGTCACATGTCACATATATTAACTGGTCTCCATAATAGAAATAGTACCCACTCAGAGGTTTCACCTGAAGCGTTTCAACTTTATAGTTGAACTAGTAGCGAATGTGAGGCTGGCAAAGCAATTTTTTTTTAGCTTTGCTACATAAGCCTGCTTAAAAGACAGGGAAGCATCTCTGCCAATCTGGTGTGTAAAAATAATGCAGCGCTCATTGATGTTGTGTCCTCCTTACAGAAAGTAAGTATATTTATAGCTCCTTCTTATTCAACTGAGGATATGTCATCAGTATACCAAAGACAGACAACACCTTCAGCAACTTTATTTAAAGGGGTTATTCGAGTTATTTTTTTGTTCTTTCTATGTGCCTAACTAAGCAAATGTAACAGCTTTCCAATTCACTCACTTTATCTCCTGTGGCTGGTTTCTCAGATTTCACTGAGGGTCACATGACCTGTGATGTCAGCTTCTCTCCCTGCTCTGATAAAGGTCGTTTACAAGCCTGTAAACGAGGGACGTCACTGTGCTGGCCACGCCCCCCCTTCACTGCCGTCTGCTCTCTCTCCTAAGATTCTTAAAGGGATTCTGTCACCAGGTTTTGGGCTATAGAGCTGCGGACATGGACTGCTAGATCGCCGCTAGCATGTCCGCAATATATCTGTCCTATAGGGCTGTGTGCTTTTAATTTCTTTAAAAAAGGATTTTATAGATATGTAAATTAGTCTTAAATGTGTCCAAGGGGCTGTACTAACCTTCCTGGAGCCCATCCACGCCCCCCTGTGAAGGAGCCCAGCACCGCCTATGTCCTCCGAATCTCCTCCTTTCATCACCGATAGATTGCCGTAATCTCGCGATGCGCGAGCTCGCGCATGCGCAGTTCTTTCCCTGAGGCTGATGCCAGCACAGGGAAAGAACACTATACCGGCACTGCGCATCGCGAGATTACGGCAATCTATCGGTGATGAAAGGAGGAGATTCGGAGGACATAGGCGGTGCTAGGCTCCTTCACAGGCGGGCGTGGCTGGGCACGGCTGGGCTCCAGGAAGGTTAGTACAGCCCCTTGGACACATTTAAGACTATTTTACTATAAAATCCTTTTTTAAAGAAATTAAAAGCACACAGCCCTATAGGACAGATATATTGCGGACATGCTAGCGGCGATCTAGCCGTGCATGTCCACAGCTCTATAGCCCAAACCTGGTGACAGAATCCCTTTAACCCCTTCAGCTGCACATACTGGCTAGCTGCAGCAGTGACAATTCTGGGCACAGGATCTGACAGACTAGAGAGAACATTGCACAAGAAGGTAGGGGGAAGATCCTGTGTGTATTAGCAGTGTCATTATACAGCTGGGACTTGTAGTTCTACACTTACAACATGCTGCAGAGTCTCCCAGCACTCAGGCAGCTCTTGTATCCACTCCCTTAGCAGTGTCATTATACAGGTGGGACTTGTGGTCCTACACATACAGCATGCTGCTGATTCTCCCAGCAGGCAGACATGTCACTCAGGGCAGCACTTGTATTCACTCCCTTAGCAGTGCAGGGGGAGGGGCAGAGAATGTTTTTATTGCATGTAAACAAAAGGCCAGAAAAGAACCAGGGAAATGAGGAAATATATATCTTTTTTTTTTTTACATAAAACTTGCTTAGCTCAGTTATACACTGCTCAAAAAAATAAAGGGAACACTTAAACAACACAATGTAACTCCAAGTCAATCACACTTCTGTGAAATCAAACTGTCCACTTAGGAAGCAACACTGAGTGACAATCAATTTCACATGCTGTTGTGCAAATGGGATAGACAACAGGTGGAAATTATAGGCAAGAGGCCAGAGCATGGAGGCGCTACCAGGAGACAGGCCAGTACATCAGGAGACGTGGAGGAGGCCGTAGGAGGGCAACAACCCAGCAGCAGGACCGCTACCTCCGCCTTTGTGCAAGGAGGAACAGGAGGAGCACTGCCAGAGCCCTGCAAAATGACCTCCAGCAGGCCACAAATGTGCATGTGTCTGCTCAAACGGTCAGAAACAGAATCCATGAGGGTGATATAAGGGCCCGACGTCCACAGGTGGGGGTTGTGCTTACAGCCCAACACCGTGCAGGACGTTTGGCATTTGCCAGAGAACAACAAGATTGGCAAATTCGCCACTGGCGCCCTGTGCTCTTCACAGATGAAAGCAGGTTCACACTGAGCACATGTGACAGACATGACAGAGTCTGGAGACGCGGTGGAGAACGTTCTGCTGCCTGCAACATCCTCCAGCATGACCGGTTTGGCATTGGGTCAGTAATGGTGTGGGGTGGCATTTCTTTGGAGGGCCGCACAGCCCTCCATGTGCTCGCCAGAGGTAGCCTGACTGCCATTAGGTACCGAGATGAGATCCTCAGACCCCTTGTGAGACCATATGCTGGTGCGGTTGGCCCTGGGTTCCTCCTAATGCAAGACAATGCTAGACCTCATGTGGCTGGAGTGTGTCAGCAGTTCCTGCAAGACGAAGGCATTGATGCTATGGACTGGCCTGCCCGTTCCCCAGACCTGAATCCAATTGAGCACATCTGGGACATCATGTCTCGCTCTATCCACCAACGGCATGTTGCACCACAGACTGTCCAGGAGTTGGCAGATGCTTTAGTCCAGGTCTGGGTGGAGGTCCCTCAGGAGACCGCCCGCCACCTCATCAGGAGCATGCACAGGCGTTGTAGGAAAGTCATACAGGCACGTGGAGGCCACACACACTACTGAGCCTCATTTTGACTTGTTTTAAGGACATTACATCAAAGTTGGATCAGCCTGTAGTGTGTTTTTCCACTTTAATTTTGAGTGTGACTCCAAATCCAGACCTCCATGGGTTGAAAAATTTGATTTCCATTTTTTTATTTTTATGTGATTTTGTTGTCAGCACATTAAACTATGTAAAGAACAAAGTATTTCAGAAGAATATTTAATTAACTCAGATCTAGGATGTGTTATTTTTGTGTTCCCTTTATTTTTTTGAGCAGTGTATATTGCTGCCCATCAGATTTTCAGTGCAATATTTATTTTCATAACTCTGACAACCCCTTTAACTATTTTGTATCAACTTCAGACAAAGACATCTCCAACTGAAAGTGAGACAGGATAATTAAAACATCCTACAAAGCTTACACCTCTCTCAATGAAACATGCAAGCTAGTTTTTTTTCTAGAAGGAAAAGAGAACCAGATATCTCAAAAGAGACTTATTCGGTTGACTTGCCTTGTGGGATACACTTTGGTGTGGTCTTTATCATTGAGAGACAAAATAAAACAGTTTGAGTGTTAACACTTCAAATGAAACAAATGACGTTAGAAAGCATAGAATTTTTAAAATTTTCTATGAATTTCCAAAAGCAACTTTTTTAAAGGGAATCTGTCACCTGCTTTTACCATTTCAAGCTGTCACCATCGCTATGTTCACTAAAGTACCTTATTTCCAGCAGTCTTCTTACTTTATTTCGTTTTGTCCTTTTGATATAAAAGCCCTTTTTATGATATGCTAATGAGGCTCCAAGGTGCCCAGAGGGGCTTTATTTTCCCTCTCCGGTGTCCAGTGACGCCCCCCTGCAGTGCCCAAGAGCGCCTCCTGATCCTCAAATAACCTCCCACAGCCCTGTCAAACGGTTCCGCCCCCTCCCCACGTCATCGTCTACCTTCTAGAAAGGCCCCGTCTTTCCTGTCGGCGGCCAGAAAACTTGCGCAGGCGCAGTACCGCCTGCGGCTGCGCGATCATCAACCTCCTCAGGGCAACAGCGCTCAGTTTACATCACTGGGCTCGGCGCATGCCCAGTGAGACTTTTGAGGCTGTTGCCCTCAGGAGCTTGATGATCGCGCAGGCCGCAGGCAATACTGCGCCTGTGCAAGTTTTCTGGCCGCCGACAGGAAGAAGGACGGGGCATTTCTAGAAGGTAGATGATGACGTGGGGAGGGGGCAGAACCGTTTGCTGGGGCTGTGGGAGGTTATTTGAGGATCAGGAGGCGTTCTTGGGCACTGCAGGGGGGCGCCACAGGGCACCGGAGAGGGAAAAAAACGCCCCTCTGGGCACCTTGGAGCCTCATTAGCATATCATAAAAAGGGCTTTTATATCAAAAGGACAAAACAAAATAAAGTAAAAAGAAGACTGCTGGAAATAAGGTACTTTAGTGAACATAGCAATGGTGACAGCTTAAAATGGTAAAAGCAGGTGACAGATTCCCTTTAAAGGGTTGTCTGCTTTTTTAATGTTGATGACCTTTAATATCAGATTGTTGTTTAAAGAGAAAGCAGCGCTCGTATGAGAGCTGCTTTTTCCTCTCTGTTTACCTGCCCACCATCCCAACCTTAGGGGTGAGCAGGTATTATTACAACTATAGCTTACAACTACTACTTATCTTCAATGGGACGGCTCATTCCTGTTCAAGTGAATAGAAATGAGCCGTCCCATTGAAGTAAATGGGACAGCTACTCTATGTTGAAATTACACCTGCACACTGCTGCATTTCTGACAGCGAACAGGTAAAGAATGAAGAGAAGGCAACACTCGTAGGAGAGCTGCTTTCTCTTCAAACAGCCGATCGGCAGGGGTGCCAGGTGTCGTCCCCCCCCCCCCCACCACCGATCTGGTATTGATGACCCATCCTATTAAACAAATATTGGAGAAAAAATGTTACAAAACATAAAAAAGTCCTATTCAGCCAGAAACAAATTTTTATTTAAAAATGTCAGAAAAAACAAGTAGGTTTATTCATATTCTCCCCTTTAAACACACTTGCTGTACAAAAATCAGATTGACAACCCAAAATTTACAAACTTTTAGCACACCTGCCCAAAGTAAGAAAATGACTAGCTATAGAAAATGATTGGGTTTTGACATGCAATTATACCCACTGTGTACAGGAAAAAAAAACATATTGAACTGCATTCATTGTACTATAAATTTTAACATCAAGTTTATTGTTGCGACATCAAAATAATTTATTACTTGCAACAAAAGTAGTGTGCTGGAATCAATTTATCGAAGCAGCTCTAATTGACATACAGCAAGAACAAAACATTGGCAGTTTGAAAATAAGACTTGATTGAACCAAAATTAGCAGTTTTAGCTTGTCATTTTTTTTAGAAAAACTTTCAAAACCCTGCCACCAAGTGTGAGTTAAGCTGGCCACGTATGCAAGATAAATGCCAGTTGGCAGTTGCTTTGACTGACAAAAACATGAAAAATGTATTGCAAAAATTCATTAATTCAGTAAAATTCTATAATTTTCAAACTAGTTCTCCACTAAAAGCAGAAACTTGAGGGTTCTTGACCTCCCTAATTTAAATATGTATGTGTTAGTTTTCTCTTATTTCTCAGACCATCTACATAGAAAAACTGCATATTTCTGTAGCCTCCTAACTTTGAAAATTCTCACTGATGCTTAGTACTATTAAAAATTAACATTATTTCAAGTTATTTTCATAATTTAAAGGGGTTATCCAATTCTAAAAATGCCCAGCACAATGCTCTGACCCTCCTATAGTTCATACTTACCGCACTCCCCGTCACCCGCGTCACTCCAAATCCCTGCACTGCCGCCACTGCACTTCCCTGTTGCGTGGATAAAAACATCCGGCTACAGGGGTGCAGCCAATAGCAAGCCTCCACGGTGGCCCCCTTTGCATCCCCGCATTTTTAGAATTAGATAACCCCTTTAAATTAATTTAATTTTAGTTAAATTAAATCACATGACTGGTCATTAATGCCAAAACAGGTAATAAAAACCAGTTCTGCCTTGGGGTTTCTTCCTGAATTCTACTATGCCACAGAGCCATGTTAAATGGTCACTGACTTTTTACACATTTTTTGTATAAATCAGTAGTGAATGAGAAGCTTTGGAATATATCTTATCAATCAAAAATGCCTCTTTCTTCACCACTTCAGCAATTTTACTCCTACTCCTAAACATTCTCTGCAACTGAGAGATAGATTGTCAGATAACTCCTCATCTGCCTTCCCTCTCAAAAAACTTCTAGAAAAAAAACATGCATTCTGATCCTTTAGTGAACTGGCAGTTTAAATGTAATGCTGAGGGTCTGTACCCAAAAGCACGACTGTCTGAATATTAAACCCCTAACACATGATCTGTGACCCCACACCTATCTGCTTACTCTTGGAGGGCTTGGCTGCTGAAATGTGTGTAGTTCTGCCTCTGCTAGCCCTTCCGCCTGAAATTCTGTGCTCCCATAAGGCACTTGCATGTGCTATCCCCAGCTCTTAAAGGGCAAGTCTGGCGCCTAATCAGTCCCCAGCCAAAGGCAGCCTTCCATGGAAAATTTGCAACATCTTCCCCAATGAGAAAGTGCTGGATTAGCAAGAGTGAAATCACTTTTTCATCTAAATGGTTTCATCTAAGCCTCATGCACACGTCCGTGAAACACGGACCGTGTGATACCGACCTGGATTTCTTCTGAGTGCAGGAGCGCTTGCCGTCATAGCAACCAATGACGCCGTGCGCTCCCGCACTCAGAAGAAAACTAGGCCGGTAGCACACGGTCCGTGTTTCACGGACGTGTGCATGAGACTTAACTCCTACACAGGGATCTGGACATCGCTGTTGGATTAGCAACCAGGTTTCTACCTGCTGGGATAATCTCAGTGTAGTTGCCAGCTGACCCACTGGTGTCAGGCACTCTGATGCAAGCACTTTGAACTCTGGTTATAGAAAACACACCAAAAATGCAGAAGAATCCCCAGCACAGTCTGAAAAAGCACCAAAGCTTAATTGCTGGTTTTAGAGATCCGGGCAGGGCACAGTTAATGCAGACACAGGTAAGACTGCTGGGGTAGTGGTGAGGCAGGCTGGGCACTTGGCTGGAGCACAGAGAGAAAAGACTGAAACGCAAACTGAACTGAACTTGGACATGAAAGCATAGGACAACACAGGCAGGATGGAAACAGAACTTGGAGCATGGCAGGAAATAACACAGGATAAATGCAGTAAATTACAATAGCACCAGATTATCAAAAATGTTTGCTGGTTACCAGGGAACCTAAACTTCAGGCACCCTCTGCCTGGAGAGGGTGCCTTAAATACCCAAGTACCTTCAGCTATTAGCTGGGGAAGCATTTATAAGTGTGCACACTGGACCTTTAACAGGGCTGAAGGTGAGTGCAAGCACGCCATAAGGGAGCATCAGGTCGAAGCATGTAGGCAGCAGTAGGGGAAGGGCGCTGGCGAGAAGGATACTGGATTGCATGGTGAGTGGCACTATGTCCACATCTACAGGGGACAGCAGAAAGGTGGTGGGCATGGACCACAGGCCTACCACTGAACAATAGGTTCTTTGCTTGTCTAATCCTGCATAGGTGTGCTATGGTGTTGTGCTGACCTCTGCCTGTTTATCGGATTGACCCTGTCTTTGAATCCTGACTCCTGCCTGACTTCTGTATTGATCCTGTGCCAACTTTTCTCATATACTGCCTGTTTAATGTATTGAAGGAAGTCTACCTGCCCTAACCTTGATGTCACGTACCACAGGCCCAAGGCAGACCGCGCCTAGCTCTCAATTTGATTTACAGTGCTGCATTTTTATTACATACGGTACCAACGTTCATATCATGTTGCTTGCATTTTGTCAGTGTAAAATAGAAATATATAAATGAATGATGAAAATTTGATTTGTGTGCATACCTTGCATTTAGAGTAAACTCTGTTGAATGAACTTCCAAACATATAGCTTCTGTTAAATCAATAAATCCCTCTGGAACAGAATGATCTTCATTTTCATAGTAGCTTAGCAGGCTATTTTCTATGGTGCACCACCACTTTTTCATATCTAAATGAACATAATTTCAAAATACAACAAATATTTATAGCACTGTGAGTACAAATCTCAAAAATGTGCTGTTGGTTACAGTTTCATGTTTTTCAAATGCCCATGTATGAAAAGTGTCTTTGTACTGAGAGTTATTGTGCATTAAAAATTGAACAATGTTGACTGGGTCAGAAATAAATTCTCAAAAGCTGGCAGACTGTTTAGTGTGTTTGGGGGTATCAGGATTAGACTCAGAATGTGAGCTTAAGTGTACCCTTGTATGTGCAACCACCTTGTTAGTAAAATTATTGATGGACAGTTAGACTAGTAGTATTTCTTTAAATCTTCAGCCCAGGTCAAGAGAAAGATGAAAAATCAATGGACTGGAGACCAAGAAAATCCCACAATTTCTATGTTGCTAGCTCATTTGCTGCTTAAATTGGTCATGGTGAAGGGGAACCACAACCTTTTAAATCTGCTGTGAAGCCTCATGCTATGTTATGCCTGGTCTTATGGCACCACAAGTGGCACACATGCTCGTGGTTTCTGGGCCAGGAGCTAATAAAGCTATATTTGCCAACAGTCCCAAATTTGCAGGGATGATCCCTAATTTTTAGAGGCAAAACAGGCAAATTCAAACTGTCCTGGGGCAAAATGGATGGGGCTTCTGTAAGCACTCCTCATAAGTGTTCTGAGTAGGGATGAGCAAACTTCATGTTTTGAAGTTCGGCGGGTCGGGTCCGGGTTTAGCCTGAATTCCATTATGGATTCCATTACCACAGAACATAACAGAATTCTATGACAAAATGCACCACAGAAGCCTTTAAGACTTAAGAGGCATTCCATTTTGCGTTCCATCATAATACAAGTCTATGGGCAGCATAACGAAACCGGGCAGATCCGTTATGCTGCCCATAGACTTGTATTATGATGGAACGCAAAATGGAATGCCTCTTAAAGGCAACTGTGGTGCATTCCGTCACAGAATTTCGTTATGTTCCGTGGTAACGGAATCCATAATGGAGTTCAGGCTAAACCTGAACTTTAAAACATGATGTTCGCTCATACCTAGTTCTGAGTCCTGAGTGTTCCCAGGGAAAGCTTACCCCTAACTTTCCAAGAAAAGTGTCAAGTATGTAAATGACACATTAATTTGCTAAAGTATTGATTTAATTCATCAATTTCTTTAAATCTCAGAATGGAGCAGAGAAAATGTGGCAGACTACAGATACACCGAATCATTTCTCTTTCCTCTTGGCTGAAAATATCCTGACATGAGTGGTGCAAGATGATCATCTTTAAAAAACAAAAAACGTTTGCATTACATTGCAGGGCTGGTAATTAGATATGATCGAATAGAAGATGACGAAGTAGAATTCGATCCGAGTTTCAGGAATTATTCGATTCGCACTGAATCCGGATTTCCTCATGCTTCATGGTAACGAATCACATTCCTAAAATGGCTGCTGCACATGTTAGGACATGGGGCAAGGAACTCTGGGAAAGAGGGATCACCCACAATGCCAGGCATGCAGCCCATCAGCAGCCAGTCAGCCCTGTGATGTCACAGCCCTATAAATAGCTTCAGCCATCTTGGATTCAGCCATTTTCCAGTGTGCTTAGTGCAGGGAGGCACGTTAGCAGGCGCTAGGGCCAGTGCTAGAAAAGACTTGAAAACGTATATTTTGCTTAAAAGGAAGTTCAGAAAAAGAACATTAGAAGTGTAGGGAAAGGATAGGGAGGAATTATTACACAGTATTGAAGCAGAACAGGGCTCAATAGGAGTGTGTACAGCCTGGGTAATAGGAACAATCCTAATACACCTTGCTGCACTGACTGCAGATCCAAATTGCCATTATACTGCTTCTCATTTCAGGTTTGCAATACCTCTGTAATTCCAGCAAACTGTTTTTGTTATTAGGGACTTATTAGCCTTTGTGCGGTGCAGTTATATATATATGTTCTAAAGCCTTTTTTGGTGTGTATTAGTGGGGATAAAGAAAAAGGGCTTATTAGCCGTTGTGTGGTAAAGTGAGAAAATATAGCCCTTTTTGGCATGTATTAATTTCCACAATAGACATCCTACACAGGATAGCAAATGTGTGGATGTGATAAACAATAAAAAAAAATAGCAATAACTTATACAAAGACAGGTGCACTCTGTAGTCTTACTAAACCCTCATACTGATGTAAAATTTAGAGATTAGCCAACATATCCTACTGTGTAGGACATGTCTGAGCCCAAGCACCGCGCCAAGGTTTCTCAAGTAGCTCGGCACCTAACGCTAAACCTACCTGTGCCATATGGGCAATCCTAGGAGCCAGTGGGCAAATTACAGGAGAGCAAGGTCTTGCCATATGGGCAATCCCAGGAGCAAATGGGAGGAGGGAAAGAGCTCTGAGCCCCACGCAAGACTGGCTGATATAGCCCAGACCTAACATTTGCACAAGAATGTTGCCTGTAGATGGAAATAAAGACACATATGGGGTTAAGCACTTCCTGCTTTTCATCACCACGCCAATTTGTAGTTTATATATAGAATTATTTGGAGGTGTAAAAACTCCTAGTCTGAATGTGCCTATATTTCCATCTATAGGCAACATTCTGGTGCACATGTGAGGCCCGGGCTATATCAGCCAGTCTTGGGTGGGGCTCAGAGCTCTCTCCCTCCTCCCATTGCAAGCATGGCTGCATGCTGGAGGTAACTGGGAGTTTTCTGTGAGTCAGACCTTGCGCTCCTGTAATTTGCACACTGGTTTATGGTATTGTCCATACGGCATAGGTAGGTTTAGCGTTAGGTCCTGAGCAACTTGAGAAATTTTGGCGTGGTGCTCGGGTCAGACATGTCCTCCACAGTAGGATATGTTGGCTAATCTCTCAATTTTACATCAGTATGAGGGTTTAGTAAGGCCGCAGAGTGAACCTGTCTTTGCATAAGTTATTGTTATTATGTATTAATTTCCTTTTTATTTACTTATTTGATCTAACAGTATGTAAGACAGAGAAGTGACAGGACCTGCACAGAGGAGGGGTACATGCCTAAATGTTTATGACGCAGGCACAGGTCGCAGCAGAGTAAGGGGGCGTGGCAGCATGGGACACTTCGAGAGGCCTGAGTTCTCAATGTCAGCTAGCAGTCGTATCTTGACCAGCAACTTAGCAGTTCTTAAATGGTTGACTCGATCTTTGACTTTGTCACAAGTGACATCAGACACCCCCAGCAAAGAGCCATTGGGTTCATCAGACACAGCCCTTAGTTGGCATGGCCCGGGAGCAGGCCCTGTGCCCTCACCTGTCCTCAAGCTGCCTCTGTCTTTTTCTGTTCCCTCAGCCAGAGAAGTATTATATGCTGTGGGCTCAGCTCCACTATACAGCGAGGATGAGCTACTAGAGGACAGTCAGCAGCTACTGCCCAGCCAAGATCCAGAGAAGACATCTGCCGATTCCTGCGGTAGGCGGTCAAGTAGTGATGAGGAGAGTGGTGTGGGAGCTGGTGTTGCGAGCCGTCAGGCTCCTGGATCAGACACCATTGAGGAGGACATAAGTGACATGCAGAGAGTACTCAATGATGATGTTGCCGATCGCAATTTGGAGCCGGGTGATGAAGGGGCTTTATCATCATCGGGAGAAAAGGGTGGCAGCTTGAGCGCGAGGCAGTGGTGGAGCCAACAAGTCGGTAGAGTGGCCGGGGGTCAGTAGGTTGGCAGCATTGGGAAGTTGGGAGCCAAACGTGCTCGGGGTAGGCCACCCACTTCATAGGAACCTACCGTTCCAGAAAGTAGTGGTGCAGGGGTTCACGGAGGCAGTGGTGGTAGCAGTCAGTCATTGTGGAGTGTTGGGGGTACCTTCACCTACTCGACGGTGTTGCAGTTTTTTGTTAAGCCGCCGGAGGAGGTGAACATGGTCATTTGTCGAATTTGTAGGCATAAGGTGAAGCGTGGCCAGGGTGCCAATGTTGGCACCACGGCCCTGCATCAACATATGCAGCGTCACCATAAAGTTGCCTGGGAGAACCGTGGCTCCAATGTATGCACCCGATTTAAGGCAGTCAGGGCTCCACCACCTCAGTAGAACAAAGCTTTCTGTCCTTCCCATCATCTGCTGGTCCTGATGCTCCTGCTCCTCCTCCTAGTCAGTCATTTCGCCAGCAATCGATCACCAAAGCGATTGCCAAGAGACAACAGTATGCGTTCACTCATCGGCACAGAAGCTAAAAGTGCTCCTGGCCAAGTTGCTGGTACTTCAGTCCCTCCCTTTTCAAGTGGTGGACCTTTCAGAGAACTGATGGCTTGTGCCGAGCCGAGGTGGAGAGTCCCAAGCCGTCATTTATTGCAGTACCATCCCTGCACACATATTTAGAACAGAAGGTGGGCCAGTCCTTGAGCCTGTCGGTGTCTGCCAAAGTGAACTGCAGCGCCGACATATGGAGCTTTAACTATGGTCAAGGAAAATATATGTCCTTTACGGCCCACTTGGTAAATGTGGTCCCTGCTCAGCCAAACCAGCAACTTGGCCAGATGACGCTGCTTTTGCCTCCACGTTCTCATGCCATTGGTCCTGCGACATTGTCTGCCTCTGCATCCTCATTCTCCACCTTGTCCTCAGCCTCCACTGCTGGGACAATTCACAGTGCCCCACCAGTATACCACATGTGCAGGGAACGGCGGTGTGACGCTGTTCTGCACCTCGTTAGCCTGGGTGAACGGAGTCACACAGGGAAGAACTGCTCTGCGTCCTTCATCAAGAAATCGAATCCTGGCTTTCTCCGCGACAACTCAAAATCGGAACCATGTTGACCGACAACGGAAAGAACAAGGTGTCGTCGCTCCGTCGAGGGCTGAGCCATGCGCCCTGCATGGCGCACGTGTTCAATCTGGTTGTCAAGCGGTACCTGAAGTCTTCCACCCATCTGCAAGACATCCTAAAAATGGCCAGGAAACTTTGGCCAAATAGACATGCACTTCAGCCATTCGTACATCGCCAAGCACACCCTCCTTGAGCTACAGCAGCAAAACTGCGTCCCCCAACATAGGCTGATATGCAACGTTTCCACCCGTTGGAATTCCACCCTCCATATTTTGGACCGACTGTACAAACAGAGAAAGGCCATAAATGATTTATTGATGATACAGGCGGACAGAGGCACTCCACTGTGTATTTTCGATGTTATCCAGTGGCAGCTCATGTGTAACACCTGCTGTTTGCTTGTGCCCTTTAAGGAAGCCACATTATTTGTTAGTCGCCAGGACTATGGGATGAACAAAGTAATTCCTCTGATTCATATCCTGGAAAAGATGCCGGTAAATCTGGCTGGTCAGGGGACATCTCACAGCCACATGAGCCTTGTGGGGGCTGAAATGGAGGAGGAGGAGGACATTGGAGCACAAGCAATGTGTAGCGAAATGGGTGGTTTTTCTACATAAGTGACAGGACAGGAGGAGTAGGTGCAGTCGAAGGAGCAAGAGGGAGATGAGGAAGACGAGGCAGATGACCCAGACACACCGTGGCAGTATGCAGTGGAGATAGAAATGTAGCAAAAAATCCTAGCCGGCGCTCTTTGTCTTCAAAACATCTCTTTCTTTATTTCATCAATGCAGATACATATTGAGGACGCGTATCGGCCCATCCAGCCTTCATCAGCTCATGAACAAGTTAGATTTTTTTGCGGAACGGAAGCACGGAATGGAACTCCACGGAAGCACTCCGTTCCATTCAAGTGAATGGGTCCACATCCGTGATGCTGAATGCACATGGCTGGTGCACCGTGCATTGCGGAACCGCCGTATGTGGCCTGCAATATGGCCACGGAACAAATACGTTCATGTGAAAGAGGCCTAAGACTGAGTTCACACTTGAGTTATTTGTTCAGTTTTGGCCCCGTAACTGCCCATAGAAGTGAAGTGTGCAGTGATTCTAAGAGCGATGCCTGTCATCTGCGTGTCATACTGACTCACAGTATTGTTTCACTTCCACAGCAGACTCACTATGTGTGTTGCTGCAAGGCACAGTATTATACACCACTTTACAGGCTCTCTGCAGTCAGGAAATAGCTGTTTTTTAACGCGATTCGCCACAAATTAATTCGTATCAAATTGTTTCAGAAAATTCTACGAACCAATCATATTCAAATATTTGAGATATCTCAAACCAAGAGGAAAGGTAAGGAAGAACAAATTTGGAATTTATGGTTTGTTGAATCTTATAAAACCCAACCTATTTGAATAAACTTGTTCAGTTGCATTATTGGATTTGTGCATAGATTTATTTTTTTGCTACTCCAAATTGTGGTTATTATACGTATTGTACATTCCAAAAACCAAACATTCAGTATGCTGATATAATTACTTTTAGAAACAGTATATCTAAACTGGTTTTGCTGTGTACATGATGCATTACTGTATGTCATATACACTACATGCAAAAAATTTATATGTTGATATGTAACTAATTTACCTTCTTTTTGTTTTCGGCTAGTTGACATCTTTGAAAAGTTTGAAGATGCTTTATACAAGAATCCACAATATGACACATTGCTGCCATTTTCCGAAAAATTTTCTGATGATTTGAAACCTAAAAAGGTTAAATCAGCATTATTTATCTGTTTCACAATACACAGGGATTTTGCCACTGATTTTGTTGTAGATCTTGTGCGGAGTAACCCTTTTGGGTAAGTTCATTGCAGCTTCCTTAGGCCTCTTGCACACGACAGTATGTATTTTTGCGGTCCGCAAAAAACGGATCCGCAAAAAATACATAATATGATGTCCGTGTGCATTCTGTATTTTGCAGAACGGAAAATCTGGCCCCTAATAGAACAGTACTATCCTTGTCCGTTATGCGGACAATAATAGGACAAGTTCTATCTTTTAGCGTAACGGATATACGGAAATAATGAAACGGAATGCACACGGAGTAATTCAATTTTTTTGGCGAAACCATTGAAATGAATGGTTCCGCATACTGACGGCAAACAGAAACCGCAAACACAGAATGGAAACGGAAAAAATATATATTCGTGTGCAAAAGGCCTTACTGTAAAAACCAGCGAGGGAACTGCAGGTGCAATGGACGTGATTGGTGTCGAAAGGGACAGCACCAATCACACCCAGGTTAGGAACTGTTCACATCTCATTTTTGTTCTAGATCTAGCATATACGTATGTAAACAGAAAACAAAACCATATAGAAACACATAGCTTGACGTACCCATAGAATATGGGCATACATTTGACTCCATTTGTCACTGTTTACATTTCTGTATTATAATTTAATTTTTTTTGCAGGATGGAATAGTGTAGTTTTATTTTTATTTATATTTTTTTGCATTGCAGTGAATGGGAGATTGATGGACACATAAGACCATATGTTTAACATATCAATTGTTATCCAGGTACTTCATACTTTCTTTGATATACTTGAAATCTTTATTTAACAAATGAAAGGTTTCCCAGAAACTTTTTCCGTTTTTGTTAAAAAATAAAATAGACACAGACACATTAAAACGTATGCACATCCGTCAAATGTATACATTACATCAAATAGATAACAAAATTGCATACGTTTGTGTACATATTTTTACTGTATGCCCACATGTGTCTGCTAGATGTACAGCAAAAACCAGAAGTGAACTGGCTCAAAGACAGGGGACACCAGTGTTTGGTGTCCCCTGTTAGTGCACCAGTTCTGTGCCCCTCTGTGCTATAAGTTGGCTGGCTGGGACCTGTGGTGCACCACCACTGAGTTCTTCTATTTGACAGTGTGAAAAAAAGAATTTATGTAACAGCTGCAATGTTCAGTAAGCTTATTGTACAGTTGTAGAAGTTCCAGATCCCTGCTCCTTCGGCTATTTTCACACTTGCGGCAGTGTGATCCGGCGGGCAGTTCCGTCTTCGGAACTGCCCGCCGGATCCGCCGATCTGGATGTGACTAAAAGCATTTGTGATACGCATCCGGATTTCAAGAAAGGATCCGTCTCTCCGCTTGTCATGCAGACAGACGGATCCGTCTTGTATCTTTTTTCACATTTTTACCTGTCTGCGCATGCGCAGGCCGGAAGGACGGATCCGGCATTCCGGTATTTTGAATAATACATTCCTATGGGGAAAAATGCAGGATCCGGCATTCAGGCAAGTCTTCAGTTTTTTTCGCCAGAGATAAAACCGTAGCATGCTACGGTTTTCTCCTTTGCCTGATCATTCAAAAATTACTGAACTGAAGACATCCTGATGCATCCTGAATGGATTACTCTTCATTCAGAATGCATGGGGATATGCCTGATCAGTTCTTTTCTGGTATAGAGCCTCTGTGACAGAACTCTATGCCGGAAAAGAAACACTAGTGTGAAAGTACCCTTAATTCCAATCATTATCCTCTTTTGGCGGACGACAAGCTATCCGTGACTGCTTTTTATGTCACCCTTTTTTTTATCAGCCTTGCACCTGTATTTTTGTGTGTGAGCTGTGACTGTCAAGTGCTGTGCTCAGTTTTTTACGCAGGATTTTCTTTTTATAATTCATGCTAAGTTTTTGGTGTGATCTTCTTTTGTGTTAAAAAAAATGTTGAAATAGTAGTTAGAGCTTTAATAGGGAAGTTCACACTTCATTCATTTGGTCAATTATTTAGATCAGTTAGGGCTTGTTCACACGGCCGTTGTGGGTCCGCAATACGGCGGGTCCGCAATACATGGGCAATAATGGATGCGGACCCATTCACTTGAATGGGTCCGCAATCACGGAGATGCGGAACGGAAGCACGGATCAGAACCCCACGGAAGCACTACGAAGTGCTTCCATGGTGTTTTTGTCCATGTCTCCGCACATTGAATGGGTCTGGATCAGTCCCGGCCACCGCATTGACGTTGCCCGTGCATTGGGGGCCGCAATTTTCCAATCCACGGAACGACCGCACAACGGCCGTGTGAATAAGCCCTTTAAATTACACCTGATCTCTAAGTAGGTTTCATTGCTGGTTTTGGCTCAATATAACTGACTGACCAAATAACTGAAGTGTGAACTTAGCCTTTATTAGGGAAGTTACTTTTTAGCTAGTATTCAGATTTTTTAAATGTAGCAAATTTTTAAGATATATTTTTGTGCTTGTGTGCGCATGTTCTGCAATCATTCATTACTGATCACACCTGTGCTTAGGTCTTATGAAGACTTTTTTTTTGTGTATAAAAAAAATAGCAGCTAGTGGTGTATATAAATACACTGCTCAAAAAAATAAAGGGAACACTTAAACAACACAATGTAACTCCAAGTCAATCACACTTCTGTGAAATCAAACTGTCCACTTAGGAAGCAACACTGAGTGACAATCAATGTCACATGCTGTTGTGCAAATGGGATAGACAACAGGTGGAAATTATAGGCAATTAGCAAGACACCCCCAGTAAAGGAGTGGTTCTGCAGGTGGTGACCACAGACCACTTCTCAGTTCCTATGCTTCCTGGCTGATGTTTTGGTCACTTTTGAATGCTGGCGGTGCTTTCACTCTAGTAGTAGCATGAGACGGAGTCTACAACCCACACAAGTGGCTCAGGTAGTGCAGCTTATTCAGGATGGCACATCAATGCGAGCTGTGGCAAGAAGGTTTGCTGTGTCTGTCAGCGTAGTGTCCAGAGCATGGAGGCGCTACCAAGAGACAGGCCAGTACATCAGGAGACGTGGAGGAGGCCGTAGGAGGGCAACAACCCAGCAGCAGGACCACTACCTCCGCCTTTGTGCAAGGAGGAACAGGAGGAGCACTGCCAGAGCCCTGCAAAATGACCTCCAGCAGGCCACAAATGTGCATGTGTCTGCTCAAACGGTCAGAAACAGACTCCATGAGGGTGATATGAGGGCCCGACGTCCACAGGCGGGGGTTGTGCTTACAGCCTAACACCGTGCAGGACGTTTGGCATTTGCCAGAGAACACCAAGATTGGCAAATTCGCCACTGGCGCCCTGTGCTCTTCACAGATGAAAGCAGGTTCACACTGAGCACATGTGACAGACGTGACAGAGTCTGGAGACGCCGTGGAGAACGTTCTGCTGCCTGCAACATCCTCCAGAATGACCAGTTTGGCATTGGGTCAGTAATGGTGTGGGGTGGCATTTCTTTGTAGGGCCGCACAGCCCTCCATGTGCTTGCCAGAGGTAGCCTGACTGCCATTAGGTACCGAGATGAGATCCTCAGACCCCTTTTGAGACCATATGCTGGTGAGGTTGGCCCTGGGTTCCTCCTAATGCAAGACAATGCTAGACCTCATGTGGCTGGAGTGTGTCAGCAGTTCCTGCAAGACGAAGGCATCGATGCTATGGACTGGCCCGCCAGTTCCCCAGACCTGAATCCAATTGAGCACATCTGGGACATCATGTCTCGCTCTATCCACCAACGTCACGTTGCACCACAGACTGTCCAGGAGTTGGCAGATGCTTTAGTCCAGGTCTGGGAGGAGATCCCTCAGGAGACCGCCCGCCACCTCAGGAGCATGCACAGGCGTTGTAGGGAGGTCATACAGGCACGTGGAGGCCACACACACTACTGAGCCTCATTTTGACTTGTTTTAAGGACATTACATCAAAGTTGGATCAGCCTGTAGTGTGTTTTTCCACTTTAATTTTGAGTGTGACTCCAAATCCAGACCTCCATGGGCTGAAAAATTAGATTTCCATTTTTTTATTTTTGTGTGATTTTGTTGTCAGCACATTCAACTATGTAAAGAACAAAGTATTTCAGAAGAATATTTAATTAACTCAGATCTAGGATGTGTTATTTTTGTGTTCCCTTTGTTTTTTTGAGCAGTGTATTAACTGGTTACTGAGACCAGGGTTAAAAAATGCCCCTGCATATGTGAAAGATACTAATGACTTCCTTTTGGCACTCCCTAGATGTAGAAAATCTCTCTATACTCGCATACCGCACAGAGCAGGGATTACGGCAGTAATGGATGTTCTGGGCAACACTGGAAAGAGCAATTTGTTTTGTCAGTTTATTGAAGAAGGTTTAGAATTTATTCTTATGACAGAACAATGGTATAAACAGAAACACGGCACGGCCATGGGGGACACCAGTGTCATGCACTTTTGCGAATATATATCTGGCAAGGTTTGAGGACAGGTTTATTTTTTCAGTGGATAATTCATTCTTGCGTCATATAAAAACATATTTGAGATATGTCGATGATGTTTTTGTAGTGTGGTTAAGAAATGAGGTACAATGTGCTGAGCTTGCAATCTATTTAAATGAACGATATGAATATGAAGTTCACCTATAATTATGGCAATCAGACTTTGCAGTTTCTGGATCTGGCTGTTGTGGGAGCAATGAGCTGGTCACAGAGGGCTATCGTAAGCCCGCGGGGACCAACTCCTTGCTGCACAACACAGTTTTAATCCTATGAGTGCGAAAAAACCTGTCCCCTATGGCCAATTTATCAGGTTAAGAAGAATAGCACAGAAATGGGTTACGAAACCCAAGCCTTTGAACTGAAGGAAAGACTGTTGGAGAGGGAGTACCCGAAAAAAAAAAACTTTAATTAGCTAAGGAGAAAGCTGGTAAAATCTCCCAGCAAGATTTGCTAAAGGGGAATAACAATGGAAAAGGGAATAATAGGGAAGAACAAAAAAGATTTGTCTTTTCCTTTAGATACAGTCCGATGGCAGAAAATATACGTAAAATAATACAAAGTAATTGAGATATCTTGAAAAGGGATAGTAGCTTAGAAGAGTTCACTAAAAATAGACCGATAATAACATTCAGAAGAAGTCACACCATAAAAGATTTTCTGGTGAGGAGTAGATATGTAGAAAAATAGAACAAAAATTGGCTACAAGATAAGAGACCAAAAGGAAATTTTAAATGTGGAAACTGTGCCTTCTGTAGGTATAATGCTCAAAATAAAATCCTGCTTTTCGGGGGTATATATCATAAATTTGATAGCTTCATAACTTGTAGAAGTGCATACATTGTATATCTGGTAATGTGTCAATGTGGATGTTTTTATGTGGGCAAAACCATTAGATGCACATATGAAAGGTTCAGAGAACATTTGAACTCGATAAAATCTAGTAAAGGATGTCCAAGATTGATAAATCACATAAGGGAAGCGCATGGGGGAGACATAAACTGTCTGAGTTTTTAAGGTATTGAATATGTACCCCCTCCTCCACAAGGTGGTGACAGACACCGCCTTCTGTTGCAAAAAAAGGGAAGATGGATTATCCGAACAAAAGCCTTAGGTCCATTAGGCCTAAATAATAAGAATGACCTTAGCGGTTTCCTCTAAAAATAATGAACATCCAGGGTAGCGCTTGTTTGATTACTGTTGCTTGTTTTTAAATGCAAGATATGTTAATACACATGCTGCAATGCGATAAATCAGTATATTATTTGATTTTAATTACCATGATAATGGTGCAGAGCAACACATAAAATGAGCACCTGTGGGACTTGACTATGTAAGTGGCCAGAAGAAGCACAACTGTGCGAAACGGCAGTCGCCTTTGACTGCAGGAAAGTATGTCCGCCCCTGCCACACGTGTATATGCCTGTTTAGACGAATAAAGGATTTTTATACGACAAATGGTGAGTGCCGCCTTACTAACAGATGTAGCAGGGTTAACACACAAACTCTTAAAGCCTCTTAAAGCCTTTTTTTTAATTCCATATATGGTCCGTTTACCATTCATTTCAATGGTTCCGCAAAAAAAACAGAATGTACTCCGTATCCATTCCATCTTTATATTTCCGTTTTTCCGTTCCATTGAAAGTTAGAACATGTCCTATTATCGCCCGCAAATCACGTTCCATGGCTCCATTCAAGTTAGGGTACTTTCACACTAGCGGCAGGACGGATCCGACAGGCTATTCACCCTGTTGGATCCGTCCTGCCGCTATTTTGCCATGCCGCCGGACCGCCGCTCCATCCCCATTGACTATTATGGGACGGGGACGGAGCTCCGGCGCAGCATGGCAGTTCACGGTGAGAGGCCGCCGGACTAAAAAGTCAGACATGCAGTACTTTTGGTCCGGCGGCCTTTCGGCGTGCACTTCCGTGCTGCGCCGGAGTTCCACCCCATCCCTATTATAATCAATGAGGACGGAGCGGCGGTCTGGCGAAATAGCGGCAGGACGGATCCGACATTGTGAACAGCAAATTCGGATGCGGACTGCACATTCCGGCCCTATTGAAAATGAATGGGTCTGCACCCGTCCCGCAAAATTGCGGATCGGATGAGGACCCATTTTGCTGACGTGTGAATGGAAAAGATATCCCTCAAAATGAAAATAAATTAAATTATGAAAGTTAAGCGAAAAGCATAGATGTGGTAGGCAATAACAAGTGCTCGGCGGCACTAAATCAGGTGCTCGGCGGCACCAAATCAGAAACCATATGTCCTTCTACAATCAGGGGGGTTCCAGTGCACATCCATGAATCCCGGAGGGAAAACAAAAAACTTCCATCCCTGGGCTAGATGATGATGTGGTATTGAAGGACAGGGTGGGCAAAGAACTGTCCCTGATATTGCTCTACAGGGGGGTGTTATTCTGGCCCTGATAGCCTAACCACAGACCAGCGGCCCTGATAAGAGCGACCCCGTCCGGAACCTTACCCTATATAAAAATGGCCCTAGTAAGACCCTAGCCCCTAGGTCCCTGACTTCCAGGTGATCACTATATAGATCTATGTGTTTTTGACTCATTATAAAAGTATATTATAAGTATATCGCACTCCTCTGTGTATCACACCTATCGATAGCACACCTATACCAGTCCTTAAAAGGACTTTTGTGGCCCTATTAGCTAGTGTTTGGTGTCCCCAACAGCCTGTCCCTGCTCCACATAGCAACACTGGCAAAACACTGAATGTAAAATGGCGGCCAGATCTTGTTTATTTATAAGGTAGGGGGTATGTCCATGTGCTGAAACATCTCAATTGGCTGTCCTGTACCACCTGATTGATGTGTCATGGGTCAAAGTTCTTCACAATGTAAAAGAATATGGCGGGCGCGAATATCTCCATATGTATGCATGTTCGGCGAATCACAAACACGCAAAGTTCGCCACGAAACGACCGCCGGGCTAACCGCAAGGCCATCTCTACAGGTCATTACGGACGCGATGATAGCAATTATGTGTAGTTCTTTTTGTTCATTTTTTTATGACATAAATGAACGGATAAGGGAAAAGACAATTTTTATTTCATTTTTACTTACATTTCCATTTAATTACTTTTTTTTTATCAAGACCCATTTGGTCGGATCAGTCTTAGGGACATGGCAAGCCCAGACACCTTTGTAAGGTGTCCAAATTCCATGGCAACCATCGGGCCACTGCCATTGCAGCAGCGACGGCCGGATGGTGGAGAGAGAGCTCCTTCCCTCTCTTAACCCCATGGATGCTGGGAATGGCTACTAGAGATGAGCGAAGTGACTTCGGATGCAACATCCGAAGTCACTTTGCTAAAAAAATTATTATAATAGTGTACGGATTAATCTCCATACAGTATTAGAATGTTTGGGCTCCGATGACCCAAAGTAAGTTATTTTACGAAGTTGCGTGAGACTTCGTTGAATAACTTCTGTAGCTGATTATTACAGTGAAAAAACACTTTAAAATATGGAACCGAACTCCGCTTCAGTTCCGAGTGATACCTTGAAACCGAAGCCGAGTTCGGTTCCAAGGTTTTTCACTTTAATAATCAATTTCCGAAGTTATTCAACAAAATCTTCCGCAATTTTGTGAATAACTTACTTCGGCTCATCGGAGCCCATACATTTCAATACTGTACAGAGACGAATTTCCTTACAGTAATATAACAATTTTTTTTGTGAAGTGACTTCAGATGTAGCATGTAAACGCCCGTACTATTAAACTATCACAATATTTATCCCATGCGGTGAATAGCATAATGGAAAAAAAGGCCCATTTGCCATTTTTTGCCTCTAACGTCCATCAAAAAGTCACACACTTCAAAATGGTATAACTGAAAAGTACAAAAGATCAGCCCTCACAGCTCCATATGCATAACTGCAAAAAAGTTACAGAGGTCAGATTATAGTGACGGGAAATTTAAAACACAAGAAATACTATAGAAGGTAACAGGTCACTTTTACCATATAGTAAACACCATAAAAAGACAAAACATAAAACTGTGGAAGAATTGCATTTTTTTTTTCAATTCCATCCTATTTAGATTTTTCTTTCTCGCTACCCACTACATTGTATGCAACTGTAAATGGTGCCATTAGCAAGTTCAACTTGTCTGGCAAAAAAAATAAAATATATCACTCTGGAAAGGCAGGGAGTAAAAAACGAAAAAGCAAAAATGGAAAATTGCCCGATCCTCTAAGGGTTAAATGGGCGAGGGAAATAAAAAGCAAATATTTGGAAAGAGATAGCATATTTTCATAAAATCTCTGAGTCCTAGGAGATTAGAAGGTGTTATATACCAATTTTTTGGGCAATTGGAGCAACTTTGATTAGCGAGGGACCCAAACTTTTTGAAAGGTGATAAAGATAGACTAGTACAGAAATGTGTGTTTCTTAACAATATATAAGCATTTTCGAAGGGGTACTTTTTTTCATTATGTAGAGCCCATGGTACACCAAGTATGTGTGCGCAGTATTGTAGATTAGATATTGCCCCTACTATGCCAAGTAGTCTAGTATGTGTGTGCAGTTTTGTAGTCCGGGTGATGCACCTGTTACACCGAATACGTGTGCACAGTAAGCCAGGCTATACCCCTCTGGGTTTCTGGGAAATTTATTCAAATTAGCTTTTCTGAACCAGCATCTGATGCAGGCATATGTTAGATATGATTATTTGCATAAATTTTACCTAGAAACCCATTGTGTAGCCTACAATAGTGGTTATGTGTATCAACTGGTCTCTATTAGTGTTGGGAGCGAATATTCGAATCACGAATATCGGCACTTTGAGAATTCGCGAATATTTAGAATATAGTGATATATTTGTATTTTCAAATATTCTAGATTTTCTTTTTCATCTGAACCCATGATCCCTCCCTGATTCTTGCTTGTGGGCCAATGAGAAGGCTTCAATGTCTTTGAGTTTAGCAACATCCCTAGCAACCAATAGGAAAGTTGCCTACCCCTTACTATATAATAACCTCCCCAGCAGCCATGTTCTGTAGTTTTTTAAAGTTCTAAGAGAGACAGCAGTGTCATTGCTGTGCTCTGTGCTTTCCACTCATTACATTAGATAGATAGTTAGATAGCTTGTATATATAATACAGATATATAATACAGACACCATACCCCTTGAAAAAATCCTTGAGGGAGGTAGTTTACAAAATTTCACTTCTTGAAAACTATTTCAGTGTAATCTGCCTGCCTGAATCCATAGGGTGTTTCATCCCTTCTCAACCCTGTGATATGCCCATACAGCACTTTGTGTGCACATATGGGGTGCTGCCATATTCAGGAGAACGTAGGGTGCATTTTATTCTGTTACCCCTTGTGAAAATGAAAGATTTGTAGCTAAAGCACATTACATTTTATTGTGAAAAATTAAATATTTTATTTTAACAGCATTTCCAAAAACATTTCACTTTTTGTGGGGAGAGTTTTTTTATTTCACATCAGAGCTTCAGCAATTGTCAGCTAATGCTGTATAAATCACCATATTAGTCCTTCATAGTGCATAGTGTACTTTCAATTTGGAGCCCTGTCTTATATCCAAATTAAAGTTTTGGGACACGTGAGGTGTTTCTACTATCAGGAAACACATTGCAATAATTAGAGAGCTGATTTTTTTAGTGGCATAAATTGGGCACAACATATTATGCACATATCTGTGGAAGAATTAAAATTTTCATTTTCTACTATCCCTTACACATTAATTTCTGGAAAACACCTATGGGATCAGAATGCTCACTGCACCCCTTGAAAAATTCCTTGGGGGGGGGGGGGGTGTAGTTTCCAAAAGTGGTACCTTAGGGTTTCTTGAAATATATACAGTAATGCCTGGAAATCATTTCAGCAAAATCCACCTTCTAAAAGCCATATAGCGTTCATTCCCTTCTGAGCTCTGTGATATGCCCACACAACGGTTTATGAGCACACACTGAGTGTTGCCTTATTCAGGAGAAAATGGGTAAGAAATTTCGGGGTGCATTTTCTCCTGCTATGCCTTATGAAAAATTTGGGGCTAAAGCAACATTTTATTGTAACAAATGTAATTATTTATTTTCATAGCCAAGTGTTTGTAAATTCTTAACGTCCTAAAAACATAAAAATATTTACAAAATGAGTCTAACATAAAGTAGACATATGATGAATGTTAATTAGTATCACTTATCTGACTTAAAAGCAGAACATTTTAAATTTCTAAAAAATTAAAATATCTAATTTTCTGTATTTAATTTTTTTTACATATAAAGGTTACACATAGACCCACATTTATTACTAACATGATGTACAGTGTATCTTGAGATATCAATCTCAATCTCAGAATCAATTGAATAAGTAAAATAATTTCAATAAAGTTATTACCACATAAAGATCAGCAAAATTTTGCTCAGTCCTTAAGGTGAAACTTTCCTTAAGGGGTTAAGTTGGTGTAAAATTATCATCAAAAATTTCTGGTGTTGTAATCCGTCATCCGGTAAAAACTATACCTGAGAACTTGTTCTGATGTAGAAATTCCATCTGTAAGCGCTGGCCAGCCATTTTAGCTAGAAGGTATGGAGTGCTATTTATTGGATCTCCAGTTGTGCACATGACATCAGCTCCACTAAACACTAACATCATGGTTTCAAATACATCTGATTGAGTCACTGCAGTACACAAAGCCTGCAAATTTTTTAAAAATACAATCATTTACATTAAATCATACGTTATTCTACAATATGATTATGGTTAGTACAATGAGAAACAGTTATCTATCTAGACCACTTTATAAAGTGCACATTTTTAAAAACTACCAACAGCAAGCGTAATTCATTATATCATACCTGTGTGAATTTGTCATTTTGTAATACAAAAAAAGCCCAAAGAGGAGATTATCATTCATTTTGTATTTATTACTGAGAATCAGAGCAATCTGCCTAACTTTCAAGATCAGTGGTGGACAAATATAAAAAAAATTATAGCTGGTAGATCTCAGAAGGAGGATCAATAAACCTTGATATTGGTTTACCAGGCTGCCTCATTTGCTAAAAGTTGTTCCTTTAGAGGGTAAAGTCCTGACCAAGTTTTCAGCCCGAATGGAAGAGGAAATGATCCCAACCGGGCCCCCTCTTGCCCTGGGCCCCATAGCAGTCACATGGTCTTCCGCTATGGTAGTTACACCCCTGCAAGCAAGCATACAGCTTGTCATTCTGGCCATTGTGCTGAAAAATTCAACACCAGTGAAGACCACGTGTTATCGAATTTCAACTATTATCATTAGGGTTTTTTTTTCATGTTGTTAATCTAATTTTATATTTTTAGTTATTTTAAACATATGCATTTGACCTGTATTTGTACTGGCCTGCAGTAAAATTGATATCCATTGACCGTGTAATCTACCTCTGGCCACATAATCACTTGATCTTTTCTGTCCGTTGAATGCCTAATGTTTGGGGCCTGTAGTCCAGTGGCCTACAGTAAAATTATTATCCATTGACCGCATAATGTACCTCGAACCACATAATCAGACGTTCTTTTATGTCAGGTGAATGCCTAATTTTTAAGGCCCATACTTCCGTGGCCTAAAATAAAATTTTTATAGGCTCCGACAGTGCACATTTCAGAGAATTTCCCTTTAAGACGCATAAAAATGTCCCCTGATTAGGATACATATTTTTTGTTGGAATTTTTGTCAGTGATCCCCCACTGTCGCTGTTTATGTTGTAGGACTATTTGTGCACTTCTACTAAGCAATTGGTGGCTGCAAATATGAGCTGAAGTTTTTTTTTTTTTTAAAGTTTGATTATTAAACAGTACTATCAAGTATTTTCTGTAATTTAAAGGCAGAAATGTAATTAAATATCCCTCCCCTTCTACAGACACACTGCATGCTGGCATTGCCAATGTTTGAAGTGAAATGTCTTTAAACTATGTTTTAATATTACTGGTTCAATAATGAAATTTTCGTAGTAATTTTTTTTAAACCTATGCATCCAATAACACTGATATAACGCTACAGTGTTTGCGGTGAAAGGTCTTTGGACTATGTATTGCATATTACTGGTTCAAATAGGACGTTTTTGCACTAAAATGTCTATCAAACATAGGGTCTGATGCAGTAATGCTTCCGCTAACACAGATGTAACAATGGAGCATTTGCAAGCCCTCCCCCCAATTCCTCCCAGTTTCATTTGATCCTCCATCTTCTTACTCCCTTGTGGTTTTCCCCGCTAATGTTAACAGTAAAATGGCCCTTAGAGCCATTTTTACGTGGTTCATCTGAAACGAATAGAAACAGCTTCAGACTTGTTTGGGGGACAAATTTTGTGAAATTTGTAACAAATCTGATTTGTTTAGAATCGATTCACTTATCCAGGCCTTTCTTGAGTGCATTCAGTAAAATATCAATCACAACCTCCAGTAACAGAGAGTCCCATAGTCTCAATTCTCTTAAAGTTAAAAATTGCCATTTTTGCTGATGAAACTTTTGGCATGGTTACAGACCTAGGTAAAAAAAAAAAAAAACACTATTTAGGTCTCTGTACTGTACATTCATATGTGTGTACATTATATCTCCCCAAAGCTATATTCTTCCCTGAGCAAATAAACCAAAGTATGACAACCTGTCTTTTCTTTGTAAGCCTCTTTACGGACAGACTTATAGCAAATTAAACTAATAAGATTAAAAATATAAAATGGAAATAACCAGATATGAGAGAATTGATTCTTTCCAAATTAGTTTCTTAAAGTTTCTAATTTCGGTGAATCCAAAACTTTTGTGAATCATTCAGCACAAATTGTTCGAAAAGACAGCCACCATTTTACAGATCAGAAGACAGAGAAGAATCTGCAACCCAAGGAAAAAATTTTGCACTGTTCTTACTTTAAAACAAAAAATCTGACAGTGGAGTGCCTTATTAAACAGGCTGTTTGTTACTACCGGCTACCATCTGTTTAACCATAGAAATATATTATGTTGATTCGTTGACATTACTAATGCTGCCTTGGTATTAAAGATCTTGAAAGGAGTTAATACAGTCCTAGGACACCTCAGAGTGTTGTTTTCAGGGCAATTGGAACACTTCTATTTGGAACATTTTTTTCAGAACAAATTGAATTTGCTATCCAATTTGGACCCCTAATGAATTTTGGGAAATTCACTGCATCGAGTCCTGATGCACCCACTAGTAACAGTAGTTATGCTAATATATTTTTATTGATTTTCTTCTGTAAAATAGTAAAACTACAGCCAGCTATTGCAGGACCGAAATTGATACTAAATGGACACATGACTGTAAACTTACCTGTCATGTGAAGGTTATGTATACAGGCAGGCAGGTAGACAGAGAAAATGTAAGCATTGAATGCTCAGAAAAGGTTTATATGCTGCCTCTCCACTCTCCTCTCTAAGCAATGCCAATCAGCAAGACCCGATGCACTTTCAATATTAAATCAGCAGTGAAAAATAACATATACACTTTGTGATACTTACACACCTCATTTAGTTGCTGAGAAGTCAGGCTAGGAGAAAGCATCTTTTTAAATCTTCCTTCTTTGTATTTTTGTGCGACAAATAATCTTCTCTGATTAATAGTGGAGGTCACACAAAGCATGTTTTCAGGCAAAAGATTTGCTTCCCAGAAGCTATTAACTTTTTCATTTCCCAGAACAATGAAGAGCTACCGAAAGAAAACACGAACAAACCCAAACATAATGAAATCATTTATTATATGTGTTGCTGGTTTCAAGTCTTAGCACTTCTACAGAACTATGCTGATAAAGCTTAGACTGAGACTTCTGATCAGGAGCCCTTCTAAGTTATAGAATAGTAATCTTCCATATTGACTTTAATGACAACAAATATAAAGTATTATTATTGTACTGTACCTCCACAAGTTCATTGCTCCAAGTGGCTGAGTCTAGTTTTAAGTCGTGCACGTTTGACATTTTGCTTCCCAGTGTCTTATGCTGACCTTTAAAAGTAACACACACAAAAAAAGATGAATTTAGTGTTGTATTAAGACACTCTCCAAAATTTGCATATTGAAATGCATTGTTTGTGCTGAATAAATCAGTATTTCCGCTATTTCAACAATTTAAGATTTTAGTAACTGGCATAAAAATATGACAAAAAAAAATTAAAAATAAAAGTCAACAGGATTAAAGTTTTTGTCCAGCTGGCAATTTTCTTAAATTGGTTTCAAAGTGAGCATACTGCGATGTAGGGTAAGTGCCCTGCAATATAATCATACCTGCGGGTGAGGGAGCCCATCAGGTCCCTGCGCTGCTGTGGCAGGGACCTGATGGGTGACAAGGCAGCCCGATGCCATGCAGAGGCTGCCCAATGCCTTGCACGGCATCGGGACCTGCCTCCTACGGGTGCCCCGGAGATCCCGCCTCAGGCTGGGTCTCCTAGGCAACCTGTTAGTGTATTACTCTGTGTAATACACTAACAGGCAATGCATTACAATACAGAAATAAATGTAAAAAAGTAAAAAACTGTGTTTTTAATTTAAAAAAAGCCCCTTTTACCCTGATTTTATAAAAAAAAAAAAAACACACATATTAGGTATCGCCGCATCCGTAATGACCAGCTCTATAAATATATATCATCATCCACACCGTCCGATAAAAAACATAAAAAAATTTAATAAAAACTGTGTCACCTTACATCACAAAGTGCAAAACAAAGCGATCAAAAAGGCGTATGTCCCACAAAATGATACCAATAAAACTATCACCTCACCCCGCAAAAAATGAGCGCCTACATAAGAAAATCACAAAAAAAAACTACACTAAAACATCTTTTTTTTTGTTTCAAATATACTATTATTGTGTTAAAGTGAAATAAATAAAAAAAAGTATACATATTAGGTATCACCACATCTGTAACAACCAGCTCTATAAAAATATCACATGACCTAACCCCTCAGGTGAACAGGAAAAAATAAATAAATTTAAAACTGTATCATAAAAGCAATTTTTGTCACCTTACATCACAAAAATTGCAACACCAAATGATCAAAAAGGCATATGCCTCCCAAAATAGTACCCATAAAACCGTCAACTTATCCCACAAAAAAAGAGACCCTACCTAAGACAATCGGTCAAAAAATTAAAAAGCTATGGAGACACTAACACATTTTTTTTTGTTTCAAAAATGCTATTATTGTGTAAAACTCAAATAAATAAGAAAAAGTATACATATTAGGTATTGCCACGTCCATAACGATCTGCTCTATAAAAATATTACATGACCCTCAGGTGAACGCTGAAAAAAAAAAAAAAAACTGCCAAAATTACCAATTTTTTGGTCACCTTGCCCCATAAAGTGTAATAATGAATGATCAAAAAATCATATGTACCCTAAAATGGTACCAATACAAACGTCAACTCTTCCTGTAAAAAACAACCCCTGCACAAGATGATTGGCAGAAAAATAAAAAAAATAGGGCGTTCAGAAAATAGAGAATTTTTTCCAAAAATGCTTTATTATGTAAAACTGAAACAAAGAAAATAGACACATTTAATATCACTGCGTCCATAACAACCTGCTCTATAAAAATAGCACATGATCTACCATGTCAGATGAATGTTATAAAAAATAAAAACTGTGCCAAAAAAGCAATTTTTTTGTTACCTTGCCTCAGAAAAAACTTAATATAGAGCAATTAGAAATCATATGTACACCAAAATAGTACCAATAAAACTGGCACCTTATCTCGTAGTTTCCAAAATGGGGTCACTTTTTGGAAGTTTCAACTGTAAGGGTGCATCAGGGGCGCTTAAAATGGGACATGGCATCTTCAAACCAGTCCAGCAAAATCTGCCTTCCAAAAACCATATGGCATTCCTTTCCTTATGCGCCCTGCCGTGTGCCCTCACATCACTTTATGACCATATGTGGGGTGTTTCTGTAAACCGCAGAATCAGCGTAAAAAATATTGAGTTTTGTTTGGCTGTTAACCCTCGATGTGTTAAAGAAAAAAAATTATTAAAATGGAAAATCTGCCAAAAAGTGAAATTTTGAAATTTCATCTCCATTTTCCTTTAATTCTTGTGAAAAACCTAAAAGGTTAACATAGTCTGTAAAATCAGTTTTGAGTAGCTTGAGGGGTGTAGTTTCTGCAATAGGGTAATTTATGGATGGTTTCCACTATGTAAGCCCCACAAAGTGACTTCAGACCTGAACTGGTCCTTAACCACTTCAGCCCCCAGTGCTTAAACACCCTGAAAGACCAGGCCACTTTTTACACTTCTGACCTACACTACTTTCACCGTTTATTGCTCAGTCATGCAACTTACCACCCAAATGAATTTTACCTCCTTTTCTTCTCACTAATAGAGCTTTCATTTGGTGGTATTTCTTTGCTGCTGACATTTTTACTTTTTTTGTTATTAATCGAAATTTAACGATTTTTTTGCAAAAAAATGACATTTTTCACTTTCAGTTGTCAAATTTTGCAAAAAAAAACTACATCCATATATAAATTTTGCTCTAAATTTATTGTTCTACATGTCTTTGATAAAAAAAAAATGTTTGGGTAAAAAAAAAATGGTTTGGGTAAAAGTTATAGCGTTTACAAACTATGGTACAAAAATGTGAATTTCCGCTTTTTGAAGCAGCTCTGACTTTCTGAGCACCTGTCCTGTTTCCTGAGGTTCTACAATGCCCAGACAGTACAAACACCCCACAAATGACCCCATTTCGGAAAGTACACACCCTAAGGTATTCGCTGATGGGCATAGTGAGTTCATAGAACTTTTTATTTTTTGTCACAAGTTAGCGGAAAATGATGATTTTTTTTTTTTTTTTCTTACAAAGTCTCATATTCCACTAACTTGTGACAAAAAATAAAAAGTTCTATGAACTCACTATGCCCATCAGCGAATACCTTGGGGTCTCTTCTTTCCAAAATGGGGTCACTTGTGGGGTAGTTATACTGCCCTGGCATTCTAGGGGCCCAAATGTGTGGTAAGGAGTTTGAAATCAAATTCTGTAAAAAATGACCTGTGAAATCCGAAAGGTGCTCTTTGGAATATGGGCCCCTTTGCCCACCTAGGCTGCAAAAAAGTGTCACACATCTGGTATCTCCGTACTCAGGAGAAGGTGGGGAATGTGTTTAGGGGTGTCTTTTTACATATACCCATGCTGGGTGAGATAAATATCTTGGTCAAATGCCAACTTTGTATAAAAAAATGGGAAAAGTTGTCTTTTGCCAAGATATTTCTCTCACCCAGCATGGGTATATGTAAAATGACACCCCAAAACACATTCCCCACCTTCTCCTGAGTACGGCAATACCAGATGTGTGACACTTTTTTGCAGCCTAGGTGGGCAAAGGGGCCCATATTCCAAAGAGCACCTTTCGGATTTCACAGGTCATTTTTTACAGAATTTGATTTCAAACTCCTTACCACACATTTGGGCCCCTAGAATGCCAGGGCAGTATAACTACCCCACAAGTGACCCCATTTTGGAAAGAAGAGACCCCAAGGTATTCGCTGATGGGCATAGTGAGTTCATGGAAGTTTTTATTTTTTGTCACAAGTTAGTGGAATATGAGACTTTGTATGAAAAAAAAAAAAAAAAAATCATCATTTTCCACTAACTTGTGACAAAAAATAAAAAATTCTAGGAACTCGCCATGCCCCTCACGGAATACCTTGGGGTGTCTTCTTTCCAAAATGGGGTCACTTGTGGGGTAGTTATACTGCCCTGGCATTTTCCAGGGGCCCTAATGTGTGGTAAGTAGGTAAATGACCTGTGAAATCCTAAAGGTGCTCTTTGGAATATGGGCCCCTTTGCCCACCTAGGCTGCAAAAAAGTGTCACACATGTGGTATCGCCGTATTCAGGAGAAGTTGGGGAATGTGTTTTGGGGTGTCATTTTACATATACCCTTTCTGGGTGAGAGAAATATCTTGGCAAAAGACAACTTTTCCCATTTTTTTATACAAAGTTGGCATTTGACCAAGATATTTATCTCACCCAGCATGGGTATATGTAAAATGACACCCCAAAACACATTCCCCAACTTCTCCTGAGTACGGCGATACCAGATGTGTGACACTTTTTTGCAGCCTAGATGCGCAAAGGTGCCCAAATTCCTTTTAGGAGGGCATTTTTAGATATTTGGATACCAGACTTCTTCTCATGCTTTGGGGCCCCTAGAATGCCAGGGCAGTATAAATACCCCACATGTGACCCCATTTTGGAAAGAAGACACCCCAAGGTATTCAATGAGGGGCATGGCGAGTTCATAGAAATTTTTTTTTTTTGGCACAAGTTAGCGGAAATTGATATTTTTAATTTTTTTCTCACAAAGTCTCCCGTTCCGCTAACTTGGGACAAAAATTTCAATCTTTCATGGACTCAATATGCCCCTCACGGAATACCTGGGGGTGTCTTCTTTCCGAAATGGGGTCACATGTGGGGTATTTATACTGCCCTGGCATTCTAGGGGCCCTAAAGCGTGAGAAGAAGTCTGGAATATAAATGTCTAAAAAATTTTACGCATTTGGTTTCCGTGAGGGGTATGGTGAGTTCATGTGAGATTTTATTTTTTGACACAAGTTAGTGGAATATGTGACTTTGTAAGAAAAAAAAATAATAATTCCGCTAACTTGGGCCAAAAAAATGTCTGAATGGAGCCTTACAGGGGGGTGATCAATGACAGGGGGGTGATCAATGACAGGGGGGGTGATCAATGACAGGGGGTTGATCAATGACAGGGGGGTGATCAGGGAGTCTATATGGGGTGATCACCACAGTCATTGATCACGCCCCTGTAAGGCTTCATTCAGACGTCCGGATGCGTTTTGCGGATCCGATCCATCTATCAGTGGATCCGTAAAAATCATGCGGACGTCTGAATGGAGCTTTACAGGGGGGTAATCAATGACAGGGGGGTAATCAATGACAGGGGGGTGATCAGGGAGTCTATATGGGGTGATCACCACAGTCATTGATCACGCCCCTGTAAGGCTTCATTCAGACGTCCGGATGCGTTTTGCGGATCGGATCCATCTATCAGTGCATCCGTAAAAATCATGCGGACATCTGAATGGAGCTTTACAGGGGGGTGATCAGGGAGTCTATATGGGGTGATCACCACAGTCATTGATCATGCCCCTGTAAGGCTTCATTCAGACGTCCGGATGCGTTTTGCGGATCGGATCCATCTATCAGTGCATCCGTAAAAATCATGCGGACATCTGAATGGAGCTTTACAGGGGGGTGATCAGGGAGTCTATATGGGGTGATCACCACAGTCATTGATCATGCCCCTGTAAGGCTTCATTCAGACGTCCGGATGCGTTTTGCGGATCGGATCCATCTATCAGTGCATCCGTAAAAATCATGCGGACATCTGAATGGAGCTTTACAGGGGGGTGATCAGGGAGTCTATATGGGGTGATCACCACAGTCATTGATCATGCCCCTGTAAGGCTTCATTCAGACGTCCGGATGCGTTTTGCGGATCGGATCCATCTATCAGTGCATCCGTAAAAATCATGCGGACATCTGAATGGAGCTTTACAGGGGGGTGATCAGGGAGTCTATATGGGGTGATCACCACAGTCATTGATCATGCCCCTGTAAGGCTTCATTCAGACGTCCGGATGCGTTTTGCGGATCGGATCCATCTATCAGTGCATCCGTAAAAATCATGCGGACATCTGAATGGAGCTTTACAGGGGGGTGATCAGGGAGTCTATATGGGGTGATCACCACAGTCATTGATCACGCCCCTGTAAGGCTTCATTCAGACGTCCGGATGCGTTTTGCGGATCCGATCCATCTATCAGTGGATCCGTAAAAATCATGCGGACGTCTGAATGGAGCTTTACAGGGGGTTGATCAATGACAGGGGTGTAATCAATGACAGGGGGGGTGATCAGGGAGTCTATATGGGGTGATAACCACAGTCATTGATCACGCCCCTGTAAGGCTTCATTCAGACGTCCGGATGCGTTTTGCGGATCCGATCCATCTATCAGTGGATCCGTAAAAATCATGCGGACATCTGAATGGAGCTTTACAGGGGGGTAATCAATGACAGGGGGGTGATCAATGACAGGGGGGTGATCAGGGAGTCTATATGGGGTGATCAGGGGTGATCAGGGGCTAATAAGGGGTTAATAAGTGACGGGGGGGTGTAGTGTAGTGTAGTGGTGCTTGGTGGGACTTTACTGAGCTACCTGTGTCCTCTGGTGGTCGATCCAAACAAATGGGACCACCAGAGGACCAGGTAGCAGGTATATTAGACGCTGTTATCAAAACAGCGTCTAATATACCTGTTAGGGGTTAAAAAAAACACATCTCCAGCCTGCCAGCGAACGATCGCCGCTGGCAGGCTGGAGATCAACTCTCTTACCTTCCGTTCCTGTGAGCGCGCGCGCCTGTGTGCGCGCGTTCACAGGAAATCTCGGCCATCGCGAGATGACGCATATATGCGTGACTCTGCGCAGGGCTGCCACCTCCGGAACGCGATCCTGCGTTAGGCGGTCCGGAGGTGGTTAAAAAGTGGGTTTTGGCAATTTTCTTAAAAATTTTCAGAATTGCTTCTAAAATTCTAAGCCTTCTAACGTCCTAAAAAAAAAAAAATACATTTACAAAATGATGCCAACATAAAGTAGACATATGGGGAATGTTAAGTAATAAATATTTTACAAGGTATCACTTTCTGTTTTAAAAGCAGAGAAATTGAAAATTTGAAAATTGTGATTTTTTAAAATTTTTGGTAAATTTGGGATTTTTTGTTAAAGGGAGATTGACAGGCCCAATAAGCATAATTAGCTATATATATGCATGCACAGGTCTTGTATTGTGTATTAAAAACATATAAGTCTAACTCCTGTCCACCTTATGAACACTGCAAACTGATGTTTTATAACCTGATGTAATCGGTCTTCTTTCTGCCCAAGGGGCGGCGTTTCAGCTTCACTTCTGCCCAGCCAGCCGCCCCCAACTGCCATTTTGAAGCGCCGCCCAGCTCATCAATATTCACTTCGCTGGGCGGCTTCTGCTGTCCCAGACGTTCCGAGATCCCGCGCATGCCCAATAGAAAGCTATGGGCATCGGACTCACTTTCAGCTTCTGCGCATACGCCCGGCACCCATAGCTTTCTATTGGGCATGCGCCGGATCTCAGAACGTCGGGGACAGCAGAAGAAGCCCAGCGAAGTGAATATTGATGAGCTGGGCGGCGCTTCAAAACGGCAGTTGGGGGGGCGGCTGGCTAGACAGAAGTGAAGCTGAAACGCCGCCCCTTGGGCAGAAAGAAGACCGATTACATCAGGTTATAAAACATCAGTTTGCAGTGTTCATAAGGTGGACAGGAGTTAGACTTATATGTTTTTAATACACAATACAAGACCTGTGCATGCATATATATAGCTAATTATGCTTGTTGGGCCTGTCAGTGTTCCTTAAAATAATAATCTCAGAATGGCTTGGAGAAGTAAAAGTGTTCCAAAGTTCTTACCACATAAAGTGACACATGTCAGATTTGCAAAAAATGGCTTGGGCAGGAAGGTGAAAACTGGCCAGGGGTAGAAAGGGTTAAGTTAATAATTTGTATGTCTTTTTTCTGTCAATGAACAAAAAATAAATAAATAAAAATAAAAATGGGGGTGAATACATACCACATGCCAATTTTCTGTTTCTATTTCTAAACAATAGTTTTATTTATATATTTTTCTCATTTCACTTAAACTTAGACTATTGTGTTCTGATCCATCACATAAAATTCAGATTAACAAAACATTGAACTTAAGGCTGTAATGAAACAAAACAAAGTCAAGGGGGGTGAATAAGTTTACAAGCCACCGTGTATATATATATATATATATATATATATATATATATACAGCAAAAACGAAGGCAGCACTCCAGGTTGTGAAAAGAAGTGGAAGGTTTATTCACCCAACCAGCTGCTGGTTGGGTGAATAAACCTTCCACTTCTTTTCACAACCTGGAGTGCTGCCTTCGTTTTTGCTGTATGTTCACAATTGGACCTTGGTCACAGGTCTTTTAAGGAGGACTTTTTGCACCCGCATATATTCTTTGAGTGCTGCTTCTTTCTTTTTCTTTTTTATATATATATATATATATATATATACAGTTGCAAGAAAAAGTATGTGAACCCTTTCGAATGAAATGGATTTCTGCACAAATAGGTCATAAAATGTGATCTGATCTTCATCTAAGTCACAATAAAAGACAATCACAGTCTGCTTAAACTAATAACACACAAAGAATTAAATGTTACCATGTTTTTATTGAACACACCATGTAAACATTCACAGTGCAGGTGGAAAAAGTATGTGAACCCTTGGATTTAATAACTGGTTGAACCTCCTTTGGCAGCAATAACTTAAACCAAACGTTTCCTGTAGTTGCAGATCAGACGTGCACAACGGTCAGGAGTAATTCTTGACCATTCCTCTTTACAGAACTGTTTCAGTTCAGCAATATTCTTGGGATGTCTGGTGTGAATCGCTTTCTTGAGGTCATGCCACAGCATCTCAATCGGGTTGAGGTCACGACTCTGACTGGGCCACTCCAGAAGGCGTATTTTCTTCTTGTTTAAGCCATTCTGTTGTTGATTTACTTCTATGCTTTGGGTCGTTGTCCTGTTGCATCACCCATCTTCTGTTGAGCTTCAGCTGGTGGACAGATGGCCTTAAGTTCTCCTGCAAAATGTCTTGATAAACTTGGGAATTCATTTTTCCTTCGATGATAGCAATCCGTCCAGGCCCTGACGCAGCAAAGCCGCCCCAAACCATGATGCCCCCACCACCATACTTCACAGTTGGGATGAGGTTTTGATGTTGGTGTGCTGTGCCTCTTTTTTTCCACACATAGTGTTGTGTGTTTCTTCCAAACAACTCAACTTTGGTTTCATCTATCGTATATTCGCTAACAGTGATGTTAGCATATGCCAGAGACTTTTGTAAGTCTATAGCTGACACTCTAGGATTCTTCTTCACCTCATTGAGCAGTCTGCGCTGTGCTTTTGCAGTCATCTTTACAGGACGGCCACTCCTAGGGAGAGTAGCAGCAGTGCTGAACTTTATTTATAGACAATTTGTCTTACCGTGGACTGATGAACAGCAAGGCTTTTGGAGATACTTTTATAACCCTTTCCAGCTTTATGCAAGTCACCAATTCTTAATCGTAGGTCTTCTGAGAGCTCTTTTGTGTGAGGCATCATTCACATAAGGCAATGCTTCTTGTGAAAAGCAAACCCAGAACTGGTGTGTGTTTTTTATAGGGCAGGGCAGCTGTAACCAACACCTCCAATCTCATCTCATTGATTGAACTCCAGTTGGCTGACACCTCACTCCAATTAGCTCTTGGAGATGTCATTAGTCTAGGCTTTCACATACTTTTTCCACCTGCACTGTGAATGTTTACATGGTGTGTTCAACAAAAACATGGTAACATTTAATTCTTTGTGTGTTATTAGTTTAAGCAGACTGTGATTGTCTATTGTTGTAACTTAGATGAAGATCAGATCACATTTTATGACCAATTTGTGCAGAAAATACATATCATTCCAAAGGGTTCACATACTTTTTCTTGCAACTGTATATATTCATTTCATGCTGCTTGTCATTCCAGCGACTATCATGGACTTACGTCCCTTTAAGAGCCCTGTCAACGGAGCCGCTAAAGTGGCAAACCTCATGTAATAGCCCACCATTCCCAGGAACGACTTTACTTGTCTAGAGGTGGCAGGTCGGGGCCAATTTCATATCGCCACTATTTTGCTTACTTGGGGTTTAATGACTCCACGCCCAATGACATACCCAAGGTATTTAGTCTCCTCTAACCCTATCGCACATTTCTTTGGGTTAGCTGTTAGTCCAGCCTTTCGAAGGGAGTCCACTACGGCCTGTACTTTGGGCAGGTGACTTTCCCAGTCGGAACTGTGAATGATAATATCGTCTAGGTAAGCCGAGGCGTACCGCCGATGTGGACGAAGTACAATATCCATTAGACGTTGGAAAGTGGCGGGGGCACCATGCAGGCCAAAGGGTAACACCTTATACTGGTACAGCCCCTCTGGTGAAATGAAGGCAGTTTTCTCTTTGGCAGCCTCCGTCAAGGGTACCTGACAGTACCCTTTGGTGAGGTCCAAAACAGAAAAATACCTGGCTTGGCCTAATTTCTCAATTAGTTCATCTACCCGAGGCATTGGATATGCATCGAACTTTGATATTTCGTTTAATTTCCGAAAATCGGTACAAAATCGTAACGTCTCGTCTGGCTTGGGAATTAAGACTATAGGACTGACCCACTCACTTTTAGACTCCTAAATGACGTCCAGCCACAACATGAGCTGCACTTCCTCCGAGATGGCTTTTCGCCGAGCCTCGGGTACCCGGATGGCTTTAACCGGATTTTTGCCTGAGGCTCAGTGGCAATGTCATGTTGGATTACAGAAGTGCGTCCCGGGAGGTCTGAGAACACATCCGTGTTCCAACTAACGAACTCCCTGGTTTCCTGAGCCTGTTTAGAGGAGAGGCTGTCAGCAATTTTTATTGTGGCAACCGCTTCCCTTGCATCAGACATAGGAGCCGGAATCTCTTGTCGAAGAAAGCCCGGCCGCGGGCTGTCTTCCGTATAGGTTTCCCTATACTTCCAAGGTTTTAGTAAATTAACATGGTAAACCTGCTCCGGCTTTCGCCTCCCCGGCTGGTGTACCTTGTAATTTACCTCTCCAATTTTTTCACTTGCCACCTGGCTAGGAACTTACTGTCAACGGTCAGCACCAGAACCAAAACCCAATCACCCGAGTTAAAGTTACGGACCCGGGCCTGCCAATTATAGATCCGACTCTGGGCTCGCTGAGTGGCCTCCATATGTTCCCTGACAAGAGGCAAAATGGTCTCTACCGGCTGTTGCATCTTGGTAAAGGACGCTTTTTATGCTGAGTGGGTTGTTGTTCCCACACCTCTTTGGCTACATCCAACAAGCCATGAGGATGTCTGCCATATAGCAATTTGAAGGGTGAGAACCCAGTGGAGGCCTGGGGCACCTCTCGCACTGCGAACATGAGATTGGACAGAAGAAGGTTCCAATCCTTTCCATCTTTGGTCACCACCCTTTTTAACATAGTTTTTAGAGTTTTGTTAAACCTTTCAACCAGTCCGTCCGTTTGTGGATGGTACACGGACGTCCGTAACTGTTTAATACGCAGCAACTTGCAGAGTTCCCTCATGACCTTGGACATAAAAGGTGTCCCCTGGTCAGTCAGGACCTCGTTAGGTAGCCCCACTCGGGAGAACATCTCCATTAGCTCTTTAGCTATAAGTTTTGCCGATGTATGTCGCAGTGGCACTGCTTCCGGGTACCGAGTAGCGTAATCAAGGACAACCAAAATGTGTTGGTGTCCCCCAGCTGACTTCGGTACAGGATCTACCAGGTCCATAGCGATTCGCTCAAACGGTACCTCGATGATCGGGAGGGGTACCAAGGGACTGCAAAAAGGTGCTGGGGGCTAGTTGCCTGGCAGGTCAGGCAAGACTTACAGAACTTACGGTTATTCAAGGCAAATTCGGCTAGAGACAAGAACGAGGACCAGTCATCCTGGTTCTAGTATCTGGTCCTGTGTTTTCTGCATTCCCAGATGACCCCCGAGAACATGCTGGTGGGCTAACTCTAACACGAGTTTGCGATAAGCCTGGGGTACCACCAACTGTTCAACGGATTCACCTCGCAGCTGATTTACCCGATACAACATATCCTGATGGACCACAAAACGGGGGAACACCTACTCTGCCCCTGATTGTTGTGGTTCACCATCTATTATTAGTACATTTTCCCAGGGTCGGGATAAGGTTGGATCTCGGTGTTGCACGGTACCAAAATTGTCCCCGGAGACATTGAGGTCTGCCAGCTCAGGCCCCAGCGGCAAGTCCTCCATTTCTCCCACCATTACACTCAGCGGGGTTGTCTCCTCCTCTTCCACCGAAGTGGCGGTCACCCCTAACGCTGGCCCTTCGTACTCAGGTTCCCAGGGTTCTGGTCTCCCCCCTGAGCCAGGCCACTCTGCTAGGGTTACATCTGTCTCATGCGTATCAGTCACTCTCGGAACAGGCCACAGTGCCGTGAAACCCGGGAAGTCTCTCCCTACTATAAGTTCATAATGTAGGTTGGTTGCGACAGCCACCTCATGGATCCACCTGCCGGAAACCGTAGACAGAGACACCATAGCAGTAGGATAGTCTTTTAAGTCCCCATGTATACACATGACTCCGACCTTATGGCCGGTGTACTCAGCGGAGCGTACCAGGGAAGCCCTTACCAGGGTCACTAGACTTCATGAGTCCAACAGAGCCTCCGCTGGAGTGTCTCCCACCTCAACCTGGCACAGGTGGTTCAGAGACTCCAGAGCACCCACTGCACACAGTTTCCTGGCATACAATGATTGACGGAAGCCATAGTTCGTGTCCATGGGTTCCCCCTGACATGGACAATCCGCTCGAAAATGGCCAGGCTCCTGACACCGCCAGCAGATTATTCGAGCGGGTTTGGTGGGCACCGGTTGCTGGGTCTGGGGTGGAGAGTTACGGGATTTGACTGCCCCTCTCCCAACAGAACTCCCCTGCAAGTTCCGGGTAGTCGACCATCTCCAGCGCATTACCTGGAGAGACCTGGCCAATCCATTGCTGGAGAGGGAGTGGCAGAGCACTTCAAAACCTGTCTGCTAACATAGCAGTGGGGCTCAGCACATTAGGTTGTAGCCACTTTTGCAACAGGTTGAGCAGGTCATAATACTGGGGTCTCACAGGCTCCGCCGGGTTGAACCCCCACTGATGCACCCACTGGGTCCAGACCAGCACATTCACCCCCAGTCTTGCCAAAATCTCCCCCTTTACCTTTGGGTAGTCAGCCGCTTAATCGTCCGGCAAGTCCAAAAACACCCGCTGGGACTCTGATGTCAGAAAAGGAGAGACGACCTCAGCCCACTGGTCTTGGGGCAGCTTTTCCCTGGTGGCCACTTTCTTATACATCGCCAGGTAGGTTTCAACGTCGTCTGCGGGGGTCATTTCAGGGATCGCTGCACGGACTGCTTTCCGGGCATCGTGTAAGCTTGAGGTGGCTCCTGCTGTCTGCAAAGCCATTATGTGTTGTAGCAGCAACTTGTTGGTCTCCTGCTGCTGCTTATTAGCCTTGCGTTGCTGCAGGTTAGCCTCCACGAGGGCCTTCATAACAGCCTTTATTTAGTCAGGTGACACCGGTTTGAATCTAGCCGGTTTGATAAATGACATACAACTGCGTGCAAACCAAAAATATTTTGGCATTCACGCCAGCCTCACTGCGCTTGCCCTCTCCAAGCCATCAATTGTAGGGATTTGCTCTGGTAGGCAGAGTAAGTGAACGCAATACAGAGGCAAAACCACGGTTGAAAAGCAAAAGTCAGTGTTTATTCACACAAAAGGCAGAAAAGAAACACAATACTTGGCAGGGCCCTGGTGTTAATTCACACCGCAGGAATCCTCGTGTTAATTCACACAGCAAAAGTCCACAGAACTCAAAAACACATGACCTGGCAGTCCACAGCAGGCTTTAGGGCGCCTGGCTTCCAGCTGGCAGCTCTCATGCAGCTCTCAGCCATGCAGTATGGCAGAACTCCTCAGCTCCCAAAACACAGAGCTCCACTATCACCTAGAGGTTCATTCCACACCCAGCTGAGCTGGACAAAACCTGGCCTGGACATGGGGAACAGCCACCCACCCTGCTCTTTGGCTGCTCCTAATAAGAACCGGCCCGGATTGGCTTTACAGCCACACTAAGTAAAACAGTGTCAGTCAGCACTAGCTGCCGCTGACACACAAAATTACCGGTTCTTATCTCACCGAGGCCAGGAACCTCAGTGACACGTACCTTCCGTCAATGACGGCCCCTTGCGCCTTCCTACAATATACAGTTGCAAGAAAAAGTATGTGAACCCTTTGGAATGATATGGATTTCTGCACAAATTGGTCATAAAATGTGATCTGATCTTCATCTAAGTCACAACAATAGACAATCACAGTCTGCTTAAACTAATAACACACAAAGAATTAAATGTTACCATGTTTTTATTGTACACACCATGTAAACATTCACAGTGCAGGTGGAAAAAGTATGTGAACCCCCAGACTAATGACATCTCTAAGAGCTAATTGGAGTGAGGTGTCAGCCAACTGAAGTCCAATCAATGAGATGAGATTGGAGGTGTTGGTTACAGCTGCCCTGCCCTATAAAAAACACACACCAGTTCTGGGTTTGCTTTGTACAAGAAGCATTGCCTGATGTGAATGATGCCTCGCACAAAAGAGCTCTCAGGAGACCTACAATTAAGAATTGGTGACTTGCATAAAGCTGGAAAGGGTTATAAAAGTATCTCCAAAAGCCTTGCTGTTCATCAGTCCACGGTAAGACAAATTGTCTATAAATGGAGAAAGTTCAGTACTGCTGCTACTCTCCCTAAGAGTGGCCGTCCTGTAAAGATGACTGCAAGAGCACAGCGCAGGCTGCTCAATGAGGTGAAGAAGAATCCTACAGTATCAGCTAAAGACTTACAAAAGTCTCTGGCATATGCTAGCATCCCTGTTAGCGAATCTATGATACGTAAAACACTAAACAAGAATGTATTTCATAGGAGGATACAACAGAGGAAGCCACTGCTGTCCAAAAAAAACATTGCTGCACGTTTACAGTTTGCACAAGAGCACCTGGATGTTTCACAGCAGTACTGGCAAAATATTCTGTGGACAGATGAAACCAAAGTTGAGTTGTTTGGAAGAAACACACAACACTATGTGTGGAGAAAAAGAGGCACAGCACACCAACATCAAAACCTCATCCTAACTGTGAAGTATAATGGTGGGGGCATCATGGTTTGGGGCTGCTTTGCTGCGTCAGGGCCTGGACAGATTGCTATCATCGAAGGAAAAATGAATTCCCAAGTTTATCAAGACATTTTGCAGGAGAACTTAAGGCCATCTGTCCACCAGCTGAAGCTCAACAGAAGATGGGTGTTGCAACAGGACAACAACCGAAAGCATAGAAGTAAATCAACAACAGAATGGCTTAAACAGAAGAAAATACACCTTCTGGAGTGGCCCAGTCAGAGTCCTGACCTCAACCCGATTGAGATGCTGTGGCATGAACTCAAGAAAGTGATTCACACCAGACATCCCAAGAATATTGCTGAACTGAAACAGTTCTGTAAAGAGGAATTGTCAAGAATTACTCCTGACCGTTGTGTACATCTGATCTGCAACTACAGGAAACGTTTGGTTGAAGTTATTGCTACCAAAGGAGGTTCAACCAGTTATTAAATCCAAGGGTTCACATACTTTTTCCACCTGCACTGTGAATGTTTACATGGTGTGTTCAATAAAAACATGGTAACATTTAATGCTTTGTGTGTTATTAATTTAAGCAGACTGTGATTGTCTATTGTTGTGACTTAGATGAAGATCAGATCACATTTTATGACCAATTTGTGCAGAAATCCATATCATTCCAAAGGGTTCACATACTTTTTCTTGCAACTGTATATATATATATATATATATATATATATATATAAATTTCATGCAGCTTGTTTGCAACTCTATTTTCCACAATTTATTTGTAATTAAGGATTTAACTGAACAAATAGATTGCTTAATCCCTTAAGGACACAACCCTATTTCACCTTCAGGACCAGGCCATTTTTTGCAAATCTGACCAGTGTCACTTTAAGTGCTGATAACTTTAAAACGCTTTTACTTACCCAGGCCGTTCTGAGATTGTTTTTTCGTCACATATTGTACTTCATGACACTGCTAAAATTGGGTCAAAAAAGTTTTTTTTTTTACATTAAAAAAATAACAAATTTACCAAAAATTTGGAAAAATTAGCAAATTTCAAAGTTTCAGTTTCTCTACTTCTGTAATACATAGTAATACCCCCAAAAATTGTGATGACTTTACATTCCCCATATGTATACTTCATGTTTGTATCATTTTGGGAATGATATTTTATTTTTTGGGGATGTTACATAGCTTAGAAGTTTAGAAGCAAATTTTTAAATTTTTCAAAATCCCACTTTTTATGGACCAGTTCAGGTCTGAAGTCACTTTGTGAGGCTTACGTAATAGAAACCATCCAAAAATTACCCATTCTAGAAACTACACCCCTCATGGTATTAAAAAATGTTTTTACAAACTTTGTTAACCCTTTAGGTCTTCCACAAGACTTCATGGCAAATGGACATAAAATTTAAGAATTTTGATTTTTTTGGGAAGATTTTCCAATATAATCAATTTTTTCCAGGAAAAAAGCAAGGGTTAACTGCCAAACAAAACTCAATATGGGTTGCCCTGATTCTATAGTTTGCAGAAACACCCCATATGTGGTCGTAAACTACTGTTTGGCCAAACGGGAGGACATAGAAGGAGGGGAATGCCATATGGTTTTTGAAAGGCAGATTTTGCAGGACTGGTTTTGTTTATACCATGTCCCATTTCAAGCCCCCCGTTGCACCCCTAGAATAGAAATTTCAAAGAAGTGACTCCATCTAAGAAAGTACACCCCTCAAGGTATCCAAAACAGGGTTTACAAACTTTGTTAACCGTTTAGGTGTTCCACGAGAGTTAATGGCAGATGGAGAAACAATTTAGGAATTTCAATTTTTTTTAAATTTTTCCATTTTAACCCATTTTTTCCAGTAATAAAGTAAGGGTTAACTGCCAAACAAAACTCAATATGGGTTGCCCTGATTCTGTAGTTTGCAAAAACACCCCATATGTGGTCCTAAACTACTGTTTGGCCAAACGGGAGGACATAGAAAGAGGGGAACGCCATATGGGTTTTGGAAGGCAGATTTTTGCAGGACCGGTTTTGTTTATACCATGTCCCATTTCAAGCCCCCCGTTGCACCCCTAGAATAGAAATTCCAAAAAAGTGACTCCATCTAAGAAAGTACACCCCTCAAGGTATTCAAAACGCGGTTTACAACTTTGTTAACCCTTTAGGTGTTCCACAAGAGTTAATGGCAGATGGAGAAACAATTTTGGAATTTCAATTTTTGGGAAAATTTCCATTTTAACCAATTTTTTCCAGTAATAAGGTAAGGGTTAACTGCCAAACAAAACTCAATATGTGTTGCCCTGATTCTGTAGTTTGCAAAAACACCCCATATGTGGGGGGGGCTGTTGGTGGGGGGGGCTGGTGGTGGTGGGGCTGGGGGGGGGGGGCAAGTGGCAGGGGGGGTCTAGGGTCTCAAAGCTAAAAAAACAATAAGTTTAGATAACTAACTTTTCCCTTCTATCCCTGCCTAACGGTGCCTCTCCCTCACTGACCCTAACCTACCTGGAGGGTGATGGGTGCAGGAGGGTGATGGGTGCCGATGGGGGGATCGCAGGAGCCTGGTGAGGACGGTGCTGGACGGTGCAGGTGCTGAAACAGGAAGAGGAGGGGAGAGAGAAGCGCTGGAAGTTTGAATCTCGCGCCTCTCTCCCTGCACCAATCAGCACCCTGGACAGCGGCATTCAGCACCACAGCCAGCACCACCTCTCCCAAATGCAAGGACTGTGATTGGTGGTGTGTAATCACACCACCGATCACAATCCTTTTCCGGTTCATCGGGTCACCGGAGACCCGAATGGACCGAAAACTCAGCGATCGCCGGCATTGTGACAGGATGCCCGCTGTTCCGATTAACCCCCGCCGCACCGCAATCGCGTTTTAAACTCATGACGTACCGGTACGTCATGTGTCCTTAAGGACTCGGGAAACATGCCGTACCGGTACGTCATGTGTCCGTAAGGGGTTAAAATATAAAATAAAACCATAATGCAAAGGTTGCAAAAGCTCTAATTTTTGCAAAAACAAATTTGCATATTAGGCACATCTGTTGCAGTGATAATTAATTTATAAGTAATATTATATATTATAAGTTAGAAACTAATTTGTTCCAAACACTGAAGAAATCAATAGAACATTAATTAGTAATAGCAATAACAACTATTACATGAATCATTTTTATATCTTGCAACAATAACAATAAGGTCACTATAAACTGAAACATCAACTAGAGCAAAAAGGAAGACAAAAACAATACAGGAAAATAAGTATTTTTGCTGTGATTGTTGGGGTAGCTTTTTTGAAGGGCTTCTCTGATTTAGAAAACTCATAGGTTAAGAGTTTGAAGTGCATCTTTTGGGACCTTCATTGAATATCCATAATGGAGAATGGCTAACAAAAGCCCCTCTCTCTTCAACTTGGTCTTTGGTGGTGCTGCAGGGATATGAAACAGTTGCTAATACAGATTACAAGTAGGAAATAAAAATAATTGACTAAATTGAACAATCCCTTTGAAGATCAGTTCACAGAGGAGGTTAACTTTAAAATTATTCCAAGAGAATGTATACCTTTAAGATCAAATTTTTATTATTAAATGGATTTATACAAAAATAGCAATTTTGTAAATAGCCTACAATTTTGTGTTTAAAAAAATAAGGCAATTGCAAATAATATTGATTCAATTTTCATACTAATTTTTGTTTACAGCTCCCATGCGGACTAATGTGTCTCAAAGGTGCTGCAGACACAAAATTGTAGAATAAAGGTAGTTTGTCATCAGCAATGGGCTTTCTCTCTAAAAGGAACTAAGTTTTGCTCTGAGACCATGCCAAATTTGAGAAATTTGTTTTAAAAAGAACCAGGCACAAAGCAAAGTGCTCCCCTTTGGCTTCTCCCTGCCCAGCTCGGATTAATTTCCAGTTACTATATCTCCCTATTTGCTTATACTCAGATGCATTATACAGATGCAGCAAAGTTAACAGTCAGAATGCATTACCTAGATGTGCTAACTTAAGTGTGACTGTTAAGAGTGCATTCACATCACCATTTAGATTTCCGTTCTTCTGATCCGTCAGAAAGAGAGAGAGAGAGAGAGAGAGAAAATAAACAGGATCCAGTAAAAAATCGGATCCTGTTGCATCAGTTGACATGCATACATGCAGTATTTTTGTTTCTGTCTAAAAAAAAAAAATAGATCTCAGATGGAAATGGCACAAACGGATGACAACTGATATAACAGGATCAGTTTTTTTTTTACAGGATCCTGTTTTTTAAATCTCTCTCTCTTCTTCTGACGGATCAGAAGAACGGAAAGCTAAACGGTGATGTGAATGCACCCTTAGGCCTTATTCACACGTCCGTTGTTTCTTTCCTGATCTGTTCCGTTTTTTGCGGAACAGATCTGGACCCATTCATTTTCAATGGGTCCTGAAAAAAAATCAGACATTGAGCTGTCCGTTTTTTTTCAGGACCCATTGAAAATGAATGGGTCCAGATCTGGTCCAGATCTGTTCCGCAAAAAACGGAACAGGTCAGGAAAGAAACAACGGACGTGTGAATGGACCCTTACATTTGTAGTTTCAGTGCAGAGTCTAAAAAAAAAAAGGAAGCATCCCCCATAATAACGAGATATGTGAGATAAAGGCGGCTAAAAGTCATTGCGTAAATCTGATTATTTCATAACTTTGACGGCTACTATGGGACTATGGAGCTCAAAACCAATTTACCCTCTAATCTTTTGTAGCTAGCTAGTGGTGTAGCTAGGGACATTGTCATTGTTCCCTCTAAGGCTACATTCACACTCACATTTTGTGCGGATGCGTCATGGACGGATCCGTTCAGATGATACAACTGCATGCATCCATTCAGAACGGATACGTCTTGAACATTATTGGAAGTCAATGGTGGACGGACTCGTTTTCTATTGTGCCAGATTGTGTCAGTGAAAACAGATCCGTCCCCATTGACTTACATTGTGTGCCAGAACGGATCCGTTTGGCTCAGTTTCATCAGACGGACATCAAAACGCTGCAAACTGATGCATTCTCACAAACGGAAAGCTAAAACACGAGTCTGAAAGTAGACTAAGCTGTGCAAAACTCTCTAAAAAAAAAAAAAAAAAAGGGTTTTGTACAGTGCTCTACTAATTAACCATACATCATTCAGATATATAGGGCCACATTGAATGCAGGCAAATAACATCAAACAGCACTCAGGTCTATGGCAGTAATGGTTATAGTCTATCTATCTGGTGGTCTAGTGCTGTCATTTCAGTATGCTTTGTTGTCTAGGGCAGTCATAGGCATAAGGAGGTAAATAACAGTATTTAGGTAAGTGATGATGTTAAATATATCATCCCTTGTGATCTAGGGTGTGAAGGAGTTAATGTTAGAATCCTGGAGAATCTAGGGTAGTCAAATGATTGAATGTCAGATCACTGGTGGACAACAGTGGAAGGTTAATGTATATATGTGGTATCCAGTGGTAACTCAAGCCCCCTGATCACGTCCAGGCTCTAACAAGAAGGCTGAACACAGATAGTTCAGCATTCTGTTTCCTCCACTGCAGGTAGGGCAGTGATGGCTAACCTCCAGCACTGCAGATGTGGTGAAACTACAACTCCCAGCATGCTCCATTCATATCTGTGGAGTTCTGAAAACAAACGCAAAATACAGTTTGTGCATCTTGGGAGTTGGAGTGCCGGAGGTTGGCCATCACAGAGGTAAGGGATTGAGAGGACTGTGCACCTATACCTGTATGGCTGTACAGTTCTTTCTATGGTTATTCAGAGGTCAGGGGTCCTTTGCTGCATCACTGAGTGAAGAGCTGAGTGTGGGAGCAGATTTCCCTTAGCATACGAAGCTTCAAGCTGTGTAAACAGGGAACAGTGCATATAACATAGTAGTCCAGAGGTCTAGGCCACTCTCAGTTCAATACGGGCCACCACTGTTTTGCATGTCATCTTCTGCTTTCCAAAGTGCTATACTAAAATTGCTGTACCAAATATACTTCAGGCATGCCTCTGGTACTTGCAGTTATCTGTGTAGTGATTCAGACTCATTGTTGACCATGTCTAGCAGCCACTGCCTGAGTCTGTTTCTCTTACTTGCCCATTTCTTCTCTACTCATTCCAGTATTTGTACCCAGACCGCAGAACATAGCTCAAATATTTAATAATAAGTTGAAAAGTGAAACATTACAAAGAATCTTCTCAGAACACATTCCCTATTCAGTGATACTTTAATACATCAACACCTCAAATTGTTGCATGCAAATCTGCAATGTAAGTCACTCATAGGATCTACCACCAAGATGTTAATCAGCCAAAGCATCTGTTTCTGTTTACAAATTTTGCATGGCTTCAGTTCTCATAGCTGTAAATTGCAGTTTTATGTGAAATTCAGAATCTCTACATAGTGTGATTTGTGACTCGGCGTCTACAAGTTTAAAGCACACAATACAGTGTATGGTGACACATTTCAGTAAGATTTGTTTCCCACCAAGATATACTGTATCATAATTAACTATAGGTATATACTGTGGTTGTTACTCGATTGTGACTAGATTATTAGAAGGGATGGGAGGTCTCGCTCATAAAGAGAGGTTTAAAATATCAGGACTGCTCAGCTTAAAAAAAAAGATCCCTTAGAGGTAATCTTATTTACAGGTATAAATATAAGTGTGGTCAGGGCTTTCACTACTTACAAAAAGTCAGCAATATGGACAGAAGTATAGGAAAGGCTTCTTTACAATTAGAGTAAAAAGGAATGTCCTACCCCAGGAGGTACAGAAGTAATGTTATCATCTTCTGAAAATCCATAATCCTCGAAAATCCCCCAGGAAGACCCATCATCTCGGGCGTTTTATCAATTACTCGAAATCTCTCACATAGAGATACCTTTTTGCAAAAACACATAACGAATCTCAAGTTGTACCTTAAGGATTCTACATCTCTTATAAAGGAATTGAAAACCACCAGATGGGAATCTTCATACCACTGGCTTACACTAGATGTGTCAGCATTGTACTAAAATATTCCTCATGACTTGGGAATCCAATGTGTATCGGAATTTTGAAGTAAAATCAGACAATGCTAGCACAGCAGAAGGATTTCATCTTGGATGGCATTAACATTCTGACACACAATACGTTTCACTTCCAAGACAAAATGTATAAACAAATACGGGGCACAGCAATGGGGACTAGGTTTGCACCGAGTTATGCCAACCTGTTCATGGGGTGTTTTGAAGAATTTCATATATATCAGACCGATTTTTGGATTAATAATATAATTATTTTTCGAAGATACATCGACGATTTGGAAGAGAGATGATATCTCCATTGAAAATTTCATCACACACCTGAATAAGAACCAGTGGGGAATATCATTTACAGGAATGCACCATAAAAATAAAACCAAGTATCTCGACCTTGAGATATTCACAGAAGGGAATGAAATCATTACTTTTTTCAAGACAGTCGACAGCAACAGCTATTTGGATTTCAGAAGCACCCACTATAGGAAGTAGAAAAACAATATTCCATTCAATCAGTTCCAGAGAGTGAGACACAACTGTACCCGTGAAATAGACTTTGAGGAACAAAGTAAAATCCTTCTAACAAGATTCAGCGAAAAAGGATACCCAAGCGGGGTAATAAAGGAAGCTAAAGAACGAGCATCCAACCTGACCCAGCGGGAATGCCTGGAATCTAAATCGGGCCCAAAAAGAGAGATGGAGTTCAATATGGACTTCATCACTACATATAATCAGGATCATGACAGGATCAGAATAATCCTTACGAATTCACGAATATTCAACAAATATTCTACAAAATATTTGCAAAATATTGCGAATTCGAATATGACCCCTGCTGCTCATCACTAGTATTCAATAAACCATAAAAGCCACATTTAGAGTGCCTTTATGTTCAGCCACTTTCCTCTGGTGGAGTAGAGAAGTCAGTGGCAATCCAGGCCTTGTTCATTTTTATAAGAACCAACATGCCAGCATTTTCAGTTGACAGGCGGATGTGCTTATCTGTTATTATGCCCCCAGCAGCACTAAATACACAATCTGACAAAACGCTGGAGGCGGGGAAGGCCAGCACCTCCAAGGCGTAGAGCGCCAATTCATGCCAAGTGTCCAGCTCTCAATAGTTGTAAGGCAGAGATCGTTGAGGACGCTGACACGGTCTGCTATGTACTCCTTCACCATCTTCCAAAATGTTTCCCTCCTGGCGGGGTATCATAAAAGTGTCCAAGGCCTTGGAGAGTGTTGCCCTACCTCTGTTGGAACTGCTTTGTTTTCCCCTCGTCTCTCCTCCTCGGTTGGCCTAGGAACTACGTACTCTGCAGCCAGCGTTGTCAGCTGGAAATTATTGAAGCCATTTTTCCACAAGGACCTTCTGGTATTGCACCATTTTGCTCATCATCTCCACTACAGGAATGAGAGATGAGAAGTTCTCTTTGTAGCGAGGGTTAAGAAGGGTGAACAACCAGTAATCGGTGTTGGCCAAAAATGCGTACAACGCGAAGGTCACGGGAAAGGCAGCCTAACGTAAAGTCAACCATGTGTGCTAGAGTCCCAATAGACAAGACTTCGCTGTCATCATCAGGAGGATGACTCTCAATCTCTTCATCCTCTTCCTTCTCTTCTATCCATCCATGCTGAACAGATAGAATAAAACTTCCATGGATACTACCCTCTGTAGCGGAGGCAACCGTCTCCTGCTCATCCTCCTCCTCCTCCTCATCATCAGCCAATTCGCGCTGATAAGATGAACTGAGGGTGGTCTGGCTGTCACCCTGTGTACTTTCTTCCCCCATTTCTACCTATTCCACATGCAAAGTGTGCGCCTTAATTGTGAGCAGCGAGCGTTTGAGTAGACACAGAAGTGGGATGGTTACGCTGATAATAGCGTTATCGCCACTCACCATCTGTATTAATTCCTCAAAGTTGCATAAAACCTCACAGAGGTCAGACATCAATGCCCACTCGTCGCTTGTGAAGAGCGGAAGCTGACTGGAAAGGCGATGACCTTGTTGCAGCTGGTATTCCACTACTAGCCTCTGCTGCTCACAACATGTGGAACGTGGAGTTCCAGCACGTGCTCATGTCGCACAACAGTCGGTGAGCTGGCCATTGCAAGCGCTGCTGCAGCGTTGGCAGACCGGCGGAAGCTATCGATGACTTGCGGAAATGTGCACACACGCGGCACACCTTCACCAGTGGCTCAGGCAAATTGGGGTAGGTTTTGAGAAACCGCTGAACCACTAGGTTTAACACGTGGCTAGGCATGGTATGTGTGAGAGCTTGACGAGCTCCAAAGCCGCCACCAAGTTACGGCCATTATCAGACACAACCATGCCTGGTTGTAGGTTGAGTGGTGAGAGCCACAGCTCAGTCTGGTCCCTTATACCCTGCCACAGCTCGGCGGCAGTGTGCTGTTTTTCACCTAAGCAGATCAGTTTAAGCGCGGCCAGTTGCCGCTTCCCCACTGCAGTGCTACACTGCTTCCAGCTAGTGACTGATGACTGACTGGTGCTGCAAGATGATAATTCAGAGGTGGAAGTGAAGGAGCAGGTGGAGGAGGAGAAGGGGGGGTTGCAGCCACTAACGTAGGTGGGGCGGAAACCCAAATGGAAGTAGGGCCCGCAATCCTTGGCGTCGGTACCACCTGTGCCATCCCAGGGTAGGACTTGCTCCCACAACAAAAGCACCTGTCCATGTGTCAAGTCGTTAAGTGGACCTTTTCCAATAACTGCATTGGTCAGGGCATGGGTGATGTTACGGGACACATGCTGGTGTAAGGCAGGGACTGCACACCTTGAAAAATATTGGCGGCTGGGAACAGAGTACCGTGGGACAGCCACCGCCATCAGGCTGCGGAAAGCCTCAGTGTCCACAAGCCTAAATGGCAAAATTTCCAGCGTCACCAATTTGGAAAGGTGCACATTTAGTGCTATGGTCTGTGGGTGGGTGGGTGGCTGTGTATTTGCACTTTGGTTCAAAGGCCTGGGGTATAAGACATCTGTACACTGCGCTGGGACACAGAAGTAGATTTGCTAGCTGATGGTGATGCAAAGGTCCTTGTGCATGGCGGGAGACATCCGGGCCTGCGTCTTGGACAGGGGATTGGCCAGCACGTAACATAGTGAAAGAGGAGGAAGTGGTGTGACCTGCAGACACTGGTTGTGGACCCAGGCGTTCGGCCCACCTATTAGGGTGCTTTCATGCCATGTGGCAGATCATACTTGTGGTGGTGAGGTTGCTAGTGTTCACGCTCCTGCTCATTTTGGTACGGCACAGGTTGCAAATGACAATTCTTTTTATCGTCCGCACTTTGGACACCTACCCCTTGGCAAAGGAGATTGCCGCAAGGGGGTGCTCCAGTGAACAGTTGTGGGCCTGTTTGGTGTGGACCACCTTCTCCCTTTTGCCACTCCACTGTCTCTTCCAGCCTGTTGCAGTGCTCCGGATCCCTCCCCCTCTGTACTGCTATCCTCCCTCGGCTTGCCACCTTCCCAGATACGGTCTGTAACTTCTCGTCCAGCACCTCCTCTTCTACTTCCTCACTCTGGTCATCCTCCTGACTTGTTGACCTAACAACCTCATTTATTGACAACTGTGTCTCATCCTCATCATGAACCTCTTGAGAAAAGAACTGATCAGGCATATCCCCATGCATTCTGAATGGAGAGTAATCCATTCTGGATGCATCAGGATGTCTTCAGTTCAGTCATTTTGACTCATAAGGCAAAAGAGAAAACCGTAGCATGTCTTGGGACATACTGAATTTTTGTCTTTTTTTTCTTAGTGCGCATGTCTTTGGACTTAGACAGATTTTCTCAGAATCCCTATCTCTACCTCACCTAGACCATTGTTTACGAATTCTGTTCTTGTCAGTATCTTATTCCAGAAAAGTAGGATGTTCAAAGATAGGACAATATATCTCTTTGTTATTTATTTAATTCCAGGACTTCATTTATATATTCTTTTTATATAATACTGTATGCTAAAGGTATTGATCATTTTAATATAGAATAATATAAAATAAAAAAATGAAAAAAGAGAAAATAGGAAAACAAAAATTAATAATGTTAATAAAAAATAGGCTGGGTATATAGCAAAAGTCTGCATTATTAATATATATTTACTTGAATTAACTTTTAATTAATTCTCCATCTCAATTTATAATTTATTTGTTCATATATCTATGTATACATGATTAAGGTGCAAATCAGTCAATCACACTTCCAGAGTATTAGGATTACTGTAGGCTTCAGGTTTTCAGGGAGTACAGCTACAGCTCCATAGTGGTTATTTCCCATGATATTCTTGATTTCTGTTGTACTTACAACCTTAATTATGTTCATGTAATTGATTTATTTATTTATTTTATTTTGTATTTTTTGTATATATAATTCTATGTTTCTTCCCTTGTCAATCATTCTGAACTAGTTATTCAGGTCCATTAATCAAATGAAATTTTTTATTTTTTTTTATATTCTTTATTTTCAATTTTCAATAAAAAGAACAAAGTAACATTAGATACATATATGACCATGAAGAATCTACATCAGATATTACAATTGAGCATCTATTAGTGGTCTGAACATAAACAGATATGGATTCTTATCCTATATATTAGTGAATGCTCCTCTTAGCAAAGGAGGCTGAATACAATAATAAAATTGAGTTAGTCTGGATTCTCTCCCATAAACCCTTTTGTTGGTGTTATGAAGAGGAACATAAATAAGAGGCCAGAGCAGAAAAATAAATTAGACAATAATGAAAGAGAAAGAAGTCCATAGAGGGGCAAGACAAGAAAGTCATAGAGGGGGGGACGGGGGACCATGACATATGTTGTTTTTTCTTAATTAATAGTGTTGCTATCACCAGGAGGCACCTCCACCAGAGATCTCCAAGGGCTCCACAACTTCAGATACCCATCATGAGTCCTATTGATCCAACTACTCATCTCTTCAAATCTACAGATTTGGTTAACCTTGGCCTTCCATTCAAGTATGGAGGGAGGGTTTGTGTCCAGCCAATGTAGAGGAATTATCATTTTTGCTGCTGCAAGAAGATGCGATACTAGGTTCCTATTGGATGGGGTATAGTCAGATGTGGGGAGGGACAGAACCATCATCTCTAGTTTTAGTTTGAAGTCTGGGGTTGTGAATTTTTGGATTATTGCTTCTATTTCTTCCCAATACGTTTTTATCCGGGGACAGTCCCACCAAATATGTGATAATGTACCTACTCCCCCTCCACACCTCCAGCACTCCCTTGCATCCGACAAGCCCCTCCTGAAGAGAAAGTCAGGGGTTCTGTACCATCTTGTTAGCATTTTGAAATGATTCTCCTGCAGGCGAATACAAGCAGAGAATCCATGTGAGTTTGCTAGCACTCATTTGACCTCTGCATCATTAAGAACCTTGTTCAATTCTTTTTCCCACTCCCTAAGATATAAGGGTTTCAGTGGTTCACCCAAGCCTCCCACCAAAGGATAGAGCTTTATTCAAATGAAATTTTAATGTTCTTCACTATAGATATTGGTACCATATACTTTATTTTAAATCAAATATTGTTTGGTTGTTTCTCTTAAATAATAAAGGTTACATTTTAAATTAGAAATGACCAGAAATAGAAATTACATTATTGTAACACATATTTCTTATAGCATTAAATATATTCTTGTACCAAAAAGTATGTTTATATATCACTGATATGTTAATGTTAGGACACAGTAACACAGGTGAAGTGAGCCTTGATGTCATGCTCATTAGATTGAAAACAAAGCCTGACTTCCGGAACACACTTAAGGCTTGTACACATATTGGAATTTTGGCATGGACTCTGTGGTATCTGCCTCCCATTGTTTTAAATGCTGCAGTTCACACGCCCAGCAGTTTAAAGAAGTGACCGCACATGTCCCTTATTGGCATAGTGTCTGGAATGATACCACTTGAAGTCATGGTGGGTGTTCACTCATGGTTTATCTCCATTCAATGAAGCTGTGCCGTGATGAGCAGGTCCCCAGCTTCCAAAGTGAACAACCGTGGCAGAAACTGCTGCGGAGTATGTGGCGGATTTTGACAGTGTCAAAATCTGCCGTATGAGCATTCCCTAAAGATGTTGCGTGAATTAGCTAGTCAGAGGTTATGCAGGGAAACGGAAGCAAGGAACAGTCAATTGCAACATACAACAGCATGACAATACCCCTATTACCAAAGTGTGAAATTCATAAAATGATTTCTTGATTTTCTTATGGAAGAACCTGACATCAACCCCAATGAACATCTTTGAGATCCATTGGATCACTAGGTACATCCAATATTAGTGTTCAATTTATTTAATGCTCTTGCAACTAAATGACAAGTCACCTAATTGCCATGTTCCATAATCTATGTAACAGTCTAAAAGTGAGGGGTCATCTTTATATTAAAGGTGTTTTCTGGGTCTTAACATATGCAAGGATGTACATGTTTGTATGTTTTGTATATTTTTCACAGTAACAATCAAAGTTTTTTTCTGTCTGCTGAGGATATTTGTCTATAATGATGGGATTATGATAGTTTTCTTAATACAGTACATGATGTTGCAATGTGTTTTAGTTCATAGTCTTCTAAGAAAAGAGAAAAGATGAAGAGGAGACAATCTACTTTAAAATAAGCAATGAACTGAGAGCTATTCTAAGGGAAAAAAAATCATAGTATTCATTTACCGGCACAGTCCTTGCAGATGACAACAGCGAGGTTGATGGATGCCCAGTCAGGATTTGGAGCTCGGCAATCTGCACAACTCCTGTTCGATTCATTGAACCTAATCTTTTCAGCTACTTCATAATCAGCAACAGTCTCTGCTATTGATTGCTGCAATGCTTCAATCCACTCTTGCTTCTCACTTTCTGACTCTGCTGTAAAGCTAAAATATTTGAGCTATTATGTTATTTATTTATTATACTTATTAAAATCTCTTATACTGAAAGCAGTTGTACAACATTCAACATTAAAATTGCAACACCAATGTGTCAAGTCATGTGGGATGATTGTGCGATACTTCCTGTTCGTCGACATGCCAGTTATTCCTACTTGCTGCAAACTGAGAGGGACAGAATCTTTGACCTTAGTTTATCAATCCAGCAGATCACTATGTGCCTAGGCCAAGATGTCAGTCTCTCCAGACTTGTCTCCCATCAAGCATACCCGGGATGTCATTGGTCGACAATTGCAAAGGGAGCTGCTGGCAGCAGATCTTGATGATTTATGTGCCCAAGTGCATTCAGCGGGACAGAACATTCCGCATACAACCATAACCTCATTCCCTCATTGATAGCATGCCAAAGCGTGTAAGTGTGTGTGTTTCTGTGTCTGTGGGGGGTGCACCTTGTTTAGCTCAGAGTGGCTGCAATGCGGAAGCATGTAACACCACATTTCTCCTGCAGTTACTGCTAGAGAAACATGCTGCCATCTGTGATTACCGCTCATCAACAGTAAGGTCCAAAATGCTCAAATCCCTTGAACACTCAGTTATGCCCCACATTTAATCACTATCTGCTAAAAAATTTTATATTGAACATATACAGTATGCTACATAATAAATCATCAACTAATATTGGCCATGAGTATTATTTTTGTAATTTGTAACATTAATAAGTACCTATACTTTTCTACAGCCTTTTTTGAAAGGGTTCTAAATAGCCTAAAATGTTTTTTGTAATATACTTTATTAATCAGTAATACAATTTTTCTGCACAAATAGGCACCCAAAGTCCTGGGTGCTATTGCATCTTAAATTCATTATTCTAGTACAGCTCAACTAAATCCTGGCTTTAGCCAAGCTTGAGGGAGACACATTCAGGAGTAGCGATCTGTTATACGGCCTGTGCAGCATTCAATTTGGCCCCCTGTAAAATCCATCAGTCAGTGTCAGTGCTGTACTAGAATAATGTTTTTAAGACTCAATAGCAACCAGGACTTTGGGTGCCTATTTGAGCAGGAAAACTGTATTACTGATTAATAAACTATATTACAATTTTTTTTTAGGCTACTTAGAACATTTTAACCCCTTAAGGACCCTGCCATTTTTCACCTTAAGGACCAGGCCATTTTTAGCAAATCTGACATATGTCACTTTATGTGGTAATAACTTTAAAACGCTTTTACTTATCCAGGCCATTCTAAGATAGTTTTCTCGTCACATATTGTACTTGATGGCAGTGTTAAAATTGAGTAAAAAAAATTCTTTTTTATTTTTAAAAAAATACCAAATTTATAAAAAATAAATTCAATTTTTTACTTTTATAATACATAGTAATACCTCCAAAAATTGTCTTACTTTTCATTCCCCATATGTCTGCTTCATGTTTGAATCATTTTGTGAATGCCATTTTATTTTTTGGGGACGTTAGAAGGCTTAGAACAGAATGGCCAACCTTTGGCTCTCCAGCTGTTGCAAAACTACAACTCCCAGCATGCCCAGACAGCCTACAGCTATTAGCTTACAGCAGGGCAAGGTGGGAATTGTAGTTTTACAACAGCTGGAGAGTCGCAGGTTAGCCAGCCCTGGCTTAGAAGTTTAGAAGCAAATCTTGAAATGTTTCAGAAAATTTCCAAAACCCACTTTTTAAAGGACCAGTTCAGGTCTGAAGTCACTTTGTGAGGCTTACATAATAGAAACAACCCAAAAATGACCCCATTTTAGAAACTACACCCCTCAAGGTATTCAAAACAATTTTTGTTAACTTTGTTAACCCTTTAGGTGTTCCATAAGAATTAATGGAAAATGGAGAGGAAATTTCAGAATTTCACTTTTTTGGCCGATTTTCCATTTAAATTAATTTTTTCCCTTTAATAAAGCAAGGGACAACAGCCAAAAAAAACTAAATATTTATTGCCCTGGTTCTGTAGTTTAAAGAAACACCCCATATGTGGTCCTAAACTGCTGTACGGGCACACGGCAGGGCGCAGAAGAAAAGGAACGCCATATGGTTTTTGGAGGGCCGATTTTACTCCGATAATTTTAAGCTGCCATGTCACATTTGAATACCCCCCTGATGCACCCCTAAAGTAGAAACTCCAAAAAAGTGACCCCATTTTGGAAACTACTGGATAAGGTGGCAGTATTGTTGGTACTATTTTAGGGTACATATGATTTTTGGCTTCTCTATATTAAACTTTTGGTGAGGCAAGGTAACAAAAATAGCTGTTTTGGCACCATTTTTATTTTTTGTTATTTACATGTGGTTAGATCATGTGGTATTTTTAAACAGCAGGTTGTTACGTACGTGACAATACCAAATATGACAACTTTTTTTGGTTGTTTGTCTCAGTTTTACATAATAAAGCCTTTTTGAAAAAAAATTTTTTTTGTGTCTCCATATTCTGAAAGCCATATTTTTTTAAATTTTTTTGGGTGACTGTCTTATGTAGGGGCTCATTCTTTTCGGTATGAGATGACAGTTTGATTGGTACTATTTTAGGGTGCATATGACTTTTTGATCGCTTGGTATTACGCTTTTTGTGATGTAAGGTGACAAAAAATGGCATTTTTGACACACTTTTTTTTTTCATGGTGTTCACCGGAGGGGTTAGGCCATGTGATATTTTATACAGCAAGTTATTACGGACATGGAGATACCAAATATGTATACTTTTTTTATTTATTTAAGTTTTACACAATAACAGCATTTTTAAACAAAAAAAAAATCATGTTTCAGTGTCTCCATAGTCTGAGAGCCATAGTTTTATAAAATGTGGTTTATTTAGCACAGTTTTTATTTTATTTGTTTGACGGTGTTCACCTGAGTGGTTAGGTCATGTGAAATTCTTATAGAGCCGGTCAATACGGACGTGGCAATACCTAATATGTCTACTTTTCTTTTTTTCAATATTTTTTTTCAATTTGTTTTTTTACTTTATTTTGGGAAAAGGACGCTTTTATTTTTTTTACCTGAAACTAAATTTTTGGGGAAAACTTTATTTTTTTTACTTTTTTTCAATTTATTTTTTGTCCCACTCTGGGACTTCAACTTTTGGGGGTCTTATCCCCTTTTTTCAATGCATTACAATACTTATGTATTGTAATGCATTGGCTGTAAGTGTATTACAATCTGTAATAAACACTACTATATGGGCCCTAGTAGAGACCCTCGGGAGATAAACCTCAATATTCAACCAGTCAAAGACTGAAAATCCCTGTAGGGGCACTACTTATTGTAACTTAAAAGACATATACTTTATTAGATCATTATTAAAATAGTGGTTTCTAGTAAACCATGAACCCCACAACAGTAAAACTCTCAGGTATTGCGCTGGTTTCTTAATTGCTAATTTTTCTAATCCCTTCAACAATGTTGCAGAAAAAGTGTGAGTGGCTACTCATTATATATGCAGTTTGCAATGCCCTGAGTAGAATATGTCGCTATAGGAGAGTATGATCTGGTTGAACCTATCTCAGATGATCTATTGAGATAGGTTTAATCATACTCTCCTATAGGGACATATTCTACTCAGGGCATTGCAAACTGCATATATAATGAGTAGCCACTCACACTTTTTCTGCAACATTGTTGAAGGGATTAGAAAAATTAGCAATTAGGAAACCAGCGCAGTACCTGAGAGTTTTACTGTTGTGGGGTTCATGGTTTACTAGAAACCACTATTTTAATAATGATCTAATAAAGTATATGTCTTTTAAGTTACAATAAGTAGTGCCCCTACAGGGATTTTCGGTCTTTGATCGGTTGAATATTGAGACAGACTGTAATACACTTACAGCCTTCCTGCCTGTGAGATCCAGTGGGCTGGATCTCACAGGCTCTTCCAGAATGCAGCCACGATGCCTAAAGAAGGCATCGGGCTGCCTTCCCTGCCATCGGGTCACCATCACAGCAGTGCGGGGACCTGATGGCCACCCCGCACATGTCTGAAGCCTGCACGTGCCGTAGTCAGCGCTGATTCACCGATGCCGGCTCATACAGCAGGGCTCTGGCTATCAGTGACTGCCGGACCCCTGCCGCTGATCGGGTGGGCACAGCTACAGCACCCGCCCGATCACCATGACATACATGTACTTCTCTGGTCCTTAAGTCACAGCCAGAGATGACGTACATGTACGTCATAGGTCCTTAAGGGGTTAAAGGAAGGTTGTAGAAAAGCTTAGTTACTTTTTAAAATAACACATAATATCATGTTATTCCTGCATTTCAGAGCAGAAATGTAAATTAAATACTAAATACAATTTATAGCTACCATATACCATACAGATACATCTGTTGGCTATTGACTCCCATAGTTAAAATGAAAAAAAAAAGGGTGAGGTATAAGATTATTTTTTTATTGACTAGATTTTATTACATGTTGTTCAAATTGGTCGGCACTGTGTAATAGATCGGAGTGCTCGGTCCAAAGGGTCGGATTCCCCCAGTAGACAAAAAGAAAAATAGAGGACCGGCACTCCCAAGTTGCTAATAGAAAAAGGTTTTATTGGTCACTATTCAAACATCAGTGACGCGTTTCGGCACATATAATGCTTTTGTCAAACTGTGAATAAGTGGCAATCACAGTTTGACAAAGGCATTATATGTGCCAAAACGCGTCACTGATGTTTGAATAGTGACCAATAAAACCTTGTTCTATTAGCAACTTGGGAGTGCCGGTCCTCTATTTTTCTTTTTAGATTTTAATACAGTGAAATAAGGTGCCGTATACTGATGCACACTCCCCAAACTTATGTCAAAAGGATGCACTATTGGAATGCATTGGGCTGATTATACCTTATGGACACATTGATGCTAGGTAATGAAAAATTTTGAAAATATGAAAATGTGACTTCACCATTTCACCTGGTGTGGCGTGTTGCTTGTATAACCAAATACACTGTAAGTTCCATGTTACAGAAGACACACATAATAAAATGACAGGGTACATAATACACTTACTTTAGAATTACAGCATATGCAGCAAACTCACATAAAACAGACTCACCTAAAAAAAACTATACTATAATAGTTTTGACCTTACCAAAAATTCCGAAAAGGTGTTATGAGCTCAAAAGTTTTCCGATCTGTATTTTTTAGGGTAACCACCGTCATTGAGATGTCAGTAATGGCAATTCCAGTATTGAAGTCCTAAAAATTGGATGAGCAAGAATGATGAAAAGTGCATCTATTTTACTTAAAAACTAAGAATAAGAGTAACACAGATACTACAAATAGAAAGGAACCTTACATATTAACATTTAAAGGGGTTGTCCAAGTTATATTTATTGATGACCTATCCTTAGGATAGGTCATTAATATCAGATCGGCTGGGGTCTGACCCCCGGCACCACCGCCGATCAGCTGTTTGAAGAGAAGGCGGGCGCAGTGCCAGCGCCGCCTCCTCTTCACTGTTTACCTTCTCGCCGTTGCATCTGCAGTGGTGAGCAGGTGTAATTACACCTAACCGTCCCATTCATTTCAATGGGACGGATTGTTCCCATACACTTGTATAGAAGCTATCCGTACCATTGAAATGAATGGGACGGCTTGGGTGTAATTACACCTGCTCACCGCTGCAGATGCAACGGCGAGAAGGTAAACATTGAAGAGGAGGCAGCGCTGGCACAGAGCGCGTCTTCTCTTCAAACAGCTGATCGTCGGGGGAGTCGGGTGTCGGACCCCAGCCGATCTGATATTGATGAACTATCCTGAGGATAGATCATCAATAAATATAACTTGGACAACCCCTTTATAATATTTGATAATACATAGGAATCGCCTACTTGTAAAGTTTACCATATGTTTGTTACCGTACAAAACATGCCAGCACATTTACTTTACAAAAGCTATTTTATGTACATAGATCAAAGAACATCAAAGTAAAAAAACATGTTTTCACTTACTGTGTAAAGAGTATTATACAATCTAATATTATGACTAGCACTTCACAGAAGGGTAAGGTACAACTTTCTGGGTATTTTAACAGCAATATTAAGACCACAAGACCCAAATTCCTGAAGTTCTATTAAACCAAACCAAAAGCTGGGCATACACAACAGCTAAAAGAACTCATTGAATTTCATGGGATCTGACAACTATGTTATGTGTATGGGGCCTAACAACTTCAGGATTGTTTTGGGAAAGAAGGATTAAGCACATTGGACTTCAACATTTCTGATAATTTGTTTCTACCGGAGCTATATCATTGCTAAAGGGATCTTGCAGCCGCCAATTTGTTTTCCCCATTTTTATCTTTGTATATACAAAAGAAGATAAATGAGCTGATATTTGTGATGCTGGGTCTGTTAGTACATCCAGTAATATACTCAATTGGCTAACTGTAGATATAGTCCAAGCTATGTTAAATAAGGTAAATGTGAACAAGGTTCCATGTCCAGAAGGATTACACCCAAGAGTTCTTAAAGAGCTCATTTCAATCATTGATGTGCCCCTGTTTATAATCTTTAAAGATTTCAAAGAAGGTACTGGGACAGTGCCAAGTGATTGGCGCAAGGCTGTCAGGACTGGAATAGTGGATCAGGTGTGGAACCCCTTGGCAGGGATGAAATAATCCCAAAGATTAGCGTAGTACAAGAGGTCAATCCAATCGGGTAGTCGGTTCCAGTTCCGGGTCGTGGCAGGCAGCAGAAATCGTAATCGAGAGAACAGGCAAGGACTCGGTAGCTGGGAAGTCAGGATAAACAGCGGATTCACAGGGAAGAGCTGGGTGTTCACCATAAGGTTACATAGAAACATAGAAACATAGAATGTGTCGGCAGATAAGAACCATTTGGCCCATCTAGTCTGCCCAATATACTGAATACTATGGATAGCCCCCGGCCCTATCTTATATGAAGGATGGCCTTGTGCCTATCCCATGCATGCTTAAACCCCTTCACTGTATTTGCAGCTACCACTTCTGCAGGAAGGCTATTCCATGCATCCACTACTCTCTCAGTAAAGTAATACTTCCTTATATTACTTTTAAACCTTTGCCCCTCTAATTTAAAACTGTGTCCTCTTGTGGTAGTTTTTCTTCTTTTAAATATGCTCTCTTCCTTTACCGAGTTGATTCCCTTTATGTATTTAAAAGTTTCTATCATATCCCCTCTGTCTCTTCTTTCTTCCAAGCTATACATATTAAGGTCCTTTAACCTTTCCTGGTAAGTTTTATCCTGCAATCCATGTACTAGTTTAGTAGCTCTTCTCTGAACTCTCTCTAGAGTATCTATATCCTTCTGGAGATATGGCCTCCAGTACTGCGCACAATACTCCAAGTGAGGTCTCACCAGTGTTCTGTACAGCGGCATAAGCACTTCACTCTTTCTACTGCTTATACCTCTCCCTATACATCCAAGCATTCTGCTGGCATTTCGTGCTGCTCTATTACATTGTCTTCCCACCTTTAAGTCTTCTGAAATAATTACTCCTAAATCCTTTTCCTCAGATACTGAGGTCAGGACTGTGTCAAATATTCTATATTCTGCCCTTGGGTTTTTACGCTCCAGGTGCATTATCTTGCACTTATCCACATTAAATTTCAGTTTCCAGAGTTCGGACCATTCTTCTAGTTTTCCTAAATCCTTTTCCATTTGGCGTTTCCCTCCAGGAACATCAACCCTGTTACCTATCTTTGTGTCATCAGCAAAAAGACAAACCTTACCAGCGAGGCCTTTTGCAATATCACTTATGAAGATATTAAACAAAATCGGTCCCAGTACAGATCCCCAGTCCCAGTACAGGTTGAATAACTCAGCAATGAGTCAAGGCTCTGACTTGCTTTAAGTACACAGTGAACCCAGGACCGCCTCCCCTGGTTGCCGGGCAACCAGGAGGCTTCCTTAGTCAGAAGCCAATCATAAGACTGAGGGCAAGTGATGGAGGCCGAAGCCCTCCCTACAGCCTGAGTAGCACCTGTAGTCTGGGATGGCGCATGCGCACTATGTTCGTATCCCCGCGCATGCGTGCGTGGCTTGTGTACCGCGCACGCGCACCCGGCGTCCGACTCGCGCAGGCGCACTGGCCACATCGACATCAGGTGTCCTGCCAGGAGGAAGAGGAGGAGCCATCTGCACCCACCGCCTGTGCCTGCAAACCTGATGCGAAATGGCCTCCCTGGTTCCCTGACAGAGCCCACCACCAAGGAGCGGCCACCGGACGCGAACCTGGGATGGCGATCAGGATGAGCCCTGTGGAATGCGCGGACCTTGGCGTCTGCATGAAGGTTACCTGCTGGTTCCCAGGAACGCTCCTCTGGCCCATATCCCTTCCAGTGGACAAGGTATTCCAAGACTCCACGGCGCCAGCGGGAGTACAAGATCCCCTGGACTTCATATTCATCATTGTTATCCACCTGAATGGGAGTGATTGGTACCGGCACTCTGCCCACAAGGGTGTTGGCACGATAGGGTTTCAGTAGTGATATATGAAACACCGGATGAATGTTAAATGAAGTCGGCAGGCTTAGTCTCGCTGCGACGTCGTTGACCATTGAGGAGATGGTGAATGGTCCCAAATAGCGAGGACCCAATTTCTTGGACGGGCAGGTCAATTTGAGGTGCTGAGAGGATAACCATACCCTATCCCCACTTCTGTACTTGGGGCTCTCGGTGCGTCTCCGATCGGCCTGAGTCTTTTGCTGTTGCTGAGTAGTTGCTGTTACTTCCGCACTAGGATACGTAGCAAATGCCGGAGACGACAGAGGCGCTGGGCTACTTCAGGTACGGGAATGTCCACCGGAAGGTCCGGAAGCGTCAAGGGATGGTACCCGTAATTCGCATAAAAGGGTGAGAGTCCTGTAGAGGTATGCTGCTGTTGATTGTATGCATATTCTGCCAGAGGTAGAAGGTCCACCCAGTCGTCCTGTAGGTATGACGAATAGCAGCGGAGATACTTCTCCAAGGTTTGGTTCGTCCTCTCCGTCTGTCTGTTGGACTGGGGATGATAAGCAGGGGGCAGGTTGCGGGTGATGTGGAGGCAGCAGCAAAATTGGCTCCAGAAACGGGAGGTGAACTGCGAACCCCGATCAGACACAATAGAGGAGGGAAGTCCATGTAGGCGGAACACGTGATGTAGGAACAATTTTGAGGTATGTTGGGCCATTGGAAGGCCGGTAGTCGGGATAAAGTGGGCCATCTTGGTGCATCTATTTACTACAACCAAGATCGTAGTGTGGCCCTGTGAAGGAGGTAAGTCCACCACGAAGTCCATGGCGAGGTCCCTCCAGGGCACCGTTGCCATGGGTAAAGGTTGTAGTGGCCCGACTGGCCGGGTGTCTCTTGTGCATGGCACAGATAGTGCATGAGCCCACAAAGGACCGTACATCCGCCGCTAGGGAAGGCCACCAGAACTGACTCTGCACGTACTCTAAGGTATTGCGTATTCCCCGGTGACCTGCGGTTGGGTGGTCGTGATGATGTTGCAGGATCGGCACCCGATGGGAAGTAGGCACGTAGACCTTTCCCTGATGGTAACGTGGACCCTGCCTTTGTGGCAGGTGTGCTGCTTCTGATGGTATGGTCATGCTGGCTTGTCGGATCTCTTCGAGTAATGAATGTTGTGTGGCCAGAAAATAGGTGCCTGGAAGGATGGTTTCTGGAGGCGAAAACACGGCATCGGAGTCATGTGTTATCTGAAGGGTGAAGCGGGAAAAGAAGAGGGCCCACATGGCTTGCCGGGGCCGTAACCTCTTAGCAGTACAAAGATATTCTAGGTTACGGTGATCAGTATAGACGGTTATCAGATGCTTGGCTCCCTCCAGTAGATGCCGCCACTCCTCCAGCGCGTTCTTTATGGCCAGTAGTTCCCTCTCGCCCACATCGTAGTTGCGTTCCGCCTTGGTTAACTTGCGGGAGTAGAACGCCACTGGGTGTAGAAGTTGTTTCTCCTCTTGTCTTTGGGAGAGAACTGCCCCGACAGCTTTCTCTGATGCATCTGTCTCCAGGTAGAAGGGGAGAGTAGTGTCAGGTTGCGCCAGTACCGGAGCTTGTGTGAGGAGCATTTGGAGGGTTTGGAAGGCCTTGTGAGTGGTAGGGGTCCATACAAATGGAACGTTGTTCCCGGTTAGGACCGTAATAGGAGCGCATATGGCAGAGAAATTCTGGATGAAGCGACGGTAGAAATTCGCAAAACTGATGAACTGTTGGACCATTCGTCGGTTTCGTGGGATAGGCCATTCTAGGATGGTCTGAACCTTCTTGGGATCCATCTACACTCTTCCGGGGGACAGTATGTATCCCAAGAATTCAATAGAAGGAACCTCAAAGATGCTTTTCTCCAACTTCCCATAGAGTCGATGTGTCCGAAGGCGCTGGAGGACTACTTCACATGTCTCTCATGCTGCTGGAGTGTGTGGGAAAAAATATGGATGTCATCCAGATACACTACCGCATATGTGTCTAGTAGGTCGCGGAAGACATCGTTGATAAAGCTTTGGAAGGTAGCTGGGGCGTTGCACAGCCCGAAGGGCATCACCAGATACTTATAATGACCGAATCTGGAATGAAAAGCCGTCTTCCATTCATCGCCCTCACGGATCCGCACAAGATTGTAGGCCCCCCGGAGGTCGATCTTGGAGAACACTCTGGCTTCCTTCACTCGGTCCAGGAGATCAGGGATGAGAGGGAGAGGGTATTTATTTTTCCTGGTGATGTTGTTAAGGCCCCGGTAGTCCACACAGGGCCGAAGACCCCCATCCTTCTTCCCCACAAAAAAGATACCTGCACTGACTGGGGAGGTGGACGGGTGGATGAAGCCCTTCGCCAGGCTCTCCTCAATGTAATCCCTCAGCGCCTGGGTTTCGGGCTCAGACAAGTTGTATAACCGTCCGTACGGCAGCGGGGCCCCGGGGAGTAGATCAATGGGGCAGTCGTAGGGTCTGTGGGGAGGTACGGTGTCTGCCCCCGCTTTCTCAAAGACATCCGCATATTTATCATATTTAGCGGGTAATACCAGAGGAGATGAGGCCAGGACCGGAGGAGATGCAGTGGGAAATGCAATAGGAGGACTGAAATGTGACACGTCCCAGGGCCCAGTCTATTTGGGGGTTGTGCTTTCTAAGCCATGGGATGCCGAGGATAACTGGAAACAAAGGAGAGGGTACGATGTCCCACACAATCTCTTCACGGTGGTGGCGACCAACGGAAAGGATAAGAGGGTGTGATTCCATGGAGAAAGGTCCGGATTTTAATGTACTGCCGTCCACCATGTGGAGTCGGGATCGGTGTTCCTTGGGGCGCAAGGGTATTCCTAGCTGCGTGGCAAGCTTGAAATCAAAGAAACAGCTGCTGGTGCCCGAATCGATTAGGGCCGTAAGTTCATAGCCAGTTCCGTTCAGCTGCAGAGAAACACATAGAGTTAGATGAGAAGAACCGTTGTATACAGGTATGTTCAAGAACACGGCAGAACTGACAGTCCTACCTGTAGGTGGTTTGACAGGACAGTCTCTCTACATATGCCAGGATTTGGCACAGTAGAGGCAGAGATTGAGAGTCCGCCTTCTGGACCTCTCAACCGCTGAGAGTGGACCCCTGACTACTCCGACCTGCATTGGTTTGTCCAGGGTGAGGTCTCCCACTGTGGAGGATTGCCCAAGGACTGAAACTGGAAGAGGATTGGATCGCCGTGCAGGATGAGGCAGAGCGTGCTGTCTCTTCGCCCTTCGTTTTCGGAAACGGCGGTCCAGTTGGGTAACCGTGCTCGTCAGCCCTTCCAGGACCTCCGGGACCCCGATACGGGCGAGTTCGTCTTTTAACTGGTCCGACAGTCCGATCCGGAACTGGTCGATAAGGGCCACTTCATTGAGTCCGGTATCTGGTGCGATCTCCCGGAACTCTGTAATGTAGTCCTCCACTGGACGCCTTCCTTGTCGAAGGGAACGGAGAGTGTCCCTAGAGGTGGAAGCACACAGGGGGTCGTCAAAGACTGCCTGCATAGCGGAAACAAAGGAGCCCCAAGAGGACAGCACTGGGCTATCAGTTTGCAGGAGCTGATGGGCCCAGGTCTGTGGGGGTCCCGTGAGCAGGGAGATAGCTGTCCGTAGTTTGACGTAGTCCGAGGAGTAAGTGCGGGGTTTCAAGGAGAACAGTAGCTCGCAAGAAATAATAAACAAACGTCTTTTCCTCCTGTCTCCAGAAAAGCGTTCTGGTAGGGCTACGGTCGGTTCACTGTTCAATACTTCTAGTGAGGTGCGTGGAGCGAAGCAGGTGAGGGTGGTAGTGCAGTGAACTGGGCCTGGCGCAGCTACTGGGCACGCATTCTCCCTAATAGGTGTGCATGGCTGGCCTGCATGTCCTGAAGGGCTTGCGCCACCATCGTCAGTTGTTCGGACAAAGAAGGGGCACCGTCCGCAGGTCCCGCGGGTTCCATGGTTCAGGCTGAGTTATTATGTCAGGACTGGAATAGTGGATCAGGTGTGGAACCCCTTGGCAGGGATGAAATAATCCCAAAGATTAGCGTAGTACAAGAGGTCAATCCAATCGGGTAGTCGGTTCCAGTTCCGGGTCGTGGCAGGCAGCAGAAATCGTAATCCTGAGAACAGGCAAGGAGTCGGTAGCTGGGAAGTCAGGATAAACAGCGGATTCACAGGGAAGAGCTGGGTGTTCACCATAAGGTTGAATAACTCAACAATGAGTCAAGGCTCTGACTGGCTTTAAGTACACAGTGAACCCAGGACCGCCTCCCCTGGTTGCCGGGCAACCAGGAGGCTTCCTTAGTCAGAAGCCAATCATAAGGCTGAGGGCAAGTGACGGAGGCCGAAGCCCTCCCCCAGCCTGAGTAGCACCTGTAGTCTGGGATGGGGCATGCGCACTACGTTCGTATCCCCGCGCATGTGTGTACCGCGTATGCGCACTAGGCGTCCGACTCGCACAGACGCACTGTCCACATCAACATCAGGTGTCCTGCCAGGAGGAAGAGGAGGAGCCATCTGCACCCGCCGCCCGCGCCTGCGAACCTGATGGGAAACGGCCCCCCTGGTTCCCTGACAAAGGCAAATGTGGTGCCCATATTCAAAAAAAGGATCAAGGTCCTCCCATTTTCTGTCATGGGAAAATGTTTGAAGGACTCTTAAGGGACTATATACAGGAGTATGTGACTGTAAATAATAATATAAGTGATAATTAACCAACATGGGTTTACCAAGGACAGAAGTTGTCAGAATTAGTGTTGATCACGAATATTGGAATTTCGCATTTTTATTGCGAATATAGGTACTTTGAAAATTCGCAAATATTTCGAATATAGGTATATATATTCGCAATTTTGAATATTCGATTATTTTTTATTTTTTTATCAGTACACATGATCCGTCACTGCTTCTAGCTTGTGGGCCAATAAGAAGGCTGCAATATAATTGACTTTAGTAGTAGTGTTTGCGAATTTTGCTCTATATTAGTTTTTTTTTTATATTCGCTATATTGCTAAATATTCTTGTTTTAGAATATTACGAATATTCGAAAAAACTAAGTTATAGCAATATAGAGAATATTCGAAAAAAATCGAATATAGAGCAATTTAGCTAATATAGTGCTATAATCTTCTTTGTCTAATAGTTGTAAGTTGAAAAATTCGCAATAAAAAAATTCGAATCTGGAAAATTTTAATTCCAAAAATTCGCATATTACACAATCATTACCTTTCCGATTTTTTGAGTAAAAAAAAAAACGTGAATTTTCGAATTTGCGAATTTTTGACGAATATTCGACAAAATATTCGCGAAATATCGCAAATTCGAATATGACCCCTGCCGCTCATCACTAGTCAGAATAACCTGATTTGTTTTTATGAGGAGGTGAGTAGTAGCCTGGACAGAGAGGCGGCTGTGGATTTACTGTTTCTGGATTTTGCTTTTGATACTGTCCCTCATAGACGTTTAATAGGCAAAGTAAGGTCCTATAGGCTTGGAAAGTATTAGTTTGTAATTGGATTGAAAACTGTCTGAAGGACTGTGTCCAGAGAGTTGTGGTCAATGATTCCAATTCAGAATGGTCCCAGGTTATAAGTGGTGTACCCCAAGATTCAGTGCTGGGTCCCCTATTATTTAATTTATTTATTAATTATATCGAGGACGGGATTAATAGCACCATTTCTATTTTTGCAGATGATACTAAGCTATGTAGAACTGTGCAGTCTATGGAGGATGTCCATAAACTACAAGCTGACTTGAACACTCTGAGTGATTAGGCATCAACTTGGCAAATGAGGTTCAATGTGGATAAATGTAAAGTTATGCATCTTGGTAGTAATAATCTCTGTGCTTCATATGTTCTAGGTAATGTAGCACTAGGAGAGTCACTTGTAGAGAAGGATTTGGGTGTCCTTGTGGATGGTAGATTAAATTACAGCATACAGGGCTGGAGCTGCAGAGATGGCTGCACGTTTCTGAGCTCCGTAACTTAGACCGTCTACAGCACCTGCTAACTGCAGCTACCTGCCCAAAAACTGTGAAAATCGGGAACTCCAAGGCAGAAGATCACCCGAACCTCAACAAAACCAAGTTTGCCGGTGGTGAAAAAGATAAATTTATCAAAAAAAGCGGCCTTTTCGTTTGTGGCGCGAGACTCCAAGATGGCGCCCAGCATAAAGCCAGCGTGCCGGATAGATCAGAAGAAGACAGCGATACTGAAGAGCCGCAAGGTAAAGGGGCCCTTCCCATAACCAGGCACTATTTGAAACAAGCCCTATGCAAGGATATGGAGCCGGTCCTTTGTGAAATTGCAGCTATGCGCCAGGACATGAGAAATGTGGGAGATCGGGTGGAGACCCTTGAAACTCACCAGACTCTGATCCAAAACCACCAGAAGGCCACTACCAGCTCATTCAAAAAGTGTAGCACATATCTTAACGAGCTGCATAATGCCCTGGAAGACCAGGAAAACAGAGGGCGCCGCAACAACCCGCGCCTCAGAGGGATCCCAGAATCCGTTATGCCTAGAGATGTCCCAACAGCGGTGAAAACTCTCTGCGCCTCACTCCTGGGCCCAGAATATACTCTCGACATAGTTATTGAGAGAGCTCATACAGCATTACGCCCTACACCTAAGCCGGAGGACCCTCCTAGGGACGTGATCTGCAAATTCCTTAATTTTCAAGTAAAGGTGACAGTGATATCTTATTCGAGAGTGCGCAGGTCACCATATACCAAGACCTAGCCCCTTCCACACTCCAAAAACGTAGAACCCTGAAACCCCTGACAGAATGGCTACGTACCAATAGAATTCAATATAAATGGAACTTTCCGTTTGGCCTCTCCTTTTCTCAAGCGGGGTGCCGCTTCAACATCTCGACTCACTCCGACCTGGATGAAATATATGATTTCCTACAAATTCCACCCCTGAAGATAGACAACTGGGACTTATTTCAAGACATCACCGTACTTCCAGAGGTCCCAACAATAACACCTTTATCATTGGAACACACCCCTAATGCTCAAAAAGCTGGCAAAAGGGGCCATCAGTTAACTCCAAAGAGACTTGCTCAAGAACCATAGGTCTCTCTCAAGCTGATTCTACCTTGCTGCGGTTCGACACCGGAGAACTTTACCTTGGGATGCCATTGTTACACCAGGTGACGTCGATCACCTGCATACCAGCATACTCCAACAACGCAGAGAGATCAGGAAGAGACTCCAGGAACTGACATGTGAGGAAGACTGCTTGGCGTTTAAGTCTCTCCCCTATCCTTTTTATGTGTCATTTAATTGTCCCTCACTAAATGTTTCCTAACCCTCCCTGGTCTCCTTGTCTCCCGGTCTCTAAGCCTACTAGTCTGTGTGTCCCCCCTGTCTATCTATCTGTCTATCTGTTTTTCATCTCATGGTCTACCTTATAACCCATGTTTAAACTGGTATCTCTCTCCTTAAAGCCACAACATTCTCCCCCATTGTAATATGAATATTTCACCATACTCGTTGTCTTAAAATGTGCTTGACAGCACACAATCAGGTCTAGTGACCCAAACCCCTTCATGCTTGGTGTAGGTCCGACCCTACGCCCACAATGTTATTATTATGTTCCTATGTTTTTTCCTTTTCCCCTGTTTGATTTTAGGTACGCGATACTTTTACCCCTCATCTATGGAAGGTGGCACATTGACCCTTGGACCCGAGCTCCTCCTCCAGAACAAATGAGTACCACCCAATCTGTAAGTGCTCTCTTCTTGGGGACCAACACACTGCAGCGTTATCTTCTCAATCTGACCCGAGATTATGGCTGACCTTCATATCGCCACTTACAATGTGAAGGGCTTTAACTCCCCGTCCAAGAGAAGCCACATTTTTCGCAATGATGCGTAAAGAAAGCTTAGATGTGTTGCTCCTCCAGGAAACACATTTCAGGTTTAATTATTACCCCAAATTGGAATTCTCACATTATCCTCTGTGGTTCCATTGTGGGGGTGGGGTGGGGGTGGGGCCGGCGCTCATCAGCATCTGGAGGAGTAAGCATAGGGTTTAGGAGAAAAGTACCTTTTAAATACATTAATCATATCCAAGACCCGGAGGGGAGATACCTTCTGGTCAAAGGGAATATAGGTTCCCAAATATACACCTTCATAAACCTATATGTTCCCAACACAAAACAAGCCTCTTGGCTTACTGACTTCTCCCAGACTATTACGTCTTTCAAGGAGGGCATAATGATAGTGGGTGGAGACCTGAACGTAGATCTGAACCGTCAACTAGACTCATCCTCCCACAAAACGGCTCACTCATTACGCTCCCTAAGACTGATAAGAGACACATTTTGGAGCCTTCACCTGGTAGACTCTTGACGTGCATTACACCCAAATTCCGTAGACTATACCTTTTTTTCCCATGTCCATAATACTTACCATTGTATCGATTATATTTTTATTTCCAAAGAGCACCTCCAGCTATGTCCTGAAGCCAAGATTGGCTCCATTCATATCTCTGATCACGCACCTGTGTTCCTCTCGGTTCGATCACCTTCACATAATCCCACATGTTTTAATTGGCACCTCAATGAATCCATTCTAGGAGACCCCCTTCTTCGGACAGATGCTGGAGGTGCTTGAGGGAAAGAGGAACCTTCCTACACATTTGGTGGAACTGTCCATTATTGAACAAATGGTGGTCTGATATCTATCGAACCAGTAATCAGATATGTTCGACTTCTATTAAGATGTCCCCATACGGCACCTTGTTTTCTTATTTTAATAAGGGAAACCTCCCCACCCCCTTACTTATTTAAACAATTACTAATTGCAGCACGCCTGTTGATCGCTAAATGTTGGCTCCAAACCTCTCTACCCTCCATGGAACAGTGGAGGCTAAAGATAGACAAGCTTTACCGATTTGAGGAACTTTCCTCATGGGAATCCCGCACAGATCCAGCTTTTCTCAAGCGCTGGACCCCTTGGTCCAAATATAGATTCTCTAGCCATTCTCAGAACTAAACTAACAAATAGTTATAGTCCTACTTTTTGGGCTCTCACTGTATCATTGATGGACGTCCCATTGCTTATTCTATTTCTAAACGTAGATGCTATATATGGCCCATTTGGGTCTTTTCCCCAGTGCCTTTTACTCCACCTCCCTTTTACACTACACTATGGTATCAACACATTTAGTCGTATGCTCGTCTTATACAAATTTGTCTGATGTAATGTCTTGACTACAAGCTATAATATTTGGCCTGCCTCTCATATCGCTTTTAATTAGACCCAGTAGAACCTGGTCAATTTGAGCCACCACCTTATACATATATGATGACTCTTTCTGCTCGTCAATATCTTGTACCTTGTACCATGTTACATCCTTGTCCATGACTTATTGTTATGTTTTCATTGAAATTGAAAATAAATATTTAAAAATAAAAAAATAAAAATTTACAGCATACAATGTCAATCAGCTGTTTCTAAGGCCAACAGGATATTGTCATGCATTAAACGAGGCATGGACTCACGGGGCAGGGATGTAATACTACCACTTTACAAAACGCTGGTGCGGCCTCATCTGGAATACACAGTTCAGTTCTGGGCACCAGTCCATAGAAAGGATGCTCTGCATCTGGAAAAAGTACAGAGAAGAGCGACTAAACTGATAAGGGACATGGAGGGTCTTAGTTATGAAGAAAGATTAAAATAATTGAATTTATTTAGTCTTGAGAAGAGATGTCTAAGGGGGGACATGGTTAGTCTATACAAATATATAAATGGGCCATACGAAAAGTACGGTGAAAAACTGTTCCATGTCAAATGCCCACAAAAAGCAAGGGGGCACTGCCTCCGACTAGAGAAGTCTCCAGAAGCGTCAGAACTTCTTTACTGTAAAAACTGTGAATCTGTGGAATAGGTGAATGTTGCTAATTTTTTCAGTGTAATAAATCCAGCAACTTTTTTAAGACAGAAATAGATCTAGCCTAAAGCTACATAATAATTGTCTCACAAATCCTAAAAGTAAATATAGATAACCAAATCAAACAAATGAGTCAAAAATATAAGACTTGGTCATTCATTTTTTTTATTGAACAAAATTATCCAATATCACGTTTCTGTGAGTGGCAAAAGTATGTGAACCTTTAAGATTACCAAATCATTTCTAAGTGACATTATAGTCATGTTTTCAATCAATAAGATGATAATCAGGTGTGAGTGGGCGACCTGTTTTATTTAAAGGGCAAAGATCTATCAGTCTAATATTCACAACGTGCTTGTGGAAGTGTATCATAGCAAGAACAAAAGGAGATTTCTGAAGACCTCAGAAAATAAAGCAATCTCTAAAAAGTTTGCATCTAGCAATTCACAGTCAGGCAGATTGGGTAGAAATGGAGGGAATTTAAGACTTAGGATTTGTGAGACAATTATGATGTAGTTTTAGGCCAGATCTATTTTTATCTTACAAAAGTTGCTGGATTTATTACACTGAAAAAATTTGCAACATTCACCCTCATTCTCTCTCTCTCTATTTTCACACAGCAAATTGGCAAAGATCCTTTCTTGCCTTCTAAACATACGTATGTAGCAAAGCAAGAAAGTAGCTAATAGCTGGTACAAACCTGCTGAGGGAAGATGTTTCACATAGTATAAAGGACAGTATCAAAGGCTTTCCATACTGTCCCTCAAATATGTTTAATAGGTAAAATAAAGTCTATAGGACTAGAAAGTACAGTTTGTAAATGGATTGAAAACTGGCTGAAGATCCATATCCAGAGAAATGTGATCAATGGTTCCTATTCCGAATGGTCCCTGGTTATAAGTGGTGTACCCCAAGGTCCAGTGCTAGGTTCCCTATTATTTCGCTTATTTATTAATAATATTGAGGATAGTATTACTAAAAAGTTTTTTTTTTTTTTTTTTTTTACATAAGACACCAAGCTATATAGTACTGTGCAGTCTATGGAAGATGTCCATAAAATACAAGCTGACTTGGACACTTATCCACTAGCATTTGGGCCTCCACTTGGCAAATATGGATAAATGTAAAGTTATGCATCTGGGTGGTATTAATCTTCATGCATCATCTGTCCTAGTGCTATTAACACTGGTCAGGATGCAGGTGGAATATCTCACAACGTGCACAAGTACAGCAGAAATTGCGTCATTTTGAGAGCAAGGGAGGTCAAATACTATGTGAAACATTTGACCTCCTATGGTTAGTACCATGGACTAATTAGAGATAATAACCGGAGAATCCCTTTAAAGAAGAATAAAGTTAAAGTTTTGGAATGGCCAAGTCAAAGTCCTGACCTTAACCCAGTAGACGTGTTATAGTAGAACTTGAAGCGAGCAGTTCATGGGATGAAACCCACCAACACAACAGGGCAAAAGCTGGAATAAGGCTAAGATTCCTCCAAGTACCAGAAATGTTTAGTTGCAGTTATTGCTGCCCAAGGGGCCAAACCAAATACCGAAAGCAAAGAAGCACATAATTTTGTCAAACATGTTGGATCTTTTTCCTCAACAAATAAATGACAAAGTCTAAAGGTCCCTTTAGAAGGGACAATTTAGCAGGCAATTGTTGGGAAGGAAGCATTCTTCCCAACAATCTTCTGCTCGTCAGTGGAGGAGAAAGCTACATTTACATGCAGAAATCCGCTCCACAGTATGGGGAGGAGGGATTGATAATGCCATCGCTCTTCCCCATACAGACTTGTTGTTTATCGACAGCAGGGCGTATTTAGACGGCACCATCTGCTGCCAGAAAACATTGATTTAGGTGCCTACTAGTGATGAGCGGCAGGGGCTATATTCAAATTTGCGATATTTCACAAATATTTTGTAGAATATGTGTCATATATTCGCGAATCGAGATTATTTTATTAAATGCGATAAATCGGCAAAAATAAAAATCACGTAATGCGAATTGATAACGCAAAATACAGGCGTGGGTCACTTTGGCTACATTTTTCAAGCTGGTATAAGTTTCCGGAGACTGGAGAAAATGGTTGGCACGGCAGAACATTAAAATATATGCAGATAGATTCAAGTGCTTTAATATATTCGCGATTGCGCTAATCGGCAGTGATTAGAATATTTTATCACACTAGTGTAACTTCACATTTTAGCAGGTCTGACTACAGATTACTGATTGGTGCACTAAGTATTGTTGTGAACTTGACATTGTTTCCTTCTCATTGGCCCACAAGCAAGAAGCAGAGAGGAATCATGTGTTCAGATGGAAGAAAATTCAGAATATTTGATATAACGAATATATAGCACTATATTCTAAATATTCGCAAATTCTCGAAGTGGCGATATTCGCGATAAAAATTCGCCATTCAAATATTCGTGCTCAACACTAGTGCCTATACAAACAATTCAATTACCCGATGAATGAGTGTTTCACTAGTTCAGTGGGTAATCTGTGGCTCCTTTACAACGGCAGGTGCTTGGTAATGAGCATTCCTGTGAATTCTCATTAGCTATTTTCTGCCCATGTAAAGGGCCCTTAATAAATTAGACTCATTTGTATGATTTGGTTATCTTTATCTCTTTATCTCTTTATCTCCTACTAGTGTGAAAATATGATGTTGTTTTGGGTCAAACTAATGCACAATTATAGAAAATTCTGAAGGGTTCACAAACTTTCAAGTACCACTGTAGATATATAGACAGATGGATGGATAGATAGATAGATAGATATATTTTAAACCTGCAACTTAAATTATAATGATTACGGTACTGCTATTGAACAGTACTCAAATTCTTTTTATTAAAATTCTTTGTATTCTTCTACTTTATCTCCCAAAATAGAAAATCCACAATCTGGCAGCACAATGCTCAGCGACAAGCTCAATGTTTTCTGAAAAACACATTTGTCAGTAGATCTCAGTAGGTGGGATGTTAATCTAATGTGACACTACTTGATAACACAATGCTGGCTCACTGCTGGTATGGACTGCAAGCACCAGATAAAAAGGTTTGGTCACAAACAAGTTTATATTTTCATGTTTCCTTTAAATCTGTTTAAAGGCTGTGCATTTACAGCCTTTATGTTCACATTATTTATATAGCGCCAGCATCTTCCGCAACGCTTTACAATCAGAAGGCTCATGTACAAACAAAATCAGACATTACAGAGTAGAAAACTAATCAACAGTTACAATAGGAGTAGTGAGGAACCTGCTCGCAAGAGATTATATTCTATAAAAAGTGCTTATTTTGTACCATGGTCTACCCATCTTGACTAAATAGAGAAGTACATATAGAACTGCATGAGCCAGTCACCAGCCAGTATCTGAAGTTCTGAGTGCATGGGGTGTGGAGGTCAATGTTGGATGAAAGGATCAGGCTCTGAGAAGTAATGTTGGAGGAGGGCGAATGGAGAAGACAAGATTTTTTACACTGACAGATTTTCTTGCAGATGATTGCTAATGAGTGTTCGTAGTAACGCTCATTAGTGATTATCTGACAGTGTAATACTGCCGCTAATTACCCGATGAACGAGCAACCGCTCGTTCATCAGGCAATAGTGATCTTTCAGCATGCTAAAAGACCACAATTTGCCTGCGGCAGATCGTGCTGTCTAATCACGATCTGCTGCCAGAAGGGACGAGTGATTTTAGTAGTGCAGTAGTGATGCTATGCGAGGAGGTCATGTATATACTCTAGGTGGGTGTCGTCAGCTAGGAGATAGTACTGAAAACCAAATCTATGGTCTGTCGAACAGGGGCTGTGTAGAGATACAAGAAAAGAGGACCTAGGACAGAATCCTGAGGAACCACAACAGAAAGAGGAACAGTAGAAGTCGAGCTAGCAAATGATATACTGAGGTATGATTAAATGATTCAGTGATGATGCCTCAAAGAGATTAAAAAGAATGAATAGAGGGTAGTCACTGTTAGGAGATCATTTTACACTTTGGTGAGGACAATCTCTGTAGAGTGTAAAGTGTAAGGAGTCAAGGAGAGAGTTAGCAGAGTGATAGCACATGAAGCAACAGTAGTCGAGGCATTCCAAAAGTTTAGAGATGAAGGGAAGATTTGAGACAGGTTGATAATTTGCTGTGCAGGATGTTTCGAGATGTGTTATTTTAGTAATAGGATTATGAGAACATGTTTGGAAGAGGGGAAAATACCTGAAGAGAAAGAGGTTAAATATCTAGTTGGGTGTGTAATGACAGCTGGGGAGAGAGACAGGATGAGGTAAGAGGGAAAAAGGTCACTAGCGCAGGTAGTAGGATAAGAAGAAGAGAGGAGTCGGGAGACTACTTCTGTGATTGGGTCAAATGTAGAAAGTAAACCAGAGGAACAGCAAGTGGGAAAAGTACCAGGGCCACTTGAAGACTGGGAGATAATTTTATGCTGGATGTTTTCAATTTGATCTTTAAAGTAAGTGGCTAGATCTTCAGAACTGAGGTACCTATTAGGTGTATAATTTTGGGTTTGGGTTTTAGTGTGGATTCAGTGCCACAAACTGCCGAATCTGCAGTGAAATCACCTCCCATTATTTTCCAGGGTTTTTGAATCAAGTTTTTTTTTTTTTTTTATCAATTTTTTTTTATTGATTTTAAATAAAATTATCAATAAAATACACATTTGTACACAATGATCAAGATCCTGCCAGTCATTTACATGGACAGAAACCTGATGCAATGACATTACAGAGTAATACAGAGATTTTGTGAGATAACAAATTTAACTTTCACCCAACTCCCCCCCCCCCCGGAGTTTGTCTTGCAGAGAGATGATTACACCACCTTACCCTCGCTGTATTTTATTAAACAGTTCACAAAGGATGTCATATCCACATAAGATAACATTAAGTTGATCTCTCGATCCTCATTAAAATGTAGCTTAAACTAAGATAAACGTCCCATTAAGGACAGTTGTCCTCTCAAACAATCCCTAGTCAGTCCCAGCGAAGCTAAGCTTCCAGATTCAATCCAACCCTTTGAATCAAGGTTTTAAAACTGTACGGAGCTTGTTTGTGGTTTAACTCCATTCAATGGATTTAAAGGGATTCAGCAGGCTTTTAATATGGACGACCTATACTCAGGATAGGTCATCAAGATCAGATAGGCAACACCTGGCACCCCGCCGATCAGCTGTATTAAGGTAAGGTGCGCGCATTGTGCACGTGTCGTCTCCCTTCTCTCTTCCTACTCACCGCTGCCATCTATGGCAAAGCAGCAGCGAGCAAGAAAAGAGAAGGCACGTGCACACTGCGCTCGCCGTATCCTCATACAGCTGTCAGACCCTCGCCAATCTGATATTGATTGCCTATCCTGAGGAAAGTTAATCAATATAAAAAGTCCGGAGAACCCCTTTGAGCCTAAAGAGGGTCAGCATGAAAACACACAGCAGAAACCGCAGCACAGCGAGTTCAGACTTTGGATAGGCGGTGGATTTTGTCCAGGACACAATCTCAAAGAGTTATTTCGAAGAGATGAAATTCACCTGTTTGGAATATGGAATATGACATTTTCTTCATAAGCATTAGGCATGCCTAGAACACCACAGAGTATATTTTATGACATCTATAGAATTAGTTTTATCTATAGAATTGTCTAAAATCAGCAAGAATCTGAAGAATTCACATTGAGGTTCAGTCTAATGAAAATTTGAATGTGGATGAAAACTATATAAAACGTTAGTAATTGCATTAACCACTAATGACCACTGATGCATAACAATTGGCATATATATATATATGTTAAGGGACCTTATTCTAGAACTGTCAAAGAAAGCAAGACACACGTGAAAGATGGCAGACATTGTATTTTACCACGTCTGGTTTCTCAGTCAATTCATACAAACCTACAATAAAGACAGTGACTGCCCTTTTGTTAATATGAATACTCGTCCCCTAACAGTTTTCAAATAATAATAAAAAGCAGCAGTGCATATTAAATGATAATACCAACAACCACACAGCAGCTCCCAGCCACAACACGCGTTTCACTTGCGCTCCTTCCAGGGGTCAAGAAGAGTAAGCGAAAAGCATGATGGGGCTGGCAGTGGTTGGTGTTATCATTTCATATGCTCTGCTGCTTTTTATTGTTATTTGTCTATAGTGGGATTAATTTTCTTTCTGAAATGTATTAACGGATATTGTTTGCACTAGGCACTTAGAAGGATGTATAGCACTTCTTTCTATGTAACCACCTCAGCTCCATTAGTTTCTATGTCCGCTCCCTATTTATGTAAGTTTTTAAAGTTATTTTAACTTGAATAAAGATTATTTATTAATTAGATATGTGTGTGTGTGTGTGTGTTTTCCCTTATATTTTTGGTAGCTCCCTATGGGAGCAATGTACACAGGCAGAGTTAAAGAGGTTGTCCGAGCCTTTTCATATTGATGAAAAGGATAGGTCATCAATATCAGATCGGCGGGGGACTGACACCCGGCACCCCCACTGATCAGCTGTTTGAGGAGATGGCGTCCCATAGACATACAGCAGAGAGCAGGAAGAGAGAAGGGAGACGGCACATGCGCACAGTGCACGTCATGTCCTCAAACAGCTGATCGTTGGGAGCCCGTCGATCTGATATTGATGAACTATCCTGAGGATAGGTCATCAATATTAAAAAGCCCGGAGAACCTCTTTAAGTTTTCAGGTCAGGGTAGCATAAAGATTGTGACAGGGTCCCCTTAAAGGGACTTTACATGAACAGAAAAACGGGTCTTTTTTAATATCCAGAGACAGTGCTACCCCTTTCTATGGTTTTGTCTGATGTTACAGTTCAGACACATGCATTTGTATGGAGCTAAGCTCAGCGTCAAACTAAAGTTCCTTGGCCCCACCAAAGGAAATTATTCTGTGGGTCCACCATCTTTGTATAAAGGCCTTGTTTCATTCGGGATCCTCTATTTTCAGAGCTTGGACCCATCGGAGGATCCTCTGATGGGCCAGTCTGACAGTGGCTAAGCTGCAATACCAGATGAAGCCCCTGGATATAAGTGGTGCTGTTTCTGGGGGAAAAGGGAATCAGATCCTTCATTTCTTCTGTTTTTCGCTGCATTCTGAAGTAAGATCGCATGCAGTACATCAGGCAGCCCACGCCCTCTGATTGTACCAGTAAAGATTCTTCTAATTGGACAAGTGCTACATATATAGATGATCTGTCAGTATGAGACTGACATGTCCAAGGATGGTCAGATTTTATTTTTCCACTTCAGGATCGCTCATAATAGATGTCTCTTGCTTGCACATTGCCTCTCATGTTTTGATCCGTAATGGATTTTGGGGAGAGAGGTGATGTGAGTATTGCACATGCTGATGCATGAAACCTCAGTGCGTCCATTAATAATGTTCTTTTCATCCAGCAATCATGAATCTATTCACAGCATCAGCAGCAAGGCAAGCTGTGTTCTATATTACATACATATATTTTTTTGCTGAGGTTTGGCACCAGGACAACTTGTTTTTTCCCCGTCAACATAAAATAGGAAGGAAAGCAGACATAATTCCAGTAAGAGTCACTGTCTCTTGAAATGTGAAGCACAAACAAGGCTCACGCTGATGAGCACAGCGTGCGTCTAGGGACTGGTCAGAGATACTTCAATAGCTTAAGAATGGCTTTGCTGATTAGATTATATCGCCCTATTATTTCCTGCTCAGGAAGATTAAACAGACTAACCTAAAAACTGGCTGGAAATTCTTTCCAGTGTCTTGAGTTCCAGTGTTAAGCAATAAGAAGCGACCTGACAGTATTCTCTGCGAAAAAGATTGAACGCAGAAACCCATTGTTATTGTCCCGGCAGACGGATGATACAAGTTTTAACAAGAGGCTGTTGATTTCCATCTTAACTGTGATTACACCAATTTAACATTAGAGAGCAGAGCTGTATGTAAAATATGAATTCTTACAAGGTTCAATTTGATTATAGGGTTAGAGACGCAGAGCTGAAAATTGTTCATACTCATTCAATTATTTATTATTTCCGTAAAATATTCACTTGTGTTATGAACATATTTAAAGGGATAAACTCAGGGTAGGCTATATCTATAGGAACAGTGTGCCTGTGTCTGTACGTAGCCCAATGGACACAATATCTGGACACAAGAGTGCACTGAGTAATGTGATATCATATGTAAATGACTTTCTGCAGGGTTTTTCTAATTGGGGGACCTGTCACCTCTCCTCACATGTCTGCTTTAGTAACTACTTGCATTCCCCGTAATATAGAAATTTTGTAGCATCTATTCTTATGACTCTATGTCATGCCATTCCTCTATTATTCCTGCAGCAGGTTTATAAATGAAATGCCAACAGTTTGCAACAAAGGTCCATCTGGGCATTAAAGAGGACCTGTCTCAGTTTTTCTAAAACTAATACCTTCATTTGTAGTCTGCCTCCAGTAAATTTCAGATTGGCCTTTCCGTTGCGCTGCTATGCCCCCCACTTTGTGCCTAACATGCCAATGGGTAGCAAATGTGCATGGAGGAGACCTCAACTCTCCTCAGTGGGTGTATTCTTCTCTCTGTCTATGATACTGTCCAGTTGCTGCGGACTGCTTCACATCCAGGGTAATGTTGATCAAGCATGCTCGGCCGAACACCAGTTCGGCTCGAGCATCTCGATGCTCGGCATATGGCGGTATTCGGCGGTATACGTAGTGGTATAAGCAGCCAATAAACGTGCAGGTAAGTACTGCCCTTCACTGTATTGCCGTAGCATGTTGGTTACTGGCATTACAGTGATTAGCTGGCCGGAATGCGTCATCGGGTGCTATCTAGCACCCGATGGCACATGTTCGGATCAGTGTTAGTCAGAGAGAGCTGTACTGAAGAAGGGAAAGATGGTGTAGGGATTGAAATTTTCTTTTTTTCATTAGAAAAACTTGTCAGAGACCCAAAAGTCCTTTTAAGGACTATTGTGTAGGGCAACAGCAATATATATTTGTAGCGCAACCTGCGCTAAATTGCTAAAACTTTACAGACCCAAAAGTCCTTTTAAGGACTGTTGTATGTGGCAGCAATATCTATTTTTACCACATCCTGTGCTAAATAGCGCGCAATAGTTAGGCTGCTGCAGACAACGACATTATCTGCGCTACATCTCCTGTGTAACGTTTGCGCATCCCAAAAATATCTGTGACATCCAGTGTACTTTTTCAATAGACGGTGTCCGTGTGGACAGTGAGATTAGCTGCGCTACATCTCCTGTGTAACATGTGCACATCCAAAAAATATCAGTGACATCCAGTGTACTTTTTCCGTAGACGTTGTCCGCTGTGGACAGTGACATTACCTGGCGTACATCTCCTGTGTAACCTTTCCACATCCAAAATACCTGTGACATTCACAGTAATTTTATATAAGCCGCTGCTGACATCAGCTACATTATCTGCGGTATTTCTCCTGTGTAACTTTTCCACATCCTAAATACCTGTGACATTCCCTGTAATTTTATATTAGCCGCTACTGACATCAGCAATAGTTAGGCCGCTGCAGACAGCGACATTATCTGCACCACATCTCCCGTGTAACGTGTCCGTATCCCAAAAATATCAGTGACATCCAGTGTACTTTTTCCGTGAATGGTGACCGCTGGGGTACATCTAATGTATAATATTTCCACATCCAAAATACCTGTGACATTCCCTGTAATTTTATATTAGCCGCTGCTGACATCATCAATAGTTAGGCTGCTGCAGACAGCGACATTATCTGCGCTACATCTCCTGTGTAACGTGTGCACATCCCAAAAATATCAGTGACATCCAGTGTACTTTTTCCATAGACTGTGTCCGGTGTGGACAGTGATATTGCCTGGGGTACATCTCCTGTGTAACCTTTCCACATCCTAAATACCTGTGACATTCCCTATAATTTTATATTAGCCGCAGCTGACATCAGCAATAGTTAGGCTGCTGCAGAAAGCGACATTATCTGCACTACATCTCCAGTGTAACATGTGCACATCCAAAAAATATCAGTGACATCCAGTGTACTTTTTCCGTGAATGGTGACCGCTGCGGACAGTGACATTAGCTGGGGTACATCTCATGTGTAACGCTTCCACATCCAAAATACCTGTGACATTCCCTGTAATTTTATATTAGCCGCTGCTGACATCAGCAACATTATCTGCAGTATATCTCCTGTGTGACGTTTCCACATCCCAAATACCTTGTTTAATATTTTTGCGCATACACTTACAAATCCTACGCTACTGTATGTGTGACATACTTTCAAGCATATATAAAATTTTATATGAAGAAGGCGAGCAGTAAGGGACAGGGAAGTGGCCGTGATGCTAATGGTGCACGCAGAGGCCGTGACCCTGGGCGCGTTAAAACTGTGCCTGCTGCCAGAGCACAAATAAAACAATCATCCACAATACCTAGCTTCATGTGCCAGTTTGCATGGCGGCGGCAGGACAATGCTCTTGAAGTTAGACCAGTGCAACCAGGTGGTCGGCTGGATTGCAGCAGATAATGCTTCCAGTCGGTTGAGCACCACCCTGTCTTCCACCAAGTCCAGTCTCAGTAGCCAAGAGTCTGGTCAACACAATCCTCACCCTGATCCTCCTTCCTCCCACCATGGAGAGTCTTCCAAACAAGTGATCCCACACTCGGATATTCCGAGGAGCTATTTTCAGCGCTATTCCTTCATTTGGGCCTCTTGACAAGCCCGCTTGAAAAGGGACATGAGATCTTGTGCTCTGATTCCCAAACTCTTGAGCATCCACAGTAACATGAAGATGATGGTGGGGAATGGCATTAGTGTTTCACGAGGTGGATGATGAGACACAGTTGCCAATAAGTCAACGGCAATTAGTGTCTCAAAAGGTTGATGATGAGGATGATACACAGTTGTCAATAACTGAGGTTGTTGTTAGGTCAACAAGTCAGGAGGATGACCAGAGTGAGGAAGTGGAAGAGGAGGTGCTGGACGATGAAGTAACTGACCCAACCTGGGAAGGTGGCAAGCCGAGCGAGGATAGCAGTACAGAGGGGATAGATCCGCAGCACCGCAATAGGCTGGAAGAGGCAGTGGGGTGGCAAAAGGGAGAAGGCTGGCCACACCAAACAGGCCCGCAACTATTCCCCTGAGCACACCCTTGCGGAAATCTCCCTTGGCAAGGTGTAGGTGTTCCGCAGTCTGGCGCCTTTTTGAGGAAAGTGCGGACGACAAAAGAATTGTAATTTGCAACCTGTGCCATACAAAAATGAGCAGGGTCGAGAACACTAGCAACTTCACCACCAGCATGATCCGCCACATGGCATCAAAGCACCGTAATAGGTGGGCCGAACGCTTGGGTCCACAATCTGTGTCTGCGGGTCACACCCCTGCCTTCTATTCCCTTGTGTTACATGCTGGCCAATCCCTTGTCGAAGGCGCAGGTCCGGATGCCTCCTGCCCTGCACCTGGACCAACGCAAGCACTGTCAGTGACCACATCCACTTCCGTGTCCCAGCACAGCGTACGAATGTTCTTACCCCAGGCATTTTAACGCAAGCGCAAATACCCAGCCACTCACCCACAGTCCATAGCACTAAATGCGCAACTTTCAAAATTACTGGCCCTTACAATTGCCAGCTCACCGACTGTTGTGCGATGTGAACACACGCTGGAAATCAACATTCCACATGTTGGCCAGGCTTTGTGAGCAGCAGAGGGCAGTAGTGCAATACCAGCTGCAACATTGTCGTCGCCTTTCCAGTCAACTTCCGCTCTTCACAAGCGAGGAGTGTTCATGGATGTCTGACCTCTTTGAGGTTTTAAGAAACTTTGAGGAATCAACACAGATGGTGAGCGGCGATAACGCTGTTACCAGCGTCACCATACCACTTCTGTGTCTACTCAAACACTCGCTGTTCACAATCAAGGCTGATGCTTTGCATGTGGAAGAGGTGGAAATGGGGGAAGACATTACACAGTGTGATAGCCAGACTACCCTCAGTTTGTCTTCTCAGTGCAAATTGGATGATGATGAAGAGGAGGAGGAGCAGGAGACGGTTGCTTCTGCTACAGAGAGTAGTGCCCATGGTAGTTTAATTCCAACTGTTCAGCATGGATTGGCAGAAGAGGAGGAAGAGGATGAGGAGATTGAGATTCATCCTCCTGATGAGGACAGCGAAGTCTTGCCTGTTGGGACTCTGGCACCCATGGCTGACTTTATGTTAGGCTGCCTTTCCCGTGACCCACGGGTTTTACGCATTTTGGACAACACCGATTACTGGTTGTTCCCCCTTCTCGACACTTGCTACAAAGAGAACTTTTCATCTCTCATTACTGTGGTGGAGAGGACGAGCAAAATGGTGCAATACCAGAAGGTCCTTGTTGAAAAATTGCTCCAAAAATGTTCAGCTGACAACGCTGGCGGCAGAGTACGTAGTTCCTTGGGCAATAAAGGAGTGTAGATGAGGGGAACACACAGCAGTTCCAACAGAGGCAGGGCAACACTCTCCAAAGCCTGGGACAGTTTCATGACACCCCGCCAGCACGCTCACCCTGATGCGCGGCCTAGTGTCACAAGGAGGGAAAAATTTGGGAAGATGGTGAAGGAGTACGTAGCAGACCGTGTCAGCTTCCTCAATGATCCCTCAGTGCCTTACAACTACTGGGTGTCCAAGCTGGACACGTGGCACGAACTGGCGCTCTACGTCTTGGAGGTGCTGGCCTGTCCTGCCACCAGCACTTTGTCAGAGCGGGTATTTAGTGCTGCTAGGGGCATAATAACTGATAAGCGCATCCGCCTGTCAACTGAAAATGATGACAGGGCCTGGATTGCCCCTGACTTCTCTACTCCACCAGAGGAAATCGGCTGATCATAAAGGCACTCTAAATGTGTGTCACGAGGGTGTCAAGAGCCACGTCTGACTCCGTTATACCTGGGGTCAGGAAGTCGCAGCGGGTGGCTGCGCGCTCTATGTCTAAAGATCGCGCTGTTTCTTAATGTTAGCTTTCTGTGTTTGCCTTGCAATCCTTTTTGTCTCACTCAGGGATCCGTAGCTTCTTCTCCTCAGCTGTTTCTTGTCCGTCACTCCCAACCTCCTTATATTCTCCCTCCCACTTCTCTGGTTGCCAGATATAGAGCTTCCTGCCTGGACTTCTATACTGACCCACTGGAGCTGTGTAGCTGTGATTCCTGGTTGTCGTTCCAGAGCGTTAACCTCCGGATCCCTGTTGGGCTTTTGTTGTCCGCTGTTGTCGCCCACCTGGGATTATATATTTTGTCTGTCCTCTCCTTGGTGTTTTCCTTTAGTGTTAGTGGTGAGGACTAGTGTCCCCACCGCCCTATTCACTACTTAGGGCTCATCTTAGGGAAAGCCAGGGTTTAGGCACGTGATCGACGTACGGGTGAGAAACCTGTCTAGGGACGTCAGGGCAGTCAGGTGCCAGCCTTAAGGTGAGTTAGGGGTCACCACCTTTCCCTCTCCCTTGGACAGGGCCTTCCCTTTTCCCTCCCTTTGCGTCACGTATGTGATCGGCACGCCGGTCGTGATAATGTGGCTTTTATGGTGTATTGAATACATTGTATTCCCATGCACCCTTTCCACCACAAAAAAGGGTATATGGTTCAATCTTCCTTTTCTCATCCTCCTCCTCCTCTTCCATCATATCAACATGCTTATTAGTCTGCACTCGCTCCTAATGTTGTAGAGGGTCAGCTCACCTGCAGGTCCTCGCATATGTTTTTAAGGGTCAGCTCACCAGCAGGCCCTCAACCATAATGTTTTAGAGGGTCAGCTCACCATCAGGCTTTCACTTACAATCTTTTAGAGGGTCAGCTCACCTGAAGGCCCTCGCATTTAATGTTTTAGAGGGTCATCTTACCAGCAGGCCCTCAACAATAATGTTAAAGATGGTCAGCTCACCATCAGGCCTTCACCTACAATCTTTTAGTGGGTCAGCTCACCTGCAGGCCATCGCATAAAATGTTTTAGAGAGTCAACTCACCAGCAGGCCCTCACCTACAATATTTTAGAGGGTTAGCTCAGCAGCAGGCCCTCAACCATAATGTTTCATAGGGTCAGCTCACCAGCAGGCCCTCACCTACAATCTTTTAGAGGGTCAGCTCACCTTCAGGCCCTTGCATATAATGTTTTAGATGGTCAGCTCACCTGCAGGCCCTCAACCATAATGTTTTACAGGGTTAGCTCACCATCAGGCCTTCACCTACAATCTTTTAGAAGGTCAGCTCACCTGCAGGCCCTTGCATAAAATGTTTTAGGGGATCAGCTCACCAGCAGGCCCTCACCTACAATCTTTTAGAGGGTCATCTCACCTGCAGGTCTTCGCATGTAATGTTTTAGAGGGTCAACTCAGCAGCAGGCCCTCAACCATAATGTTTTTCTGGGTCAGCTCACCAGCAGGCCCTCACCTACTTTCTTTTAGAGGGCCAGCTCACCTGCAGGCCCTCGCATGTAATGTTTTAGAGGGTCAGCTCACCAGCAGGCCCTCAACCATAATGTTTTATAGGGTCAGCTCACCAGCAGGCCCTCACTTACAATCTTTTAGAGGCTCAGATCACCTTCAGGCCCTCGCATATAATGTTTTAGAGGGTCATCTCACCAGCAGGCCCTCACCTTCAATCTTTCAGAGAGTTTGCTCACCTGCAGGCCCTCGCATATAATGTTTTAGAGGGTCAGCTCACTATCAGGCCCTTATCTACAATCTTTTAGAGGGTCAGCTCACCTGCAGGCCCTCGCATATAATGTTTTAGAGGGTCAGCTCACCAGAAAACCTTCACCTACAATCTTTTAGAGGGTCAGCTCACCTGCAGGCCCTCGCATAAAATGTTTTAGAGGCTCAGCTCACCAGCAGGCCCTCACCTACAATCTTTTAGAGGGTCAGCTCACCTGCAGACCCTCGCATATAATGTTTTAGAGGGTCAGCTCACCATCAGGTCCTTACCTACAATCTTCTAGAAGGTCAGCTCACCTGCAGGCCCTCGCATATAATGTTTTAGAGGGTCAGCTCACCAGCAGGCTCTCGCCTACAATCTTTTAGAGGGCCAGCTCACCTGCAGGCCCTCACATATAATGTTTTTGAGGGTCAGCTCACCAGCAGGCCCTCGCCCACAATTTTTTTAATGGTTAGCTAAGCAGCAGGCACTCGCCCTTAATTTTTTCAATGCTTAGATCAGCAGCAGGCACTCGCATATAATGTTTTAGAGAGTCAGCTCTGCAGCAGACCCTCACCCCTATTGTTTTAAATGGTCAGCTCAGCAGCAGGCCTTCACCCTTAATGTTTTAGATGGTCACCAGCAGGCCCTTGCTCCTAATGTTTTTTAAGGTCACTAGCAGGCCATCAATCATAATTTTTAAGGGTGTATGATGCCCTCCTTTATGTGTACTAAAGGGTGTATTGTAGTCCAGGTTCCTAGTAATTTTTGGCAGGCTTTATGAGTGTAGGAGTCCCACTACCGGAACAATTGTACCACAATGTGAATGAGGCCCCCCATTATGTGATATACAGGTTGTATCGGAGTGCCCCTTCCTTGTAATTTTTGGCAGCACTTGCACTTTATATACAAGTAGATATACAGGAAAGAATGTTTCCTAACAATTTTTCCTCCATTCTAAAAATGATTTTATCTTCGGTTTTGTGCGTATTATTGTCAGTCTGTAAAAGTGGCGTACTACTCGGACAACATCATTCCCAACAGCAACCTGGGAGTCCAAGATGCATCCAAGCATCCTCCCCATGCTATTCCCAAACCATTTTGGTGGTGTTACTATCAATTTCTGACCTTTTCTTATGAACCAGACACCCTCCCCTCTTCAGAGCAGGAGGTGCCTAGTTTAATGCTCGGGTTCTCCCATTGCCTTCCATTGTGCTCGGTAGAGCACCCGAGCATCCTGAGGTGTTCGACCTGAGCACCCGAACACCCGAGCACTTTGGTGCTCGATCAACACTAATCCAGGCAGAAGAAGAGCTGCTCTCACTTGATTTGGTAAATCTCACAAGAACAAGCTATGTAATTGAGTACTTGCTTTATTCACTTATATAGCCTGTTCTTGTGAGATTTACCGATTCTCATGAGAACAGCTTTTCTTCTCCCTGGCTGTGAAGTGTTCCACAGCAATGGGACAGCATCACAGACAGCAAGAATAATACACCCACTAAGGAGAGCTGAGGTATCCTCCTCCCTGTATACAGTATGTGCTACCCGTTAGCATATAAGGCACTAGGAAAGAGCAGAAGACATATGGCACAATGGAGGTGCCATTCTGAATAAAAAAAATAAAAAAATGACAATGGCATCTGCTGCAGGCGGACAGATTAACACTGTCCAAAAAGTGCTGCCAGTGTCAGACTTTATTGCACATTGCTGGCAATTCACTCATAAACTTCTAGTAGGATATATAGAGGAAAAGCACAACATAAAGCATTAAGAATAGGTACTCCAGAATTGTTATTACACAAGGAATTTAATTAGTTACTACAACAGACATGTCAGGAGAAGTGGTCCTCAAACTATATTTAATTTTCAAACTGGTCACTGAGCCTCGCAATAGCTGGCACTTCCTGTTCTGTATAGATTACTTTCTAGCCTCTGGCCACTTGTAAATAAAAATTGGGAGAGCCACCACAGCATTTGTCCTGCATCAGTGAGGGCTTGAATAAGTATTTTTTATAACATTTAAAGCTGTTTTATTTTATCAGAGTTTGGATTACCCTTTAGTTGTATGCGCTGTGTCCTCAAATACATTGCAAACCACTGAAAGTGTTAATATAACTATATTTCTTGTATTATGTGCATGTAATACAAATCCCATAAGGTTGTATAGGGAGTGGGAGGTCTCATGAGGCTAGTCAGGCATGGCTCAACCCTTCTTCTCTAGGAGGAAGATTCTGGATTTAATGGCTGGTTGCTGAGGAGTTAACACCTCAGAACAGCAAGGAGCATATCCTATAGGGAGATTTCATTGCCCTACAGACTACAAGCAGTTTATGTGCCAGCCCATCTACAGAAGGTTTAGCCAATACAAAGGGATTGCGGACTACTTTAGCAAAGAAGGTAAATGCTGCCAATCTGGCTATAGCTTCCTCTGCATGTGGTGGGAACACTATAAGCTACAAGCTGGCCACCATAACCACAGGACAGGAAGGCACCCCCTGTTCAGAGACTGTATTCTTTTGATGATACTGTGGATATCATATACTTATATACATATCTGATGATAGAGAAATGCATCCCTTTAGGCCGGAAAAAAGTAGAGATTGACCAGTCTGATTGTAAGAGAGAGAAACTATCCTCCATATACAACCTTTGGGAATAACTTGAGTCAACTGTAAATGCTGCATTTCATGTGAATAGAGCTTGTGTGGATCACCTGTCAACCGGCTTCACTAAAGTAGTGAGGATTTGTTATACGAAAACCAGTCTCATCATTATAACGCACCACACTACAGTTTACTCCATCATATTTCTGAATGCTGTTATTATCAGTTCAAGCAAGATGACTGCACCAGGGGCGTACATAGAAATCATTGGGCCCCATAGCAAGAATCTGAATTGGGCCCCCGAACTCTGCCCACTACCCACCCCTGGCCCATCCCACCACCTGCCCTGGCATCTCACTGCCACACCCCCATTGTATTCCCATTGACCCAGAGAATGAAGGGCACCGGTCAGTTTTGCTGTAAAGGGAACACCTTAGGAACAAAACCCGTAAAACGGTGGAGGATTTTTAATTTTTCCACCCCATTTGGAATTTTTTGCCTGCTTTTCACTAAATTGTATGACACTAGAAAGTAAAACTTGTCCCGCAAAAAATAAGCCCTCATACAGCTATGTGACCGGAAATATAAAAAAAGTTATGGCAGAAGGAAGATAGGGAAGAAAAATGAAAATGCAAAAACGAAAAAACCTCTGGTATCTTAAGGGTTAAATGGGTTATCCAACCCCTACTATGTCCCCCAAAATTCCCGGCCACTGCATACAGGTAATACTTATGCCTAGGGGGGTGCAGCCAATAGCAGGCCGCTAAGGAAATGAGCCTCCCTAGATTCACCTGTGATGCTAAGGAGGCTTGTTCTCATCGTGGCCTGCTACTGACTGTCCCCCATGTCTCCGGATGTTTTCAGTCATGTGATGGGGAATGCAGTGGCAGCCTTGTGGGCATTAGCAACGCTGGTGCCGGGAAGCGGGCTAAGTACTACCTGTATGAGTTGCCCGGGCATTTTGAGGGACATTATAGGGGTTGGATAACCCCTTTAACACCTTGCTGCTGTTGCTTAGTTTACCATGAGAAAAAATAGCCATTTATCATGAATGATGACTTTAGAGTATAAGTTGATATTGCTGTCATAACGTGCTGGAAATAAAGGCGTGAACATTAGTGATGAGCAGCATAGGCAATATTTTAATTCGTAATATTTTGCGAATGTTTTGCCGAATATTCACAATTAATTTGCAAATTCAATAATTCATGATTACCAGTCATTGTTTACTTCATTGCAATGTAATATATTTGCGATATATTCGTGATTAGAATATTCAACACTATTCGTGAATATGAAAAAATAGCACTATATTCTAATATTTGTGAATTCTCGAAGTGGCGATATTCGCGATTAAAATTCACGATTAGAATATTCGCGCTCAACACTAGTGAACATCATACATTATACACCAAAAATATGAGCTATTACACGGTACACACAAATAATGTTATTAAACCTTGCACACACCAGTAACTCCACCATATAGTGCTTCTCCCATACACTATGCACAAATACCATAATACGCTATATAGATAAATAATCCTGTTTATACAATATACACAGATAAAGCCACTATATCATGTACAAATACTGTACACAGTGGGACAGGGCAGCTATTAGCAATTTTTTGTCAGTTAGAGGACACTGGGGCACTGTAGTGGGTGGGAGATTAGAAGCTGCCATAGGCTCTATGATGGGAGTGAATATAAAAGACAAAAGGTGATGGAGAAGATCTGTTATTAGAGGGAGGGTAGCAGCAGCTAGAATGGGCTATTTTATAGGAAAGGGGAAAGAAGCAGGTAGCATGGACTCTGTTAGATCAGGGGGCAGAAGTTGACAAGGGCTTTGTGCTAAGAGATTGGGCACATCAAATCCAATAGGTAATAGGGCTCAGTTACTGATGGATGGACAGAAACAGATTGAAGGAGGACAGAGGGTTCTATGGGCTTTGTGAGTGGGTGGTAGTGACAAGGAATACAAAAGTTGTCAGGGGCTCTGTTATGAGAAGGGGGCACAGAAAGTGGTACAAGATCTTTGGGTCACAGTAGGTGTCAAGGAGTCTCTGGGGACTTCAGGGAACATAGAAGATGATAGTGGGTGGAGGCCACAGGTGGTTGCAGATATTCTGTGGGGAGAGTAGTAGAGGGGCATACAATAGAGGTTCTGTGGGGGCCAGGAGGGAGATAATAGGTAACAACAGCAGGATAGAGGGAGGTGGCAGGCAGCAAGTTTCCTACCTGAGATTATTTCCCGCTACAGTATGTGCTAGGCCAGAATGATATCAGCATTCTCTCAAAGTTCCCACCACTGTGGCAAACTGCAAGAAAATCTCCCCCTCATCACACAGATGCACCTTGTGTCACTGTGAGAAGGAGAGAACGGAAGGGCACAGGCGCACTCAGGAGGTAATGGGATGGGCCCTGTTGCACTCATTCTGGTTTCAGCTGTGGTCAATAGTGGTAGACAACAGGCCCCTGTAAAACTTGTGGTAGTGGCAAGGTTTATATTTACAGGCGCAGAAGCCCGCACAACTGCTTGCAGCTTCAAAAGAGCCGGCTGGCTGATTTGTAATAAAACAACCAGAGGGATGAGGGGAGATTTTCTGGTGGCGGGCTCTCCCTCCTGCACTAATGCTGATGCTAGATTAATACCTCCTTGTGTAGTGTAATTAGGATAGGAGCATCGCAACAATTGGCTGCCCAACACTACTACAGGCTGTGGAGCAGAGGGAGGGATTGAAAAGTACTGTGTTGTATTTGCTGGGAAAGGAATGCTGAGCAGGCTGTCATTCTGACTGAGTGGGGAGAGTTCAGAAGCTGAGTGGTTGCACACCTGCACAGCTTAATGGGAATACTACCGGTGGGTGGCTAAGATGAGGCAGGCGGGCAGCGCGTGAGCGGAGCGTGGTATACAACTGCTGCGCCCACGCCCTCAAAGTTCTGTCTGCTTGAGCCTGATAGGGAGGGTCGGGACATCATCGGCTCATGCTGCCTTTGTGTACACATTGGGTGGACAGGGGAGGTTCAGAGGGGGGCCCTGACTGAGCATAGGGGAGGCAAGCAGGGCCCAGCTGGGACGAAATGGAGGAGAAGTGGGTAGGCCGCCTCAATGCCCAATAAAACTGACTGAGTCTGCAGAGGTAGGGGGCAAGGCCTTCCATATGCTCTGTCCTCCCCCGGTGACATGGGCCCCATAGCAGCTGCGTGGTCTGTCTATATTGGCGGTACAGCACTTGACTGCACCCATACTCATGTATACAGAACATTTTTCAAAAATTACTGGAAGTACTTTTTTGATTCCACTCTTTGCTTTGATTTTAAAAACCGCATCAAATACTACTTCAAAATAGTATACTATAGCACTCTACAAGCAAACGAATCTGCTACAATACCATATATAGCCCATGGACAAAAGTGGAACTATTTATGGGGGAAACAAAAAGCAGAATCCTTTATAACTTATCCTGCTTAGGTACTGTGCTGAATCTTCTTAAAGAGACCACTCCTGTAAGAAGGCTTACTGGAAGTACTCCATGGCAATGTTCTATGGGAAATGAATGTGCAAAAAGGTATCTCCCAAGGAACAGAACCATTCCGCCACCTCTTGGCTTAGCCACTTCTGCCTAGACTATATTACATTGTCAAATGCAAAGGCTTGTTGGAAAGTCGGATTTTGTCTCATAGGAAGCCACTTCCAAAGGTGACTGTGGAGAGATGTTTATCTTCATTGGGAGACACCTCTCTGAATTTCTCATCCTGGGAACCCATTTAAGGTGCAGTCTACTTGGTAGTTTTCAACAATCTTTCAACAAACTAATGGTTCATCATACCTTCAGTCCAGAATTCTGGTATCAAAAAGTCACATAGGACTTTTGTTACTTTTTTGCACTCACTTACATTGATTCCAGTTTTGTAATGTGGGTGGAAAAGTGGATGTGGTAGCTATGTTAATGAGTTTCACTCCAGAGTTATCATTGAGACTTCCACTGCTCTGCACTGCAGTAGGATGGTCGGGAATAGCTTCTCTAGACAAAAGTGTTAGGTCTCGGATAAGACAAATTTTTCAAGTAACATGAGACATTTGATAAATGTGGCATAAAGTACTGCAACGCAGACTCAAGGAAAACTGACTTCAAATGTTCCCCTCATGTTAAATCCCCACCTATGTGTTTTTGCAATAACTCTTACTGAAGTGCTAATAACATTTTGTAAAAAAGTTTGATTGAACAAGTCTCCATGCATGTTTTCTGTTTCTTTGGTGTTTTCATGCCTACTTGGTAGAGTTTAAAGGTGGCCATACACATTATATGAATACTGATCAAACCTGCCAATTTTGGTGGGGCCAGCTGACCACCCAATCTGTACTGGGTTGTTTTGACTGACCTCTGATAGCAGATGTTATGGAAAAGAATATTTGGACATATTAGATTTCAATATCCAGATTGTTTTATTCTCAAGGGAGATAAGCCAGCCCCAGAGGAATCTGGCAGTGATTTATTCCCTGTTTCTTAATGACGGGGGGGGGTCCAGAGGAATAGCTGTCAGCTGATGAAGCAGCAGACTTACACTGATGAGCATAAGAGTAGCAATGTTTTGAACTTTTGACTTTCAGGCTCCATATCTCACCATCCACTACAGCTTCGAGTGTGAGACTACCATCATTTTATAGTCAATCATCTTGGCTATCTGATACATAAATTGGACTTGAAACTATTTAGGTAAATTGTTGTGGATAGCTCACCATCCTCCTCCGTATGGCAAGGGTGCTCTAGTTGAAAGCCATTTGTCTTTTTATTCTCTTTGGAACTATTTAGCATATGATTAGTTATGCAGATTCTTATCATGTAACTGCATTGTTACTGTTTTGCTCCTGGTAGTGGAACAATCTTTTTCTTCTTGTATAATACAAATTACAACCTGTTCTCACATTCTCTAATACCCCACTGTGTTACTAAGATTTCCCAAGAAAAGAGAAACAGCAAATGTAGGAATAAATAACACTGCTACAGAATAAGTCTTCCTGCACTGTCCCTGCACTCTCCCTCATCAATATTCCTATATTCATAGTTTTAAGTAACATTGTCCCTAGCGCATGAGCCCTTTCTAAGTCTCTCCCTATGCTCAGCGCACAGGACAATGGTGGAGACCACGTAGGATGAGGGTTTTGTAGGGTTGTGACATCAAAGGAGATGGCTACCTGCGGATTGTCTGGCTGCACCACATTGTAGGTGATCTCGCGTTCCCGTGCTTCTTACTTTCACTTACTATGGAGTACTAACATGTGCAGCCGCCATTTTAGGAGAAACTGATATGTTTCCACAAGCGCAAGGAAATTTGGATTTATTGCGAATCAAAGTTTTCCTAAACTTCGGATCGAATTCCACTTTAAATGCTTCACTTCACTCAACACTAAATGTGGTTGTTGCAACCGTTCATGTTAAAACCCCTTGATTTCCTCTTGCATGTCAAAGTGATACAGAAAGATCTTAAAAATGGTGCGCTAATGCTTATGTTGTCACATGTTCATTAACACTGGAACTTGCATACTTTGTAAAATTACAAAAATAATCCAATGATCCTCCATTGTCATTGCTACATCACTACACAAATAACAGACTCTCTGAGGAGTGCGGAAAGACACATTTCTGCACGTTAGATTTTTAGAACAACAGCTTTCTCGTAACATGATTATTTGATTTCCTTTATGCCACCCTCTACCAGACTGATAGAAATGTGTCTAGTCCTGCTACCAACTCCAGGAGGCAAGACTGGCGGTAGAGTCAGCTGGGGCCAGATAAATTGTTTTATTTGCTGTTTTGTTTCCTTAACAGGATACTAGTATTGCTTATTTAGCTCGTGTTGTGCATCCATGCTGGATATTTTGTATACAAGTCAATGCCTTAAGCAGCTAAACTGAAGAGAAGAGAAGCTAACCACAAGAGCTTTCCTTCCCTCAAACGAACTTCCATATACACAGTGTGGAGTGGTTTTGATGGAGTAATTGCAATTAAAGAAGGAGAATTTTACATATACAGTATCCTACAACTGCTTTCTAGATATGGTGAATCAGGCAACACGTAGAGAACTGAGTGACAACATCCTAATAACTCACTGGGTTAACATATGACATCAAGATAGAGTCAAATACATATCCATGAAATTGTGAGCTTGTTATTGTAAGGCGAGTGGCGTGGATCCTTTGAACATATAGGGCTTCATGTACATGACCATAATATGGTTCCATATAGAGTGCACTGTGCACTACTGTAACTCCATATGCCCCCAAATTCATAGAAAAGTATGAAAAATTCAGAGTTTTCTCGATTGCAACTCTTATAATATAGATATTCTGCTATAGAAGAACATGGAGTCAGTACATGGAGTCTCTGTGCCTCAGAAGTACGGAGGCAGCCTCGTTCACATAGCTGTGCTGTGTGCATGAGGTCTAATACAAATATAACATTAGTCAGATGAGATAAAATAACAAAATAGTATGCATGTTGGAGCATCCTTTATATCCATTTCTCTCTTCTGCCAGAACTAATATCTGTGGAAAGCATCTGCAAAATCTGTACATTTTATAAAACTAGGTTAATAATTTTGGCGACATGCATTAACACGATCATCCCAAAAATAATAGTATACTGGTCCAAAGCGTCGTTGTTTTAGGATGGATGTTAATGTCTAGCTCAGGGATCACTAAGCTTTTTTTTTTTTTTACCACTGGGTATTGAGCATTACACTGCAATAGACTATGGGATCCTTTAAGAACATTCTAATGAAAGATTTTGGTGTAAAAAAAAAAGTCACAAGACCCCTTTTGCTAGACTTGGTCCATGTGACAATATTTTGTCGCCTCACCAGTTGGGAATAGAGGGGGTTTGGCAGTGTCCCAGCAAATTTACTATCATTTACACCTGACAATAGGCATAAAAAAAGGACTAAAAACTACACCAGTAAAGTGCTGGAGTATTTTATTTTTTTTACTCCAGGAGCACAGACTGCTAGAGGTGCACCTAATTTATGACGAGATGCATGTCTCGCCATAAATTGGGCAAATCCTCTGGTAGCGTAGGGAGGAAACAAAGACCCGCATAAAAAGCCAGTCTTTGTAAATGACCCACTACCTTCCCAAGATTTGTCCTTTTATTTCCGAAGGCAACAACCTGCTACTGCCCCCTTCTCTCTGATGGAGGAATTCAGCCAGAAAAATGGCATGGTAATGTGAGCAGAGGAGTGTATAAGAAAAAGTTCAACCACTCCTCAGGCCACATTGATTGGGCCCATGAGTCACATGTTGCTTCCCACATGTTTTTTTTATCTAAGGTGAGACTTTTATAGCACTTTGGAAATGACGAATATCCAACTAATATGGCTGCTTATTTTCATCATGAGAAAAAAATTTTTTTTAAAGAGCTAAACTAACTCTATTACGAAAATGTTAACTGATAAGATGCCCTAGAATGGATAAAAATATTACTGAAATATACAAAAAAAAAAAAGGAAAGAAAATTGAAGAATAAAGATCATATATTTTCTCCAAATGTTTCACATGAACAGTATGCCGCACCCTGTTCACTATGCATATGTCACTTACAGTCACTGTCATTTATGCAGAAATGATCAATACCAGTCCTAAATACGTTAGTTATTATACAGAGAACTTCATATTCACTCATCAAATCCTATAACGTTAACACAACAATGAGCCAAAGGCTCGAGAGTAAAGCAATATTCTCATAAAGATATCTCCCACTAAATGAATAAATCTTCCAAGCCAATGCATCACCTGTATTTTTTTTCCTAATCAAAATCAGATAGTGAAACATATTTTTAATAATTAGTTTTTTTCTGATTGTAAATTTGTGTAGCGTGAAAACTGCTGGATATTAGGATTATTTAAATATAAAAAAGTGGCATAGTAAATCAAAAATAACATCACCAGCAACTCAGATTGTTGCTGCAAATAAATTAACATGTGTCAACTGCCTTAGGACCCATTCACACGACCATGGGTTTAGTCCGCATCCAATCCGCATTTTTAGTGGATTGGATGGGGACCAATTAATTTCACACCGTGTACGATCTGCATCCACACCTCCTCTGCAGCCCTGCAAGAATAAAAATAAATTGAAAATGTCCTATTTTTGTCTATTTTGCAAATAAGAATAGGTAGTTCTAACAGAGGGCATACCGTTCCACAAAATGCAATTTGCGAACCGTAAAAATGGCTATGGCCATGTGCATGAAGCATACAGTTGCAAGAAAAAGTATGTGAACCCTTTGGAATGATATGGATTTCTGCACACATTGGTCATAAAATGTGATCTAAACTTCATCTAAGTCACAACAATAGACAATCACAGTCTGCTTAAACTAATAACACACAAAGAATTAAATGTCACCATGTTTTTATTGAACACACCATGTAAACATTCACAGTGCAGGTGGAAAAAGTATGTGAACCCTTGGATTTAATAACTGGTTGAACATCCTTTGGCAGCAATAACTTCAACCAAACATTTCCTGTAGTTGCAGATCAGACGTGCACAACAGTCAGGAGTAATTCTTGAACATTCCTCTTTACAGGATAAAGGATTGCAGGATACAGGATTGCAGGATAAAACTTACCAGGAAAGGTTAAAGGACCTTAATATGTATAGCTTGGAAGAAAGAAGAGACAGAGGGGATATGATAGAAACTTTTAAATACATAAAGGGAATCAACTCTGTAAAGGAGGAGAGCATATTTAAAAGAAGAAAAACTACCACAAGAGGACACAGTTTTAAATTAGAGGGGCAAAGGTTTAAAAGTAATATAAGGAAGTATTACTTTACTGAGAGAGTAGTGAATGCATGGAATAGCCTTCCTGCAGAAGTGGTAGCTGCAAATACAGTGAAGGGGTTTAAGCATGCATGGGATAGGCATAAGGCCATCCTTCATATAAGATAAGGGCCGGGGGCTATCCATAGTATTCAGTATATTGGGCAGACTAGATGGGCCAAGTGGTTCTTATCTGCCGACACATTCTATGTTTCTATGTTTCTATGTTTCTATGTTTACAGAACTGTTTCAGTTAAGCAATATTCTTGGGATGTCATGGCGTCAATCGCTTTCTTGAGGTCATGCCACAGCATCTCATTTGGGATGAGGTCAGAACTCTGACTGGGCCACTCCAGAAGGGGTATTTTCTTCTGTTTAAGCCATTCTGTTGTTGATTTACTTCTATGCTTTGGGTCGTTGTCCTGTTGCAACACCCATCTTCTGTTGAGCTTCAGCTGGTGGACAGATGGCCTTAAGTTCTCCTGCAAAGTGTATTCATAAACTTGGGAATTCATTTTTCCTTCGATGATAGCAATCGGTCCAGGCCCTGACGCAGCAAAGCAGCCCCAAACCATGATGCCCCCACCACCATACTTCACAGTTGGGATGAGGTTTTGATGTTGGTGTGCTGTGCCTCTTTTTCTCCACACATAGTGTTGTGTGTTTCTTCCAAACAACTTGTCACGTTGGGGAGTGGGAGAAACTCAGAAATTAAGGAAAGCCACTAGGCCCGAAAGCCAGGATAAGGGAGAAGGACGCCTCCTATCGCCATCCTCATCCTGTCCCTGACCTCCTGACTGTATGAGCCGCCCTCGATGGTAGGGGGGCTCATACTCTCGAACCTGGGCCCTACTGACCCTATTGGTCCCTGCAATATGGAAGTCAGGAATAAGAGACGGCAGATTCATCCGCAACACGGATAAATTGGAGTCTCCCACAGGCCTAGTAACAAGGAGGAGACAGCAAACAACAACTGAATGTCAGGTGAGTATCCTGTGGCCAGTTGACCACAAAACAACAGAACGACAAGATCACTTACCGGAAGCCACAGCTTGCTGTCTTGTAGTTCCCCCTCCGGGGAACCCCAGGGACCCCCTTCCGGAGGTACAACAAACAGGACATGTCTAGCAACCATGCGGGATCAACCACACCATAGACAAACCACACATGGAACAAACAACTAGACAAACATCAACCCATAATTGCAGCACCACACATAACAACAATGGGGAAGGGTAGACATAGGCAAGGACCTTGATGTCCAACAAGGTGGCCCTCAAAGACTGGGCAGATGGAATAGCCACAGAATGGAGCATAGCTTCCAGCCCAGAGCAAGTCTAGAGCACAACTAAACTCCAAGCTACAAGCAAAGGCTAAATAGCTAGAAGAGACCACACCCTGATCTAACCAAGTCAGGATATTAACCCCATGCACACCACACAGCAGGGAGACACAACTTAAAAGGAAAGTGCACGTGCAAATCACAAACTACACATTGCCATAAGCAACGAGTCTGCAACGGCAACCGCGTCATGGTCAAACACCAATATGACCGTGACACAACTCAACTTTGGTTTCATCTGTCCACAAAATATTTTGCCACTACTGCTGTGGAACATCCAGGTGCTCTTCTGCAAACTGTAAACGTGCAGCAATGTTTTTTTTAGACAGCAGTGGCTTCCTCTGTGGTTTCCTCCCATGAAATACATTCTTGTTTAGTGTTTTACGTATCATAGATTCGAAGATTCGCTAACAGAGATGTTAGTATATGCCAGAGACTTTTTTAAGTCTTTAGCTGACACTCTAGGATTCTTCTTTACCTCATTGAGCAGTCTGCACGGTGCTCTTGCAGTCATCTTTACAGGACGGCCACTCCTAGGGAGAGTAGCAGCAGTGCTGAACTTTCTCAATTTATAGACAATTTGTCTTACCGTGGACTGATGAACAGCAAGGCTTTTGGAGATACTTTTATAACCCTTTCCAGCTTTATGCAAGTCAGCAATTCTTAATCGTAGGACTTCTAAGAGCTCTTTTGTGTGAGGCATCATTCACATCAGGCAATGCTTCTTGTGAAAAGCAAACCCAGAACTGGTGTGTGTTTTTTATAGGGCAGGGCAGCTGTAACCAACACCTCCAATATCATCTCATTGATTGGACTCCAGTTACCTGACACCTCACTCCAATTAGCTCTTGGAGATGTCATTAGTCTAGTGGTTCACATACTTTTTCCACCTGCACTGTGAATGTTTACATGGTGTGTTCAATAAAAACATGATAACATTTAATTCTTTGTGTGTTATTAGTTTAATCAGACTGTGATTGTCTAGTGTTTCTGACTTAGATGAAGATCAGATCACATTTTATGACCAATTTGTGCAGAAATCCATATCATTCAAAAGGATTCACATACTTTTTCTTGCAACTGTATTCTGTATACCAAAAAGAAGCTTGGTCCCCGCTGGATCCCATTATAGTGAATGGGGATTCAGGAATGCATTGTGATATATAGCTATGCCGGATACAGTGAACTCCAACAGTCTGTTCCTCCGCCATAACAGACTGCTGGAGTTCACAGTGCATATGTGAAGGCAGCTAAAGGGCTCATGCACACAAATGTATTTTTTGTCCACATCCGATGCATATTTTTTGTGGGTCTACTGTGGACCCATTCACTTCAATGGGGCACATCGTGTGCTGTCCACATCCATTTGTCTGTTTTGTGAAAAATATAGATCATGTCCTATTCTTGTCTGCATTAAAGACAAGGATAGGACTGCTCTATTATGGCCCGGACGTATGGGCCATACAGAACACACACAGCCGCTATCTGTGTTTTGGGGATCAGCAATTTGTGGACCGCAAAACAGGATACGATTGTGTGCATGAGCCCTTAGGCAGAACAGAAAGCTGAACCGTGATGTGAACCTTATTCACACATCAGTGCTTGGTCACTGATTTCAATCAATGATTGTGAGCCAAAACAAGACCATTCCAATGCTAAGGTGTCACGACTCTTCACCTGAATGGATGAGCAGGCCTTTGCTGGGATTTCTTGTATGTCGAGCTACGACAATCGGTAGACTGGGGCAGCATCAGAACAGCAGTAGCAGGAGATCGGTGGAGGTGAGTAAACATTTTAATTATAATTATTCCATTTTTTTTAATTCTCTGACTAAAACTAATCTCCGATCACTATAAAGCTCTAAGCAGTTACTCTGCATAGACTATCAGATGTAAGTATTCTTTAGGTATGGACATTGACTTAAGGAACTGAACAGAAGTACATCAACTGAATACAGGCTGACGAATCGCCTGCCACATACAGTATGGCACAGCAATCACATGCCAATAAATGAAACCACTAATGGAAACATATGTCTGCTTCTCCCTACAGTCATCCTTACTTGTGAGGCCTTCATATTAATATTTGCTTCTAAGTAGAGAAGTTTCAGAGGTTTTCTTTGAAATACAATCTCTAATGTGAAGTAACTAAAAGATAATTTGCCTCCAGCGTCCCTTGTACCATTATTTAACAAATTAATAAAAATATGTTTAGACAATACATTTTGGATTAAAAAGGTCCATTGGCTATTTAGACTATTACACTATTGAAAAGATTTTGCTGGATTATTGGAGCAGATTATTGGAGCAGATAGAATTGCAGAGATTGGTTTGGAATGAATTTATTCTGACGATGACAGAGTAGTGCCGGGTTTTAATAACTCAGTATTGGACTATAAAGCAATTTGAATCCAAAACACATCCACTCACTGACTCAAGGGCAAAAGCCTTTTAAATAAATCTACAAATGAAAGGTTGCACCTCCTTAGTGTATACCCACTAGATACGATGATCATTAACACTGTGCATAGATTTCATCTCACATCTAGTGCCAGAGGTAACACAACTGGGAACATTTATCACATGTAATAACTAGATACATTTTGGTCCCAGTTCCTCCTTTTTCTATGATTTCCCGAAAGTCTCTTCCTAAGCTCCGTTTATCAATATATTTTTGTACCAGTTTCCTCCTCCTATTATTTTTATACCTCGGAGGACCTTTGCTGAATCTATTTCTTCCATTGTAATCTGATTCTAGAAAATATATTCAAGCGATGCTTATTCAATTCCTCATTCCAACTGGCAGCTCAATTTTGCCTGTATTATTTTACTGCTTCCCATACTGTCAGTAATTTACGGCATTGCAATTAATTAGAATTATTTCATTACAAAACAAAACAAAAAATCTAACTGTGGTTTGTTTTAGACGCCACCAAAGCGCACAAATTCTAGCAGCAGAAATTAAAACCGCATAAAAGCCGTAACTCTTTGGATCGTGCAAATAGATTATCCTCGATTGGAACATAGCTTGTCATTAAGAGAAATGCAGAAAATCAAACACCTGTCTTGACATTGTTTGGAGGGGGGGGAAACAAAATCAATATCGAGGAATAAATTATTCAGCAATAAAAAATAAATATTTTATCAAATGTGGCGTGTATATTGTAGTGCACTTTATTAATTCTGCCTGCTATTTATGTATAGAATGTATTTTCCACTTTGCGCTATGACAAATTAATTAAATTACTATAATGGTTTGTAAAATTAGAACTGTTCTGTCAAACTAATTAAATAAAGAATGATTGCATCACTTGGTACAGATGCAGCAGATGTTTTTACGCCCGCTTCATTACTTTGTTTCTGCAATGTATTTCAAGGCCTAATCTAATGCTGATGCAAACATTGTTTTGGTTATCTCCCTAACACACATAATCAATGCGCTTTTCTCACAAATATTTCATTGGTTTATTATGCCTGTATACGTAATGAACTTCTCTTAATTTAAGCGTTCTTAATTGGGACATAAATGCTAGGGATGGATTTATCTTGCGGTGCAGAATGCATTTGTTTCCATTAAACCGACATTAGTTATGCTGGCATAGATCTATTGATCAAAGGTCTTGGACACAAAAAAAAAGCATGTTTTCAAATTTATATATTGGTGTTAGAATAGCAAAACATTTTTATTTCCAAGAAAAGAATTCTGCATTGAAGTGGCCATACGGGTATAACATAGCAGAAGTTAGTAGTTTGGGATTCTGTCCATGAGTTTTTGTATCGTGATGACTCTACAAGTGATGAGTGTGTGTTAATATGAAAGCATTTCGTACCTCTTACTAATAATTTATTTATTTTACTCACTTATAGGGTGATGACCTTCTCCACAGCACTTTACAGGCAATTTCATTACTTGCTGGAGCTCACAATCTAAGGTCCCTATCAGTATGTCTTTGTATTGCACTCCATGCAGATGACCTCCTTGGTCGGATTTTGACCTAGGACCCCAGCGCTAACCACTAAGCCACTGTGCTGCCCTTGTAATACCATATGTAGCCTTATGGGGTGCTGTTAAATGGCAAAACATTTCATCTTTATTGATACATGTAAAGTGATATTCTTTTATATGCTTTTTGTAATGATTAACTTTAAAGGTCTGGTCCAAGTTAATTAAAAACTATGGCACCCCCTGCTAAAATAACAAAAGGGATACTCACCTCTTTTCTCCCCTGCCACCTCCAGCAATAAGCTCCTGAGCTCTGGTCCTTTTCCACTGCAGCCAATCACTGACCTCAGCAGTGACGTACTGCTGAGGCCAGTCATTGGCTGCACAGTAATCTGGGTGCACAAAGTGTCATCACTGCAGCCAGTAAGATAATGTCAGCAGTGGGGAGGACTGCAGTGCTGGAAGAAGTAGCGGAGTAAATGGGTAAGTATCTATTCTTTTGTCATTTTGTCCCAAGTTTCTCCATTTTGTCTTTTTTCATTTTCGTTTTTTACTCCCAGCCCTTCCAAAGCCATACCAGTTTTTTTACTTTTTTTTCCACATAGCTGTATGATGGCTTGTTTTTTGCAGTACAAGATGAGCTTTTTAATGGCACTATTTACGGTTGCCTACAATATGGTGGGAAAAAATTATAAATGGGGTGAAATTGAAAACAAAATGTAATTCCTCAACAGTTGTCTTGGGTTTTGTTTTTATGGCATTCTCTATACCAAAAAATTGAGCAGTTATTTTTATTCTCCAGGTCAGTATGAATCCAGCAATACCACATATGTATATTTTTTATTGCATTTTTATACTGAAAAAACAAACAAAAAAAAAAAAAATCTTGCAGGGTGATCTGTTCTTTTCAGTGATACCATTTTGGGGTGTGTACGACTTTTTGATCACTTTTTCTAAAAAAAAAATTGTGGGAGGAGAAGCAACCGAATAGCGACAAATCCGCCATTTTGACTTTTTTATTTTCCATTTTGCCGTTTTCCTAAAAAACGGAAACCAGACGAGTCCGTTATGCTGGCCATGGACTTCTATTATGATGGAATGCTTAATGGAAAGCCTCTAAAGGCTTTCTGTTATGCATTCCGTCATGGAATTGCGCTATAGTTCGTTGTAACTGAATCCATAACGCCAGGGCTGGGACAAGGTCCACCACCAACAGAGGCTGAGCTGCCCAAGTGCGCCCCCCCCCCCCCCCCCTTGCCTGTGCCCAGGGCCGGTGCAAGGTTTTTTACCAACACAAGCGAACCTACATTTTGGCGCCCCCGACCCCCCCTCCCCCTTCAGCTCACCTGGGGGAAGGGGGGGGTGCGCCAAAATGTAGGTTCGTCCCATAAGACGCACCTAGGTTTTAACGGAGGATAATAGGAAACAATATTTTTCATTCCACCTCAGGTCAGACCAGCCATCAGACCCCAGCTCACAGGCACAGCCCCAATGCCTCAGATCAGACCCCCATGTCATCCATCAGCCCTCCATGTCATATTTCTCCCCGTCCATGGCACAGACAGACTACAGTCATTGTCTCCGGCCCATCATGTAACCCCATCCTCACGCATGTCACATTTCTCCCCCTCCATTTGATTGCTCTAACACCTAAAGAAGGGGGGGTGCGCCAAAATGTAGGTTCGTCCCATAAGACGCACCTAGGTTTTAAAGGAGGATAATAGGAAACAATATTTTTCATTCCACCTCAGGTCAGACCAGCCATCAGACCCCAGCTCACAGGCACAGCCCCAATGCCTCAGATCAGACCCCCATGTCATCCATCAGCCCTCCATGTCATATTTCTCCCCGTCCATGGCACAGACAGACTACAGTCATTGTCTCCGGCCCATCATGTAACCCCATCCTCACCCATGTCACATTTCTCCCCCTCCATTTGATTGCTCTAACACCTAAAGAAATTGATATCTTTTTTTAAAACCTGATGTTTCTCCAGATGATCTTATGCTAAAAGTCTTGGTAATAGAGTCTCAAAGGTCTATAGAAGCAGGTACAATATTTTTACAAACCTTTGAGACTCTATTAACACTACTATCAACATCAGGTCATTTAGAGAAACAGCAGGTTTTTTTAATTATGTTTTTCCTTTAGGTGTTAAAACATAACTTTCATTTGATTGCTGTAACACCTAAAGGAAAAATCTTTTTAAAAACCTGCTGTGTCTCTAGATGACCTTATGTTGATAGTAGTGTTAATAGAGCCTCAAAGGTCTGTAAAAATAGGGTAACTGCTTCTATAGACCTTTCAGACTCTATTACCACTGCTATCAACATAAGGTCATCTTGAGAAACAGCAGGTTTTTAATTTGATTTCCTTTAGGTGTTCAAGCAATCAAATAAGTTATGTTTTAACACCTAAAGAAAAAAGATAATTAAAAAAACTTGCTCTTTCTCTAGGTGACCTTATGTTTATAGTAGTGGTAATAGAGTCTCAAGGGTCTATATAAGCAGTTACCCTATTTTTACAGACCTTTGAGACTCTATTAACACTACTATCAACATAAGGTCATCTTCTAGAGAAACAGCAGGCTTTAAAAAAAATCCCTTTAGGTGTTAGAGTAAATTGCAATCAAATTAACATTGTGTGTTAAGATTAGGGTCAGAAACAGGCAAGCAGGGTTTCTTTAGCCTCTTGGGTATTAGTTTTTACATTCATAAAGCTCCACATTGAGCTTCCAGCAGCAGACAGATGCCAGGGCACTTCTGTGGTCACCTCACCTGGGCACATGGTCTTTGCTCAGCAGAGTCCTGACATACATGCTGGGTAGATGCTAGAATGGATTTGTTAGAAGGAGGTCTGTGACGTCACTGGTCACATGCTCCTTCATGGTCACATGATCCACTGTGAGAACGCCTGCCTCCTGCTGTGTTCAGCTCCAGAGAGAAGGGGGTGTGAAAGGATGGACCAATGGCAGGGCAGCTAGCTGATACTGGCCAATCAGCAGCCTCCTGCTCCTATCTACAAGCGCAGCTTAGAGTGAACACTGGCTGGGGAGGGGAGGGGAGGGCGCCCGGCAGCAAGTAAGTGATAAAAAAAAAAAAAAAGAGGTTTGTTTTTCCGCCCACCCCAGGCTGCGCCCTGAGGCTGGAGCCTCCCCAGCCTCTGTGTCGGCCCGGCCCTGCATAACGCAATTCAGCATATACACCAAATTGAACTTCAAAACTTGAAGTTTGCTCATACCTAGTTATCACCTATTATAGTCTGGTAACTTTAGGGAGGAGTTGTTAATTGCTTAGCTTACTAAAGTTCAAACCATTTGTTTCTCTGGAAGGGAATAGAACATGATCGGTGTATTGTTTTCCAGATTATAGTATCTTGTTTTAGTCTATTGTGTCAGTGCATTCTGGGACCTGAGGTCCTCTGGCTTTTCAGTGCTGTCAGCATTGACATTTGTTGTGGATTCTGTTATCGTCTACTTGCTGAGTTTTGCATTTTGACTTGTCTTTGCTGTCTCTTGTTGAGTTGTACTGCAGGCATGTTTCAGATTAGTGTATCTTTTTATGCTGTCAGTCATATGCTCTCAAATCTGTGTTCCATTACCATTGCCTGACTTCATCTGCTTCATCCTTTGCCATCATTATTTGGTTCCTGCCATTTATTGATGAGTTTATTTCAGTGCATTGCTGCTTGCCAGTGTTGATAAATGTTTCAAATATGTTTCTTGTGACTGGTTATTTAGCAATTTGACACTACTGTAGGTCCTGGGGATATTCAACTTCCAAAAGACACTGTTAGTATTTGGCAAAGTTGATACATGTAAGTCATCAATATTAGATCAGCAGGAGTTTCTACCGCCTGGTCCCGTTTACAATGGCTCCTGCAAACAGTTGATATACAATGGTACCAGGAGTCTGATCCCTGCCAATTTAATATTGAATAATTATTCTATGTATAGGTCATTAAAAGGGTTATCTGTGAAATGATAATGATGACCTACAGTATGCTTAGATCCACCCATACAACTGTTTCAGGGATCGCCGATCAACCCTGAGATCCCGTCAGCTTTCCAATAGAGATGAACAAATTCTTAAAAAATTGGATTTGGTAGCTTCGCCGAAGTTCCACAAGAATTTTTATTTGTTACAAGGCATTATAAATCAGCTATTCCCAGGCCACTCTGCCTTAGGGTATGGCCACATGCAAGACCGCACTGTATAGTCTTCATTGTTAATGGCTGCACATCACCTTTAATACACCTTCTGTACCAACTTCTCCAACCCCAGCGCTCTCCTGCCCTACAGGTGGGAGCCCTTCTATTGCCATCTGCTTTTCCTCGATGAGAATATGTCATCTGAAACATCCAGCTCCTCTCTCTTGCTGACTTTTCTAGGACATGGAGACTTTGAAGGAAGATTTGGAAGAAGTAAAGCCAGCAAAAGATAAGGATGGTCATCATTAAGACCTGGCTCCCCCCCTAAGGGGTGAAAACTGGATGGTATTAGTTGGCACGCTGGCAACTAAAGGTGTCCATCTTATTTGTATAGAATTACATTTACGGCTGATGTAGGAATAAGTAAATGTAGGAATAAATAAATAAAACTGACACAGAATAAGTCTCCCTACACTCTCCCTCTCCAATATTCTTCTATTAATCATTTTCAGCAACACTGTCCCTAGTGCATGAGCACTTGCCACATCTCTCCTTATGCTCAACTCACAGGCCAATGACAGAGACCGAGCAGGATGAGGGTTTTGTAGGCCTGTGACATCACAGGGGATGGCTATCTGCAACTTGGCTGGCTGCAAGACATTATGGGTGATTTTGCGTTCCCAGGCTTGACTACTCTATATTTAGTTTTGCTTTGCAACACATGCAGCCGCCATTGTAGGAAAACCTGATTAGTTACCATGAAGTGCGACAAAATTTTGATTTGTTGCGAATCAAAGTTTTCCTAAACTTCGGACCGAATTCCACTTCAAATGCTTTGCTTCGCTCAAGATTACTTTCCAAGCACAACACTGTATATAGTACAGTGGTTGTGCTTGTTATTGCAGCTCAACCATATTCACTTAAATGGGGCTAAGCTGCAACCAGGCCATGTGACGGATGTACGGATGGAAGAGGCTGCGGCGCTCATTGAGTGCCCAACCTCTTCTAACAGCTGATAAGCAGGGATCTCAGGTGTCAGAATCCCTCCCTATCAAATATTGATGACCTATCCTGAGTAAGTCACCAATATATATTACCGGAAAACCTCTTTAATATTACAGTTCTGAAAACCTGCTTTAAAGCTCCTCAGCTTGCAATAACATTAAAGTAGTTTTGTACTTTTCAAAAATAAAAAAGGAAATCAAGAGTTTTTACATAATAAAAAAATATATACTTTCTAATATACCTTAGGTCAACGTTCTCTACTTTTCAAGTTCTATCAGCAGCAGTAATATAAATAGTAATATAAATATAATAGACTAACTCTTCTGTGCATGATTTTTAAATTGTTTGATTACCATGCTTAATTTGTTGAAAAGAGTAGAGCTCAAAAGACAGGAAGTCCATGCAAAATGATTTTGATGCTACTATGGAAACCCTGGAGAAAAGGAAGATAGTAACAACATTGCAACTAAATCAGGAGAGAAACTGAAAATGTATAAATGTCATTATTAGAGATGAATGAATCTAAGTTGACGAAGTGAATTTCGATCCGAATTTCAGGAAAAATTTGATTTGTCCTGAAGTCGAATTTCCTAGCCCTTTGTGGTAGCGAATCATATTTAAAAAAAAATGGCTGCTGCACATGTTACAAAGAGGAAGTAAGAAGCCTGGGAATGAGGGAGTACCCATAATACCGTGCAGATAGCCAATCAGCAGATAGCCAGCCCCTGTGATGTCCCAGCCCTAAAAAATATCTCATCCTGTCCTGTCTCTGCTATTTTACAGTGAACTTAGTGCAGGGAGAGATGTTACAGGCACTAGGGACAGTGATCAGGAAAGACTTTGTTCAACTAAAAATTATTTTGAGCAGTTCAGGGACAGATTATTCATAGTGTAGGGATATAATAGGGAGGCATTATCCACACTGGAGAGAGCAGGAACCAATAGAAGAGTGTAAAATCCTGACTAAGGCTAGTTTCACACTAGCGGCAGGGGAGTCCGGCAGGCTGTTCCGGCGGGTGAACAACTTGTCGGATCTGTCCTGCCGCTAGTTCACGTGTGTCTGGACTGCCGCTCCGTCCCCATTGACAATAATAAGGGCGGAGTTCCGGGGGCAGCATGGCTGCATGTCGTACTTTTAGTCCGGCTGCCTCTCTCTGTGCGCTGCCGTGCTTCCACCGGAACTCCGCCCCCGTTATAGTCAATGGGGACAGAGCGGCAGTCCGGGGGCACACATGAACTAGAGGCAGGACAGATCCGACAGGCTGTTCACCCACCGGAACAGCCTGCCGGACTCCCCTGCCGCTAATGTGAAAGTCCCCCTTTAGGAGCTATTCTTTTACACCTTGCTGCATTACTTGGGGTTAAAAATACTACAGATTTTAGGTTGTTTGCATTCTTTGATACATTAATATTTCAAGTAATCCTTGATTCTGCTATTTGGGTGAAACTGTGGTTTGATACTACAGATTTTAGGGTCTTCACGTTCTTTAATATATATTTAAATCCGTTATTACTTAATTTTCTAATTGGGGTGAAAATGCGGCTTGATACTACACATTTTAGGGTGCTCAAGTTTTAGTAACATAAATATATCTGTCAATCCTTAATTGTGGAATTGATGTGAAATTGTGGCCTGATAGCACAAGTTTTGGGGTGTTTAATTTTTTTCTATATAAGTACATCCACTCATCCTTGATTCTGGGGTGAAATTGTGGCCTGATACTACAAATTTTAGGGTGCTCACGTTCTCATATATAAGTACATCCATTCATCCTTGTATCGGGGGTGAAATTGTGGCCTGACACTACTGCTCTTTTATACTTACAGTTACAGTACAGTATGTCCGACAGACAGGTGACCTGCTAAAGGAATAGGCAGTGGCCAAAATGTTTCTGGAGCTGCCAGAAGTAGCAGCAGAAGAAGGGGGGGGGGGGGGGGGTCACAGCAGCAGTTGCAGCAACAGGCCAGAGCTGCCACTGTCATCCAGCGGTTGTGTTTTGACCAGCAACCCAGCTGTCCTTGAATGGTTGACTCAGTCTTTTACCTTATCTCAAGTAACATCAAACACCCCCAGCCAGTAGTCGGTGGGTTCCTCTGACACAACGCTTAGTTGGCATGGCCCGGGAACAAGCTCTGTGCCCTCACCTGTTCTGTACCTGCCTCTTTAATTTTCTGTTTGTTCTGCTCGGGAAGTATTGTATGCCATCACCTCGGCTCCTTTTTTCAGTGAGAACGAGCTTCTAGAGGACAGTCAGCAGCTACTACCCAGCCAAGATGTGGAGGAGAGATCCGCTGCTTCCTCCAGTAGGCAGGCAAGTAGCAATGATGAGAGCCCTGTGGGAGCTGGTGTTGTGAGCTGTCAGGCACATAGTTCTAAAACTGGGTGACATCAGTGCAGACAGTAGTGGATGATGATGTAGTCGATCGCACTTGGGAGCCAAATGAAGAAGGTGTTTCACCATGATCAGGAGAAGAGGGTAGCAGCTTGCACGTGAGGCAGCAACTGAGCCAGCAGGGTGGTAGAGTGGCTGTGAGTGAGCAGGGTGGCAGCAGTGTGAGGTCTGGAGCCAACCGTACCCGAGGTAGACTGTCTGCTATGCAGGAGCCTACCTTTCCGGAAAGAATTAGCGGTGCATGGGTTCTCGGAGGCAGTAGCAGCAGGCAGTCAGCACAGAGTGGTGGAAGGAAAATGCCCTACTTGGCGGTGTGGGAATTTTTTATCAAGCCGCCGGAGGACGTTAGCGTGGCCATTTGTTGAATCTGTGAGCATGGTAAAGCATACCAATGATGGCACCATGGCCCTGTGTCAACACATGCAGCATCACCATAAAGTGACCTGGGAAAAAAGTGCCACTAATGTAGTGGTACAGCCTGAGGAAGCAACTGCTGTGTCACCCAGTGACCTGCACGCCTTCTCCAGCAGTCAAGGCTTCACCACCTCAGCAGAAGGGAGCTCTGTTTCCTTCACATCATCTGCTGGTCCTGATGCTCCTCCTCATTCTACTCCTTGTCACTCATTTCGTCAGCAATTGATCACCGAGGCGAATGCAAAGAGACAACAGTATGCGTGCACTCATCCAATAGTGCAGAAGCTGAACATGCTCCTGGCCAAGTTGCTAGTACTACAGTCCTTCACTTTTGATGGGGTGGACTCTGCACCTTTCAGAGAACTGATGACTTGTGCTGAGCTAAAGTGGAGAATTGCAAGCCGTCATTACTTCTCCAAAAGGCTATACCAGCCTTGCACATGTATGTTGAGCAGAAGGTTGGCCAGTCTTTGAGCCTGCCAGTGTCTGCTACAGTTCCATGCCGATGTGTGGAGCTGTAACTACGATTAAGGACAATATATGTCCTTTACTGGCCAAAACAGCAACTTGGCAAAGTGACTGCACTGCTGACTTCACGTTCTCAAGCTGAATCCTGCACCAATGTCCTCCTTTGCCTCCTCATCCTCCACCTTGGCATCAACTGCAGGCACGATTCGGAGTGCTACTCCAGCATGCCACCTGTGAAGAGCACAGCAGTATTACGCTGTTCTGCACCTGATTTGCCTGGACGAATGGAGTCACAGCAGGGAGGAACTGCTCTGCGTCCTTTAAGAGGAAATCGAATGCTGTCTCTCTCCTCGCCAACTTAAAATCAGAACCATGGTCACCGACAACCGGAAGAACATCATGTCGGCGCTGCCTCAAGGAGGGCTTACCAATCCGTCCTGCATGGTGCACATCTTGAATCTGGTTGTAAAGCGGTTCCTGAAGTCTTTCAACCAACTGCAATACATCCTGAAAATGGCTAGGAAATTGTGCATGCACTTCAGCCACTCTTACACTGCAAAGCTTGGCCTCCTTAAGCTGCAAAGGCAGTTATAGCGTTTCCCAACAATGCCTGATATGTCTCAAACTCCACCATCCACATGTTGGACTGACTGAGCAGAGGAAGGCCATAAGCAATTTCCTGATTATGCAGGTGGACAGGAGCACTCCCGTGTGTAACTTTGACATTAGCCAGTGGCAGCTTATGCATGACACCTGCCATTTGCTCGGGCCCCTTGAGGTGGTCACTTTGTCATTCTTTAGGACTACAGGATAAACAGCGTCATTCCACTCCTTCATGTCCTGGAGCAGATGCTGATAAATCTGGATGGCCAGGAGACATTGCACCTACTGTACATCCAATGGCCACCTGAGCCCTGTGAGGGTTCAACTGGAGGAGGAGGAGATTCACGCACAAGCAATTTATACAAAAATGGGTGATTTCTCTACACAAGTGACAGGAGAGGAGCAGAAGGAGCAGGAAGAGCTAAAAGGTGATGAGGAAAACCAGACAGATGACCCCAACACACACCATGGCAGTATGCAGTGAAGATGGAGGCAGGGAGTCCCTCCAAGTCCCTTGTGTAAATGGCCAGAATCATGCTGAGTTGCTTGCGTAGTGACAGCCGAATTAGCACAATTTGGCAGAAGGATGACTACTGGCTTTCCACCATGTAGACCCTCGTTACCTGTCCAAATGGGGGCTTTTTTCCCCCCGCTGAGAGGGAGGATAAACTAAACTACAATCGAGACATCAGCTGACCGCTGCCTATGCGAGTCATCACCCATCTTCACAAAGGTCTGACCGGGGGGCCCTCTCCACTAGGGTTGGTCGAGTACCAAAGTGCTCGGGTGCGTGCTCAAGTAGAACACCTCGGGATTAGTGTTGAGCACGAATATTCAAAAAAACTATTTTTATCGCGAATATCGCCACTTTGAGAATTCCCGAATATTTTGAATATAGTGCTATATATTCGTTATATCGAATATTCATCATTTTTTCCATCTGAACATATGTTTCCTCCCTGCTTCTTGCTTGTGGGCCAATAATCATTAGGGAGGAATCATGACTTCAGATGGAAAAAAATGGCAAATATTCAAAAAATTAATATATAGCACTATATTGAATATAGTGCTATATATTAGTTTTTTAGAATATTCGTCATTTATTTCCATCTGAAGTGAACACTGTTAACATGCTGTGTGTTCCCCTCATCTCCCCTCCTTAGTTGGCCAAGGAACTGCATACTCTGCAGCCAGCGTTGTCAGCTGGAAATTTTTGGAGCAATTTTTCCACAAGGACCTTCTGGTATTGCACCATTTTGCTCATCCTCTTCACCACAGGAATGAGAGATGAGAAGTTCTCTTTGTAGCGGGGTCAAGAAGGCTGAGAAACCAGTAATCAGTGTTGGCCAAAATGCGTACAACGCGAGGGTCATGGGAAAGGCAGCCTAACATAAAGTCAGCCATGTGTGCCAGAGTCCCAACAGACAAGACTTTGCTGTCCTTATCAGGAGGATGACTCTTAATCTCCTCTTCCTCCTCTTCTACCCATCCACACTAAACAGATGGAATAAAACTTTCATGGGTAATACCCTTTGTAGTGGAGGCAACCGTCTCCTGCTCTTCCTCCTCATTATCATTCTAATTGCGCTGAGAAGACGAATTTAGGATGGTCTGGTTATCACCCTGTGTACTTTCTTCCCCCATTTACAACTCTTTCACATGCAAAGCATCCGCCTTAATTGTGAGCAGCGAGCATTTGAGTAGACACAGAAGTGGGATGGTTATGCTGATAATAGCATTATCGCCGCTCACCATCTGTGTTGATTCCTCAAAGTTGCGTAAAACCTCACAGACGTCAGACATCAATGCCCACTCATCGCTTGTGAAGAGCGAAAGCTGACTGGAAAGTATGTTGCAGCTGGTATTCCACTACTGCCTTCTTCTGCTCACAAAGCCTGACCAACATGTGGAACGTGGAGTTCCAGCACGTGCTCATGTCGCACAACAGTTGGTGAGCTGGCAATTGCAAGTGCTGCTGCAGTGTTGCCAGACCGACGGAAGCTGTCGATGACTTGCCAAAATGGGCACACACACGGCGCCCCCTCACCAGAAGCTCAGGCAAATTAGGCTAGGTTTTGAGAAACCGCTGAACCACTAGGTTGAACACGTGGGCTAGGCATGGTATGTGTGTAAACTTGCCGAGCTCCAAAGCCACCACTAAGTTACTGCCATTATCAGAGACGACCATGCCTGGTTCTAGGTTGAGTGTCGAGAACCACAGCTCAGTCTGGTCCCTTATCCCCTGCCACAGCTATGCGGCAGTGTGCTGTTTGTCACCTAAGCAGATCAGTTTAAGCACGGCCTGTTGCCGCTTCCCCACTGCAGTGCTACACTGCTTCCAGCTACTGACTGATGCCTGACTGGTGCTGCAAGATGATAATTCAGAGGTGGAAGTGGAGGAGGAGAAGGGGGGGTTGCAGCAACTAACGTAGGTGGTTGCGGAAACCCTGATGGAAGTAGGGCCCGCAATCCTTGATGTCGGTAGCACCTGTGCCATCCCAGGGTACGACTCACTCCCGGCCTCCACAACGTTCACCCAGTGTGCCATCAGGGAAATGCAACGTCCCTGGCCAAAATCACTTGTCCACGTGTCAGTCATTAAGTGTACCTTCCCAATAACTGCATTGGTCAGGGCACGGGTGATGTTACGGGACACATGCTGGTGTAAAGCTGGGACTGCACATCATAAAAAATATTGGCGGCTGGGCACAGAGTACCACGGGACAGTGTCCACAAGCCTAAATGGCAACATTTCTATGGTCAGCAATTTTGTCTGTGGGTGGCTGGGTATTTGCCTTTTTGTTCAAAGACCTGGGGTATAGACATCTGTACGCTACGCTGGGACACAGAAGTGGATGTGCAAGCTGATGGTGCTTGTGAAGGTTCCAGTGCATAGCAGGGGGCATCCAGGCCTGCGTCTTGGACAGGGGATTGGCCAGCACGTAACACAGGGGCAGATCCCTCACCCTCTGTACTGCTGTCTTCACTCGGCTTGCCACCTTCCCAGGTTGGGTCAGTGATTTCATTGTCCAGCACCTCCTCTTCCACTTCCTCACTCTGGTCATCCTCCTGACTTGTTGACCTAACAACAACCTCAGTTATTGACAACTGTGTCTCATCCTCATCATGAACCTCTTAAGACACTAATTGCGGTTAACTTATTGGCAACTGTGTCTCATCATCATCCACCTTGTGAAACAATAATTGCTGTTCCCCACTGTCATCTTCTTCTGACTGTGGATGCTCCAGAGTTTGGGAATCAGGGCACAAGATCTCCTCATATCCCTCTTCTAGCGAGCTTGTCGAGATGCCCAAATGAAGGAATGGCGATGAAAACAGCTCCTCGGAATATCCGAGTGTGGGATCACTTGTTTGCCAAGACTCTCCATGGTGGGTGGAAGGAGTATCAGGGTGAGGATTCTGTTGACCAGATTCTTGGGCTACTGAGACTGGACTTGGTGGAAGACAGGGTAGTGCTTAACCGACTGGAAGCATTATCTGCTGCAATTCAACCGACCACCAGCTTGCACTGGTCTGACTTTGAGAGCGGTGTCCTGCGCCTCCCTGCAAACTGGGACATGAAGCTAGGCATCGTGGATGAGTGTGTTTTTTGTTCTCTGGCAGCAGGCACAGTTTCACCGTGCCCAGGGCCATGGCCTCTGCATACACTATCAGCAGCACGGCCACTTCCCTGTCCCTTACTGCTCGCCTTGCGCATATTAAATTGTATATGTGCTTGCAAGTATGTCACACGTACAGTAGTGCTGGTTTTTTAAGTATATGCTCAAATAAAGTACACAGAATGTCACAGATATTTTTAGGATGTGCACACGTTAAACAGGAGGTATAGCGCAAGTAATGTTGCTGTCACCACCACCTAATTGCACTGAATTAATGTCACTGATATTTCGGATGGACAAACGTTATACAGGAGATGTAGCGCAGGAAATGTTGCTGCCACCAGCAGCAAAAAAAATTGACTGAATGTCACTGATATTTCGAATATGCAAACATTATACAGGAGATGTAGCGCAGGTACTGTAACTGTCCGCAGTGGACACTGTCTACAGAAAAAGTACACTGGCTGTCATAGATATTTTTAGGCTGCGCACACGTTGCACAGGAGATGTAGTGCAGATAATGACGCTGTCACCAGCAGTGAAAAAAAATTACACTGAATGTCACTGATATATTTCGGATGCGCTAACGTTCACATGCGCTACATCTCCAGTATATGTTGCTGCCACCAGCAGCAACAAAATTTGACTGAATGTCACTGATATTTTGGATATGCAAACGTTGCACAGGAGATGTAGCGCAGGTAATGTAACTGTCCGCAGCGGACACCGTCTACGGAAAAAGTACACTGAATGACACAGATATTATTAGGATGCGCACACGTTACACCGGAGATGTAGCACAGATAATGTCACTGTCACCAGCGGCGAAAAAAATTACACTAAATGTCACTGATATTTCGGATGCACTAACGTTTTACTGGAGATGTAGTGCAGGTAATGTCGCTGCCAACAGCAGCAAAATAATTAGACTGAATGTCACTGATATTTTGGATACGCAAACGTTATACAAGAGATGTAGCACAGGTAATGTAACTGTCCGAAGCGGACACCGTCTACGGAAATAGTACACTGGATGTCATGGATATTTTTAGGCTGCGCACACGTTAGACAGGATATGTAGCGCAGATAATGTCGCTGTTTGCAGCGGACAAATAATTGCAATCTATTTAACGCAGGTTGTGCTAAAAATATAAATTGCTGCCAGATACAACTATAGTCCTTAAAAGGACTTTTGGGTCTCTAACAAGTTTTAGCAATTTAGTGCAGTTTGAAATAAAAAAAAAAGCATATTGCTGCCACACACAATAGTCCTTAAAAGGAATTTTGGGTCTCTAACAAGTTTTAGCAATTTTGCGCAGGTTGCCCTAAAAATATATATTGCTGCCACACAAAATAGTACTTAAAAGGACTTTTGGGTCTAAAACAAGTATAAAAACAAAAATATTGCTATTTCAATCCCTACACTATCTTTCCCTTCTGCTCTACAGCTCTCTCTGACTAATACTGAGCCTAACATGTGTCATTGGGTGCTATATAGCACCCGATGACGCGTTCCGGCCAGCCAATCACTGTAATGCCAGCAGCCAACATGGCTACGGCATTACAGTGAATGGCAGTACTTATCTGTACGTTTATTGGCCAACAAACATGTGGGAGGAGACTGGAGCATCGCCCTCGAGCACACACGGTATTCGGCCGAACACCTCAATGTGCCGAGCATCGTGATGCTTGAGCCGAACTCGTGTTAGGCCGAGCATGGTTTTTCCCCAACACTACTCTGCACTCATGTTCCACTGCCATGGCTGCTGGGCAACAACTTAAGCCTAGATTCTCTGATGAGCAGTTTTTTTCACCCGCCTAGTAAAGAAACCACCCACCAGCAGGCACATTTTGACTGTACCCTGCCACTCCACATCCAAGATCCCCTAGACTACTGGGCAGCCAAACTTGATTTGTGGCCACAACTGGCCGAGTTTGCCCTAGACAAGTTTTCCTGTCAGCCAGTGTCTGGCAGATAGTTACCTCAAGGAGAACCCACCTTTCCACCCAAAATGTGGAGAGACTGACCTTTGTAAAAAGGAATCAGACGTGTATCAGCCAGTATTTCCACATGCCAGTGCCTGATGCATCAAACTAGATCATTCTGGGTGCCACACCCAAATAAAAACAGACCCGTTTCTTTGGCCACCTGCTTCATCCACTATTCTGATGACTTGTCAGTAAAAGCAAAAAAAGGAGGAGACCAATGTGGTACTCAGCAGAAGTGGCCCAAATCATTAAAAATAAAAAGCTAGCATTTTGTAATTATAAAAAAACCCAGAGCAATGAAGATAAGGAAATCTACAAGATTAGGCAGAGAGAGGCCAAGCAAGTTATAAGAACTTCTAAAGCGCAGGCAGAAGAAAAACTAGCCCAGTCTATGAAAAAAGGGGATAAGACATTCTTCAGATATATAAATGAAAAAAGGAAATTAAAACAAGGAATAACTAAATTAAAAAAAAAGGACGGAAGGTATGTAGAAGAGAATAAAGGGCTAGCCGACTGCCTTAATGAATACTTCTGTTCAGTTTTTACAAAAGAAAAAGGAGAAGGACCTCCACTAGAAAGAATGACTATTAAATCGTTTGATGCATGTATCTTTACAGAGGAAGATGTTCTAAGTTTGCTGTCTAAGGTGAAGACAGATAAGTCACAGGGGCCTGATGAGATACACCCAAAATTATTAAAAGAGCTTAGTGGCGAGCTGGCAAAACCGTTAACAGATTTATTTAACCAATCATTAGTAACAGGAGTCGTCCCGGAAGATTGGAAATTGGCAAATGTCGTGCCCATTCACAAGAAAGGTAGTAGGGAAGAATCGAGCAACTATAGACCAGTGAGTCTGACATCAATAGTAGGCAAATTAATGGAAACCCTATTAAAGGATAGGATTGTGGAACATCTAAAATCCCATGGATTGCAAGATGAAAAACAACATGGGTTTACTTCAGGGAGATCATGTCAAACAAATCTTATAGATTTTTTTGACTGGGTGAATAAAATAATAGACGGTGGAGGTGCAGTAGACATCGCATATCTAGATTTTAGTAAGGCTTTTGACACTGTTCCACATAGAAGACTTATCAATAAACTGCAGTCATTGAGCATGGACTCCCATATTGTTGAGTGGATTAGGCAGTGGCTGAGTGACAGACAACAGAGGGTTGTAGTCAATGGAGAACATTCAAAACAAGGTAATGTTACCAGTGGGGTTCCACAGGGATCTGTACTGGGACCGATTTTGTTTAATATCTTCATAAGTGATATTGCAAAAGGCCTCGCTGGTAAGGTTTGTCTTTTTGCTGATGACACAAAGATATGTAACAGGGTTGATGTTCCTGGAGGGAAACGCCAAATGGAAAAGGATTTAGGAAAACTAGAAGAATGGTCAGAACTCTGGAAACTGAAATTTAATGTGGATAAGTGCAAGATAATGCACCTGGGGCGTAAAAACCCAAGGGCAGAATATAGAATATTTGACACAGTCCTGACCTCAGTATCTGAGGAAAGGGATTTAGGAGTAATTATTTCAGAAGACTTAAAGGTGGGAAGACAATGTAATAGAGCAGCACGAAATGCCAGCAGAATGCTTGGATGTATAGGGAGAGGTATAAGCAGTAGAAAGAGTGAAGTGCTTATGCCGCTGTACAGAACACTGGTGAGACCTCACTTGGAGTATTGTGCGCAGTACTGGAGGCCATATCTCCAGAAGGATATAGATACTCTAGAGAGAGTTCAGAGAAGAGCTACTAAACTAGTACATGGATTGCAGGATAAAACTTACCAGGAAAGGTTAAAGGACCTTAATATGTATAGCTTGGAAAAAAGAAGAGACAGAGGGGATATGATAGAAACTTTTAAATACATAAAGGGAATCAACTCGGTAAAGGAAGAGAGCATATTTAAAAGAAGAAAAACTACCACAAGAGGACACAGTTTTAAATTAGAGGGGCAAAGGTTTAAAAGTAATATAAGGAAGTATTACTTTACTGAGAGAGTAGTGGATGCATGGAATAGCCTTCCTGCAGAAGTGGTAGCTGCAAATACAGTGAAGGGGTTTAAGCATGCATGGGATAGGCATAAGGCCATCCTTCATATAAGATAGGGCCGGGGGCTATCCATAGTATTCAGTATATTGGGCAGACTAGATGGGCCAAATGGTTCTTATCTGCCGACACATTCTATGTTTCTATGTTTCTTTGTTTCTATTATGCTGCCACCCGCCTGATGTCACACCTGCTGCCCCTGTTGCCATGTTCTCCTACTGCCACCCACCATCTTGTGCTGTTACTGCCACTGCTGTTGCCCCCACCCTCCCCACTCTGTGACTCGGCCACTGTGTTGACTCCTTATGCGTTTGCCACCATCATTACTCTGTAACTGGGCCACTATGTTGGCTCCTCATGCGTTTGCCACTCCCACCACTCTGTGACCACTATGTTAACTTCTCATGCGGTTGCCACCTCACAACTCTGTGACTGGGGCATTGTGTTCACTACTCATGCAGTTGCCACCCTCACCATTCTGTGACTGACCATTGTGTTGACTCCTCATGAGGTTGCCACCTCTCCACGCTGTAAATGGGCCACTGTGTTGACTGCTCATGCAGTTACTACCTCACTATTCTTTAACTGGGCCACTGTGTTGACTCCTCATGCGGTTGTCACCTCACCACTCTGTGACTGATCACTATGTTGACTCCTCATGCTGTAGCTACCTCAACATTCTGTAACTGGGCCATGGTGTTGACTTCTCATGCGGTTGCCACCCTCACCACTCTTTTACTGGGCCACTGTGTTGACTCCTCATGCATTTAACACCCTCGCCACTGTGTGACTGATCACTATGTTGACTCCTCATGCTGTAGCTACCTCAACATTCTGTAACTGGGCCACGGTGTTGACTCCTCATGCTATTGCCACCCTCACCACTTTTTAACTGGGCCATTGTGTTGACTCCTCATGCATTTTCCACCCTCACCACTTTGTAGATGACCAATATGTTGACTCCTCATGCGGTTGCCACCTCACCACTCTGTGACTGAGCCACTATGTTGACTGCTCATGCATTTGCCACCATCACCAGTCTGTGAATGACAAATAAATTGACTCCTCATGCGGTTGCCACCTCACCACTCTTTAACTGGGCCACTGTGTTGACTCCTCATTAGTGATGGCCTTGCGATTCGCCCGGCCGTCGGTTCATGGCGAACTTTGAACATGCGAACATATGGCGATGCTCGCGCGCGCCATATTCTTTTGCATTGTGCGGAACTTTGACTCATGACACACACATCAGATGGGACAGGACAGCCAATTGAGACGTTTCAGTACATGGACACCCCCACCCTATAACAGAACCCGATCTGGCTGCCATTTTACATTCTGTATTTTGTCAGTGTAGGGAGAGGTTGCTTTGTGGAGCATGGACAGGCTGTTAGGGACACAAAACTCTAGCTAATAGGGCCACAAAAGTCCTTTTAAGGACTGGTATAGGTGTGCTATCAATGGGAGTGATATACTTATAATATACTTTCTCGCATAGAAGGTATATTATAGTGCATTTGTACTGTGCAGCAGTTGTGTGCGGTTCTGCTGTAATACCGCAGCTATATAGAGGGACAAACGCTATTGGAACATCTAATTGCAATGGGTGTGATATACCAGTTGCCCCCCAAAAAAAACTGATTGAGGCAGAGGTGTGATATACCTATAATATACTTTCTATATAGTGCATTTGAACTGTGCTGCAGTTGTGTGAGATTCTGCTGCGATACCGCAGCGATATAGAAGGACAAATGCTATTGGAACAATTAATTGCAATAGGTGTGATATAACAGTTGCCCCCCAAAAAACTGATTGAGGCAGGGGTGTGATATACCTATAATATACTTTCTATATAGTGCATTTGAACTGTGCAGCAGTTGTGTGTGGTTCTACTGCGATACAGCAACTATATAGAGGGACAAACGCTATTGGAACAACTAATTGCAATGGGTGTGATATACCCGTTGTCCCAAAAAAAAAAAAGATTTAGGCAGGGGCGTGATATACCTATAATATACTTTCTATATAGTGCATTGTACTGTGTAGCAGTTGTGTGCAGTTCTGCTGCGATATCGCAGCTATATAGAGGGACAAATGCTATTGGAACAACTAATTGCAACAGGTGTGATATACCAATTGCCCCCAAAAAAACTGATTGAGGAAGGGGTGTGATATACCTATAATATTCTTTCTATATAGTGCATTTGAACTGTGCAGCAGTTGTGTGCAGTTCTGCTGAGATACCGAGATACCGCAGCTTTATAGAGGGACAAACGCTATTGGAACAACTAATTGCAGCCGGTGTGATATACCAGAATGATGATGTGTTGATGGACGTCACGTGAATGCCCACAAGAGAGGAAGAGGAGGGGAGTTCAAATGGAATGATGGAACAGCAGAGAGGGAGGGGAAGGAGAAGAAGTAGGCACAGCTCGCAAGGCACAGGAGGCAAAAAGCAGACTGCAAATGTATCTGGCGCTAACTTCCAGGATGCTGGCACATGGCTCCGCAGTGTGGGCTTTTTTTAATGTGTCAGCTGCTGACAATAGTGTTGCCATCTACAGCCTGTGCTGTCTACGCATACGTCGTGGTAAGCCCAACACTCACCTAGGGATGATCGCCTTAAGAAGGCACCTGGCCTCCCATCACCGAGCCCAGTGAGAGCAACGCCGTCAGAACCCACAAAGCCACGGTCCCGGTGCTCCACGTCCTGCCTCTTCTCCTTCTCCTCTCTCTTCCCATTTGTCCTCCACTCCACCTTCCACCATGCCATCGTCGAATTCATCTGGAATAAGGCAGGCTTCCGTGGCCCAAATGTTCGAGCGTAAAAAGATGATGGCGCCGGATAACCCTCTTGCCTAATGGCCGCCCGCTGGCTTGTCGGAACTGATAGCCCGCCAACTACTGCCATATAAACTGGTGGGCTCGGAGGCCTTTAGAAAATTTGTGGCCAATGGCACACCGCAATAGAAAGTCCCTGGAAGGAAATATTTTTCCCAGAAGGGCATCCAAGAGCTATATGGCCACGTTCAGCGGCAAGTGAATATATCTCTGGCACACAGTGTCGGTGCGAAGATACATCTGACATCTGATACAAGCCGACTCTGGGATTGCTAAAGAGGAGCAACGAAATACAGTAGTGCTTCGTCCACCAGTCATACCAGACTGCATCTACCATACAGATCATGTATTCTTGCTAAGTGAGGTACTATCGAAGCCTTCTATTTGAGATTACAAAAGATAAAAGTCATAGGTAAGCTTACCCTATACTCACTCCACGTGGGACGCCACGAACAGGACATTCTCTACACACATGTGAGTACTGGAATAACTTTCTGCAACCGCATTTTGTATCACTGAACTTTGCGATCATATTTTGAACTCAGGTTTCAGATCGCAACAATATATATGAATATTAATCAGCAACTATAAGTTATACTCTCCAGAGAAACTACTTTGAAAGTGTATTACTATTGCGGAGACATTTCCTGCAACTGGCAGTGCGTACACATCGTTAGAGATGTCGCGAACATAAATTTTCCGTTCACGAGTGGCGAACGTGATTTTCCACAAATGTTCGCGAACCGGGCGAACCGCCATGGACTTCAATAGGCAGGCGAATTTTAAAACCCACAGGGACTCTTTCTGTCCACAATAGTGATGGAAAAGTTGTTTTAAGGGGACTAACACCTGGACTGTGGCATGCCGGAGGGGGATCCATGGTAAAACTCCCATGGAAAATTACGTAGTTGACGCAGAGCCGGGTTTTAATCCATAAAGGGCATAAATCACCTAACATTCCTAAATTGTTTGGAATAAAGTGCTTTAAAACATCAGGTATGATGTTGTATCGATCAGGTAGTGTAAGGGTTACGCCACAGTGACAGACCAAACTCTGACAGACCAAACTCCCCGTTTAACGCACCGCAAACAGTCCATTTGCAGAACCGCAAACTCCCCATTTGCACAAGGTTGGATTCCAAGCTAGCCATGTCCCGTTCCTTGTCCTCACTGACGTCATTGAAGGTCTCTTCCTCCACCCAGCCACGTACAACACCAAGGTTCCCCGAAAGGGGACAACAAGCCCCCTGGGGCCGGTGTATCGAATAGATTTTAGGAACCGGGAGATGGAAAAAGATGGTTGGTCGGTCCTCTTACTTCCAATTTGGGGCACTGCGCGTGCGCCGTGCAATGTACTGTGCTACCCTATATGAGTGGTATGTTAAGTAGTACTATTCCTATCAGTTTAATCCCTGTTACGTCCCCTATCCGGGGCCGGTGTATGGAATAGATTTTAGGAACCGGGAGATGGAAAAAGATGCTTGGTTGGTCCTCTTTCTTCCAATTTGGGGCACTGCGCGTGCGCCGTGCAATGTACTGTGCCACCCTATATGAGTGGTGTGTTAAGTAGTACTATTCTTATCAGTTTAATCCCTGTTACGTCCCCTATCAGGGGACATGTATCGAATAGATTTTAGACAACCGCAAAGAGTTGTCAATAGTTGACACACTCATGACATAAATTGTATTCCTCTATGCGTCAATCTTGGTGTAGTGATGACTGTGCTCGTGCGCACGTTTGGGAGATTGCAGGCGATGGCGGTTTTTCAAAGCCTATGGTCGTGCTGAGTTAGTTCAGTGACAGTTAAGTGACCCAGAAAACAATGATTCTGCAGTGTGGGCCCATTGTTGGCCTAGTAGGCTTTAATGATCACCTTAGATGATCACAAAGAAAATTAATGTTTTTTCTATGCAAAATTATCCAGCCAATCGCTTTTGGTGTGTTCACAATGAAGCAACGACCTTATCATCTGGGGTGTGCCAACATTGCCATTGCCAACACACTCATAGAGGTGATCGCTTCATTGTGATACGCAAGCCCCTTCACCACAACAAGGTAACGATCACGAAGGGGAATTGACACATGTATGGGCCTTTTTTTATGTTTTGTTTTTGCAGCCACACTGCAGCACCAGAGGCTAGAAAAATTAGGCATGTACACATGCCTGAAAAATTAGGCATTGTTGCAGCCACTGCTGTAGCAGCGGCGAGAAAAAATGATGTTTTCCAGGCAGAAAGTGCACCAAAAATTGCGGCTTGAACCCTAGTTGGTGGCGGAGAAGTCACGCAAGTCATCCGGCATGCAGAGATTAAATACAGCAGCGTGTGGACCATTTTTAGCCCAAGGCATCTCATCAGGCCTTTTTTAGTCAAATGCATCCCCCACTGTTAGTCCCTTCGGGATCCATGCCTCATTCATCTTAATAAAGGTGAGGTAATCTAGAATTTTTTGACCTAGGCGACTTCTCTTCTCAGTGACAATACCTCCTGCTGCGCTGAAGGTCCTTTCTGACAGGAGACTTGAAGCGGGGCAGGCCAGAAGTTCTATCGCAAATTGGGAAAGCTCAGGCCACAGGTCAAGCCTGCACACCCAGTAGTCGAGGGGTTCATCGCTCCTCAGAGTGTCAATATCTGCAGTTAAGGCGAGGTAGTCTGCTACCTGTCGGTCGAGTCGTTCTCTGAGGGTGGACCCCGAAGGTCTGTGGCGATGCGTAGAACTTAAAAAGCTCTGCATGTCCTCCATCAACAACACGTCTGTAAAGCGTCCTGTCCTTGCCGGTGTGGTCGTGGGAGGAGGAGAATTACTTTCACCTCTTCCCCTGTTAGATTCCCATTGTGCTGTGACATCACCCTTATACGCTGTGTAAAGCATACTTTTTAACTTGTTTTTGAACTACTGCATCCTTTCCGACTTCCGGTAATTCGGTAAAATTTCAGCAACTTTCTGCTTATACCGGGGGTCTAGTAGCGTGGCCACTCAGTACAGGTCGTTCTCCTTCAGCCTTTTTATACGAGGGTCCCTCAACAGGCATGACAGCATGAAAGACCCCATTTGCACAAGGTTGGATGCCGAGCTACTCATGTCCCGTTCCTCGTCCTCACTGATCTCATTGAATGTCTGTTCTTCCCCCCAGCCACGTACAACACCACGGGTACCATATAGGTGACAACGAGCACCCTGGGATGTCTGCTGTGGTTGGTCTTCCTCCTCCTCAAAGCCACATTCCTCCTCTGACTCCTCTTCCTAAGACTCCTCTTCCAGCGTTGCCGCAGGTCCAGCAAGCGATGCTGATAAGGCTGTTTCTGGTGGTGATGACCACAACTCTTCCTCTTCACGCTCATCTACGGCCTGATCCAGCACTCTTCGCAGGGCACGCTCCAGGAAGAAAACAAATGGGATGATGTCGCTGATGGTGCCTTCGGTGCAACTGACTAGGTTTGTCACCTCCTCAAAAGGACGCATGAGCCTACAGGCATTGCACATGAGCGTCCAGTAACGTGGCAAAAAAAAAAAAACAGCTCCGCAGAGGCTGTCCTAGCACCCCGGTCATACAAATACTCGTTGATGGCTTTTTCTTGTTGGAGCAGGCGGTCAAACATTAGGAGTGTTGAATTCCAATGTGTCGGGCTGTCGCAAATCAACCGCCTCACTGGCATGTTGTTTTGGCGCTGAATATCGGAAAAGTGCGCCATGGCCGTGTAGGAATGCCTGAAATGGCCACACACCTTCCTGGCCTGCTTGAGGACGTCCTGTAAGCCTGGGTACTTATGCACAAAGCGTTGTACGATCAGATTCAACACATGTGCCATGCACGGCACATGTGTCAACTTGCCCAAATTCAATGCCGCCAACAAATTGCTTCCGTTGTCACACACCACTTTGCCGATCTCCAGATGGTGCGGAGTTAGCCACTGATCCACCTGTGCGTTCAGGGCGGACAGGCGTGCTGGTCCGGTGTGACTCTCTGCTTTTAGGCAAGTCAACCCCAAGACGGCGTGACACTGTCGTATCCGGGATGTGGAATAGCCCCTGGGGAGCTGGGGGGTGCAGTTGATGTGGAGCAAGACGCAGCAGCAGAAGAGGACTCAGCCGAGGAGGTTAGCGAAGAGGATGGAGTAGGAGGAATAGAGGAGGTGGCAGCAGGCCTGCCTGCAAGTCGTGGCGGTGTCACCAACTCCTCTGCAGAGCCGTCAGCAGGTTTACCCAATGCGCAGTGTACGTGATATACCTGCCCTGACCGTGCTTTGCAGACCAGGTATCAGTGGTCAGATGGACCCTTGCCCCAACACAGACATGCCATGACTTCCTTTTCCACAATAGAGTACAGGTTGGGGATTGCCTTTTGTGAAAAAAAAATTCGGCCGGGTACCTTCCACTGCGGTGTCCTAATAGCTCCAAATTTTTTGAAGGCCTCAGACTCCACCAGCTTGTATGGTAAAAGCGTTCCGACAAGCCAGCTGTCAGACGCCGGGCAAGGGGGTGACTCTGTGACATTGGCTTCTTACGCTCAAACATTTCCTTGACAGACACCTGACTGTGGGCAGATGAGCAGGAACTGCTGAAGGTGAGAGGCGGAGTGGCGGGTGGTTGAGAGGGGGCAAGGAGGACAGCAGTGGTTGACGTGGCTGAAGATGCTGGACCAGGAGGAGGATGGTGGCTTTGAGTTTGTCTGCTGCTTGTACTCATCATGTGTTGATCTCTTAGGCGTTTGTGATGTGAGATCATGTGCCTTCGCAAAGCAGTTGTACCTAGGTGGGTGTTGAACTTCCCACGACTCAGTTTCTTTTGGCACAGCTTTCAAATGGCATCGCTGTTATCAGAGGCAGACACACAAAAAAAATGCCACACTGCTGAGCTTTGAAATGACGGCATTCTGGTGGTGGCAACAGCATGCGTTGATTGGCGTGCTGTCTGGCTGACCCCGAGTGCCGATACATGCTGTCTGACTGTGCCACTAGCTCCTTGCGACGACCTCCCCCTGCTTCCAACTCGTCTCCTCCTCCTCTCTGTCTCCCCATCTGAACTTCCCCCTGTTCTTCTTCTCTTCGAGTGGGCACCCACATGACATCCACGGACACATCATCATCATCACTTGTATCTGACAACTCAGCAAAGGAAGCAGCAGCGGGTACATCATCATCATCACACCGTACGTCCATGTGTGTAATGCTGCCTGACTGAGACATATCCCTGTTATCTACATCCTCTGGCAATAATGGTTGTGCATCACTCATTTCTTCCAACTGATGTGTAAATAACTCCTCTGACAGATCAAGTGAAGCGGCTGTGGTGCTAGTGTTGGTGGTGGCAGCATGCTGGCGAGTGGTAACTTGAGAGGTGCCCGAAGCTGAGCTGGAGGAGAATGGTGCGTCAAGGTTCCGAGCGGAAGCTGTAGAAGATTGGGTGTCCTTTGTTAGCCAGTCAACTATGTCCTCAGAACTTTTCGAGTTCAGGGTACGTGGCCTCTGAGCACTGGGCAGGGGCATAGCTATGGTGCAAGAGTTAGACTTGGGCCACCCTTCCCTCAGTGCTTTGTGTGTCTTCTTATGCAGCACAAGGGTCTTTGGGCCCCCTCAAGGTCCTGGGCCCGGTAGCGACTGCTACCTCTGCACCCCCTATTGCTACGCCCCTGACACTGGGCATTATTCTAGGGCCAAAGGAAATCACAGCACCACGACCATGGCGGCCCCTGTGGGGTGGCCTGCCTCTGCCTGTCATTTTTTCTTTTAATCAGTGGTATTATGCATGCAGGGTACTGTGCCACCCGATATGAATGGTGGGCATTGGGCACAGTACAGTCTGTGGGCCTGACACACACTGGCAGGCAACTGCAATTATATTACAGAGAAAAAATTGTATTCCTTTTTTATCTGCAAGCTACTGTGCCACCAGATATGAGTGGTGGGCACTGGCAGTGGGCACAGTACACTCTGTGGGCCTGACACACACTGGTAGGCAACTGCAATATACACTCACCTAAAGAATTATTAGGAACACCATACTAATACGGTGTTGGACCCCCTTTTGCCTTCAGAACTGCCTTAATTCTACGTGGCATTGATTCAACAAGGAGCTTTTAGCATTCTTTAGAAATGTTGGCCCATATTGATAGGATAGCATCTTGCAGTTGATGGAGATTTGAGGGATGCACATCCAGGGCACGAAGCTCCCGTTCCACCACATCCCAAAGATGCTCTATTGGGTTGAGATCTGGTGACTGTGGGGGCCATTTTAGTACAGTGAACTCATTGTCATGTTCAAGAAACCAATTTGAAATTATTCGAGCTTTGTGACATGGTACATTATCCTGCTGGAAGTAGCCATCAGAGGATGGATACATGTTCTCATTCTGTTTACGCCAAATTCGGACTCTACCATTTGAATGTCTCAACAGAAATCGAGACTCATCAGACCAGGCAACATTTTTCCAGTCTTCAACAGTCAAATTTTGGTGAGCTCGTGCAAATTGTAGCCCCTTTTTCCTATTTGTAGTGGAGATAAGTGGTACCCGGTGGGGTCTTCTGCTGTTGTAGCCCATCCGCCTCAAGGTTGTGCGTGTTGTGGCTTCACAAATGCTTTGCTGCATACCTCGGTTGTAATGAGTGGTTATTTCAGTCAACGTTGCTCTTCTATCAGCTTGAATCAGTCGGCCCATTCTCCTCTGACCTCTAGCATCCACAAGGCATTTTTGCCCACAGGACTGCCGCATACTGGATGTTTTTCCCTTTTCACACCATTCTTTGTAAACCCTAGAAATGGTTGTGCGTGAAAATCCCAGTAACTGAGCAGATTGTGAAATACTCAGACCGGCCTGTCTGGCACCAACAACCATGCCATGCTCAAAATTGCTTAAATCACCTTTCTTTCCCATTCTGACATTCAGTTTGGAGTTCAGGAGATTGTCTTGACCAGGACCACCCCCCTAAATGCATTGAAGCAACTGCCATGTGATTGGTTGACTAGATAATTGCATTAATGAGAAATAGAACAGGTGTTCCTAATAATTCTTTAGGTGAGTGTATATATATATATATATATATACACTGCTCAAAAAAATAAAGGGAACACTTAAACAACACAATGTAACTCCAAGTCAATCACACTTCTGTGAAATCAAACTGTCCACTTAGGAAGCAACACTGAGTGACAATCAATTTCACATGCTGTTGTGCAAATGGGATAGACAACAGGTGGAAATTATAGGCAATTAGCAAGACACCCCCAATAAAGGAGTGGTTCTGCAGGTGGTGACCACAGACACTTCTCAGTTCCTATGCTTCCTGGCTAATGTTTTGGTCACTTTTGAATGCTGGCGGTGCTTTCACTCTAGTGGTAGCATGAGACGGAGTCTACAACCCACACAAGTGGCTCAGGTAGTGCAGCTTATCCAGGATGGCACATCAATGCGAGCTGTGGCAGGAAGGTTTGCTGTGTCTGTCAGCGTAGTGTCCAGAGCATGGAGGCGCTACCAGGAGACAGGCCAGTACATCAGGAGACTTAGAGGAGGCCGTGGGAGGGCAACAACCCAGCAGCAGGACCGCTACCTCCGCCTTTGTGCAAGGAGGAACAGGAGGAGCACTGCCAGAGCCCTGCAAAATGACCTCCAGCAGGCCACAAATGTGTATGTGTCTGCTCAAACGGTCAGAAACAGACTCCATGAGGGTGATATGAGGGCCCGACGTCCACAGGTGGGGGTTGTGCTTACAGCCCAACACCGTGCAGGATGTTTGTCATTTGCCAGAGAACACCAAGATTGGCAAATTCGCCATTGGCGCCCTGTGCTCTTCACAGATGAAAGCACGTTCACACTGAGCACATGTGGCAGACGTGACAGAGTCTGGAGATGCCGTGGAGAACGTTCTGCTGCCTGCAACATCCTCCAGCATGACCGGTTTGGCATTGGGTCAGTAATGGTGTGGGGTGGCATTTCTTTGGAGGTCCACACAGCCCTCCATGTGCTCGCCAGAGGTAGCCTGACTGCCATTAGGTACCGAGATGAGATCCTCAGACCCCTTGTGAGACCATATGCTGGTGCGGTTGGCCCTGGGTTCCTCCTAATGCAAGACAATGCTAGACCTCATATGGCTGGAGTGTGTCAGCAGTTCCTGCAAGATGAAGGCATTGATGCTATGGACTGGCCCGCCCGTTCACCAGACCTGAATCCAATTGAGCACATCTGGGACATCATGTCTCGCTCTATCCACCAACGTCACGTTGCACCACAGACTGTCCAGGAGTTGGCAGATGCTTTAGTCCAGGTCTGGGAGGAGATCCCTCAGGAGACCGTCCGCCACCTCATCAGGAGCATGCACAGGCGTTGTAGGGAGGTCATACAGGCACGTGGAGGCCACACACACTACTGAGCCTCATTTTGACTTGTTTTCAGGACATTACATCAAAGTTGGATCAGCCTGTAGTGTGTTTTTCCACTTTAATTTTGAGTGTGACTCCAAATCCAGACCTCCATGGGTTGAAAAATTTGATTTCCATTATTTAATTTTTGTGTGATTTTGTTGTCAGCACATTCAACTATGTAAAGAACAAAGTATTTCAGAAGAATATTAAATTAATTCAGATCTAGGATGTGTTATTTTTGTGTTCCCTTTATTTTTTTGAGCAGTGTATATATATAAAAAAAAAAAAAAGCAGACTGATGTACTAGCCCTAAAAAGGTCTTTTTGGGGTGCTGTCAGGACGCTGCCCTTACAGCAGATCAGATGAGTCTTTGAGGACTGGAGTGGACACAGAACACTGGCCTAGCTAACGATTTCCCTATTAATTCAGCAGCAGCACTCTCCCTGCTCTCACTAACACTGCAGCTTCAGAATGAATCTAAGATGGATGCTGTCCTTGCTTTTTGATAGGAGGTGGGAGGGTCTGGGAGGGAGGGTATGCTGATTGGCTGGAATGTGTCTGCTGACTGTGAGGTACAGGGTCAAAGTTTGCTCAATGATGACGTATAGGGGGCGGACCGAACATCGCATATGTTCGCCCGCCGCGGCGAACGCGAACAAGCGATGTTCGCCGGGAGCTGTTCGCCGGCGAATAGTTCGGGACATCTCTACACATCGTCACTCCGATTATTTTTCTTGATAATTTTTTCTGTTTTATTCCTCCATCAGCACGTTCGCACTTTAGAGACAACATAATCTCTACATTTTGTTGCATTCTTTGCATTTGTTGCATTTTTTGTATTTTGTATTTATTTTTACCTTTGACACATCTTTTTTATATGCATTGGTCTGCATCCTTTCTTTTCCATTTGCACTGATTTTGACTATATTAATTATACCTTTCACCGATATAGGTCACATTTTGAACTGGGTATAAATTTTTCCACGCAAGAAATCTGTTCACAACATCACATCTATGATCTACTTGGATACTTCTGTTTAATATCTGAGATATATGATATTTGAACGAACTCTGCCTTGACCTTGGAACTTGTATCTCAGTGTTTGTTCTACAAGCTTACCAGCTGATACCCATATTCCTTATCCTTGGAATATTTTACTGAATAACCACAGTGCTGCTATCATCTGGCTATATATCTTTTGAATATATTTGTTTGAACATTTATCTATTATTCATTTTTATACATATATATTTTATTTATACTTTATACTCTACCTATTTAATAATACATTTTAGTGACCTACTACATATTGAGTCTATGTGATTCCACTTATAAGAGTGCCCATTCACTTTTCCTCAATTATTTTACTTGGTGAACAGAGTGCGACATCAGTTTGGAGCACCTTACCATCACCAACCAGAGGGAGAGCCGCCCTATACATCCCCCGGTGCCAAGATACATCTGATCACAGACACATGGTTTAGCAAACATGGGCAGGGAAGGTACATATCTTTTACTGCCCACTGGGTGAACCTTCTGACGGCCGTCAAGCATGTAACCCGTGGCACCCATGTGGTTTTGGTGTTACCACCAAGGATTGCATGCAGGCCTGCCTCTTCTTCTTCTCCTCCTCCTACTCCATCCTCCATCTTCTCCTCAGATGATTCCTCCTTTTTCACTGCTACCGCCTCTTCTGCTGCACCCCCCAAGCCCCCCAGAACCTGTTTGAATTGCCAGGTGAGATGTTGCCATGTTGTGCAGTGTCTGTTGTGCCTGGAAGCCAAGAGCCACACCGGTCCTGGACTGCTTTCAGCTCTGCGGTCACAGGCCGATCAGTGGCTAACCCCGCTCAATTTGACAGTTGGTAAAGTGGTGTGAGACAACGGTGCCAATCTGCTGAGCATGCTGAAACAGGGCAAAATGACACATGTGCCGTGCATGGCACACATCCTGAACGTAGTCGTGTAGCGATTCGTTGCAAATACCCCGGGGTCCAGGATGTCTTGCGGCAGGCTAGGAAAATCTCAGGCAATTTTAGAAGATCTTACACGGCCATGGCTTGCCTTGCTGACTTTCAGCGGCGACACCACTTGCCCGTCAGACGTCTGATTTGTGACAGCCTGACGAGCTGGAACTCCACCTTGTATATGCTTGATAGGCTGCTCCAGCAGCAACTTGCCGTTAACGACTACCTGTACGAACTCTGCAGCAGGACAGGTTATTGGACCTTGTTTTATTTCACCGTGTCATTGGCTGCTTATGCGTGACGCATGCAGACTTTTGCGGCCGTTTGATGAGATCACCGAACTGGTCAGAAGCAGCCAGGGCGCCATCAGTGACATTGTACCTTACAATAGAATAAGATTAACTGGGCACTCTCAGGATATCTGGACCATTTGGAATTTATTAGCATATAATATCATAAAATAACAATAAATAACAATAAATAACAGTATATACTGGCGGTGATAATAGAGGACTATCTATCTATAACATAATAGTATAATATAACTATACCATAATACACAACATGCAGTATAACATTATAAAACACATGGAAAATAGATATCTCAAATGTGATAAAATTCGAGGAATAAAATGGAATAATCGATAATGAAATAATCGAAAGTCTTTCCCATACGAATATTCGGCTGAATATTCATACGATTATTTCATTATCGATTATTCCATTTTATTCCTCGAATTTTATCACATTTGAGATATCTATTCTCCATGTGTTTTATAATGTTATACTGCATGTTGTGTATTACGGTATAGTTGTTATAGATAGATAGTCCTCTATTATCACCGCCAGTATATACTGTTATTTATTGTTATTTTATGATATTATATGCTAATAAATTCCAAATGGTCCAGATATCCTGAGAGTGCCCAGTTAATCTTATTCTATTATATTGTATTTTGGAGTGGACTGGGTGAGCCCACCCGACTGAGTGCACCTCTTGGGGCAGTAGTTACTCTTGTGCGTTACATTTATTTTTCTTTTTTACATTGTACCTTACGCCTTCTTTCTGGAGCGTGCATTGCGTTGTGTCATTGATCAAGCCGTGGAGGAGCAGGAAGATAAGGAAGTCACAATGCTGAATGAATTCCCAGGGGGGGCTACTCCATCTGAGACAAGTCAGCAGGAGTCTGAAGAGGAGTCAGAGGAGGATGGTGGCTGGGGGGAGGAGGAGGAGGAGGAGCAAGAAGAGCAGGCTTTGAGAGGGACTTCAAACTTTTCAGGGATCCATGGTGTTGTTCGTGGCTAGGAGGAGGAGACCGAGGACGACATTCTCCTGGGAGATGAGCAGGAGCCAGAGCGCTCCACCACTTCCAAATAAGTGAAAATGGAGGCCTTTATGCTCTAGTGTCTGCAGAGGGACCCCAGTATAAAAAGCATAAAGGGCAAGGACCAGTACTGGGTGGCAACGTACTTAGACCCCGGTACAAACACAAAATGGCGGACATGTTACCAGCATCACAGAGGGCTTGAAGCCAACCCATCGATAGCCGCCCTCCGGATCCAACCTCAGGGAATGCCTAGACCGACAGGTGTCAGATTACATCGGGTTAACGGCAAAAGTGTACGCTCTGAGAAGCGATAAACCCCTGGACTACTGGGTGTGCAGGCTTGACCTGTGGCCAGAGCTGGCACAATTTGCCATGGAACTCTTGGCTTGCCCCTCGTTGAGTGTCCTGTCCAAAAGGACGTTCAGCGCAGCAGGGGGGATCGTGACCGATAAGTGCACTCACCTAGCTGACGACTGTGTGGACTACTTCACATTTCTAAAAATATATTAGGCATGGATCTCTGAGAAATTCAACACCTGTGACGACCACGTGTAATTGAATTTTCTCATGCTAGCCCACACATATCAGCCACGACCCAGAACAAAGAATGGTCCTTGTCTTATGTATATACAGCGGCATAAAAGGCCTGGTGAATGCCTAATTTTTGGGGCCTGTACTGGCCGACAGTTAATTTTTTATCCAGTGACTGCCTAATATACCACCAGCCACAGAATCACAAGTTATTTTGTGTTAGGTGAATGCCAAATTTTTGGGGCCTATACTCCAGTGGCCTACAGTAACATTTTTATCCAGTAAACGCCTAACGTACCTCCAGCCACATCAGCCAAAATTATTTTCTGTCCGGTGAATGACTAATTTTTGGGGTCTGTACTGGCCTACAGTAAAATTTGTATCCAGTGACCGCCTAATGTACCTCCAGCCACAGAATCACAAGTTCTTTTGTGTCAGGTGAATGCCTAATTTTTGAGGCCTCTACTCCAGTGGCCGACAGTTCTATTTTTATCCAGTGACCGCCTAATATTCCTCCAGCCACATCATTACAAGTTTTTTTCTATCAGGTGAATACCTAATTTTTGGGGCCTCTACTGGCTAACAGTTCTTTTTTTATCCAGTGACCGCCAAATGTACCTCCAGCCACATAATCGCAAGTTCTTTTCTGTCAGGTGAATGTCAAATTTTTTGAGGGCCGTACTCTCGTGGCCTAAAATAAAAAAATTCTAGGCTCCATCAGGGCACATTTTTGAGAGTTTCACGTTAAGACAAATAAAAATGGCCCCTGATTAAAATACATATTTTTTGTGTGAATTTTTGCCAATGATCCCCCTCTGGTATATCACTGTCCATGTTGTGGGACTATTTGTGTGCTTCTAGTAAGTGTTTACTGGCTGCAAATATGACCTGAAGGTTTTTTCAGATTCGCCTGCCATTAAAGTGAATAAGTCCCGCGGCGAACGCACGGTTCGCTAACATTTGATCGCGAACGTGCGGTCGCGAATCGTCCCGGCCGATGTTCGTTCATCACTACTCCTCATGCGTTTGCCACCCTCATTACTATGTTGACTTCTCATGAGGTTTCCACCCTCACCACTCTGTGACTGACCTCCTCCTGCGGTTGCCACCTCACCACTCTGTAAGTGGGCCACTGTGTTTAATCCTCATGCGGTTGTCACCTTACCACTCTTTAAGTTGGCCACTTTGTCGACTCCTCATGCGTCTTCCACCGTCACCACTCTGTGACTGACCATTATGTTAACTCCTCATGCAGTTGCCACCTCACCACTCTGTAACTGGGCCACTGTGTTGACTCCTCATGCGGTTGCCACCTCATCACTCTGTGACTAGGCCATTGTTTTAACTCCTCATGTGGTTGCCACCTCACCACTCTGTGACTGGGCCATTGTGTTGAGTCCTCTTCATAGGCTTATTGCCAGCACACCAGTCGCCTCCATTCTACTATAAACACTGTGGAATTTAATTTTTTTCTAAAAAAACAATTTCTATGTACCGTTTGTAATTCGGCATTTCAGTGCATTTTACCATGTGTTACTGAACATATTATACACTGCGTGCAGAATTATTAGGCAAATGAGTATTTTGACCACATCATCCTCTTTATGCATGTTGTCTTACTCCAAGCTGTATAGGCTCGAAAGCCTACTACCAATTAAGCATATTAAGTGATGTGCATCTCTGTAATGAGAAGGGGTGTTGTCTAAGGACATCAACACCCTATATTAGGTGTGCATAATTATTAGGCAACTTCCTTTCCTTTGGCAAAATGGGTCAAAAGAAGGACTTGACAGGCTCAGAAAAGTCAAAAATAGTGAGATATCTTGCAGAGGGATGCAGCACTCTTAAAATTGCAAAGCTTCTGAAGCGTGATCATCGAACAATCAAGCGTTTCATTCAAAATAGTCAACAGGGTCGCAAGAAGCATGTGGAAAAACCAAGGAGCAAAATAACTGCCCATGAACTGAGAAAAGTCAAGCATGCAGCTGCCAAGATGCCACTTGCCACCAGTTTGGCCATATTTCAGAGCTGCAACATCACTGGAGTGCCCAAAAGCACAAGGTGTGCAATACTCAGAGACATGGCCAAGGTAAGAAAGGCTGAAAGACGACCACCACTGAACAAGACACACAAGCTGAAACGTCAAGACTGGGCCAAGAAATATCTCAAGACTAATTTTTCTAAGGTTTTATGGACTGATGAAATGAGAGTGAGTCTTGATGGGCCAGATGGATGGGCCCGTGGCTGGATTGGTAAAGGGCAGAGAGCTCCAGTCCGACTCAGACGCCAGCAAGGTGGAGGTGGAGTACTGGTTTGGGCTGGTATCATCAAAGATGAGCTTGTGGGGCCTTTTCGGGTTGAGGATGGAGTCAAGCTCAACTCCCAGTCCTGCTGCCAGTTTCTGGAAGACACCTTCTTCAAGCAGTGGTACAGGAAGAAGTCTGCATCCTTCAAGAAAAACATGATTTTCATGCAGGACAATGCTCCATCACACGCGTCCAAGTACTACACAGCGTGGCTGGCAAGAAAGGGTATAAAAGAAGAAAATCTAATGACATGGCCTCCTTGTTCACCTGATCTGAACCCCATTGAGAACCTGTGGTCCATCATCAAATGTGAGATTTACAAGGAGGGAAAACAGTACACCTCTCTGAACAGTGTCTGGGAGGCTGTGGTTGCTGCTGAACGCAATGTTGATGGTGAACAGATCAAAACACTGACAGAATCCATGGATGGCAGGCTTTTGAGTGTCCTTGCAAAGAAAGGTGGCTATATTGGTCACTGATTTGTTTTTGTTTTGTTTTTGAATGTCAGAAATGTATATTTGTGAATGTTGAGATGTTATATTGGTTTCACTGGTAAAAATAAATAATTGAAATGGGTATATATTTGTTTTTTGTTAAGTTGCCTAATAATTATGCACAGTAATAGTCACCTGCACACACAGATATCCCCCTAAAATAGCTAAAACTAAAAACAAACTAAAAACTACTTCCAAAAATATTCAGCTTTGATATTAATGAGTTTTTTGGGTTCATTGAGAACATGGTTGTTGTTCAATAATAAAATTAATCCTCAAAAATACAACTTGCCTAATAATTCTGCACTCCCTGTATATTACTACAAGATACCGTTCAGTGCTATAGCAAAAGCATTTTGCTGCAATAATGCCATTATACTCATGTTATTGAATGCGTTGTATAATACTTCTAAAAGTATTTTGGAATATGTCTTCTCACAGATTCTCAATGGAATTTAGGTCTGGACTGTGACTGGCCCATTCTAACAAATGAATGTGCTTTGATCTAAACACACTGCACATTGATATTGACAATTTACAAAGGTAATACTGCAATTATATCTGTGAAATATGTATGAACAACACATTCTGATACAATAATACCAGACCCTAAAAAAATTACTGATGAACTATTTTTTTCTGTGATGAAAGATGTCTTTTAAGCTAGACAATATAATGCAGTATGCCTTCACTGCCACATTCATAATTTGCTTTACTGATATAAAATGGATATGCTGCTGCTGTATCCTATCTACCCCTTACTCCTTATTTAGCAGTATAAACCATGTCCAATAAAAGGGCTATGATAATGGTGTTATGATCATTATTGCAGTAAAATAATTGAGTGCTTTTTTCAAAGAATAACTTGCATTCACTAAAACTTGGGTGTGACAAAGCAAATTTTTTGCTGTTATTCCAGATGTCTTTTGAACTAGATGCTGTGATGCAGCTGCCTTCAGCAACACAGTTATAATTTTACTGAAGTGAAATGTGTATGCTGCTGTTGTAGCCCATCCGCCTCAAGGTTGTGCGTGTTGTGGCTTCACAAATGCTTTGCTGCATACCTCGGTTGTAATGAGTGGTTATTTCAGTCAACGTTGCTCTTCTATCAGCTTGAATCAGTCGGCCCATTCTCCTCTGACCTCTAGCATCCACAAGGCATTTTTGCCCACAGGACTGCCGCATACTGGATGTTTTTCCCTTTTCACACCATTCTTTGTAAACCCTAGAAATGGTTGTGCGTGAAAATCCCAGTAACTGAGCAGATTGTGAAATACTCAGACCGGCCTGTCTGGCACCAACAACCATGCCATGCTCAAAATTGCTTAAATCACCTTTCTTTCCCATTCTGACATTCAGTTTGGAGTTCAGGAGATTGTCTTGACCAGGACCACCCCCCTAAATGCATTGAAGCAACTGCCATGTGATTGGTTGACTAGATAATTGCATTAATGAGAAATAGAACAGGTGTTCCTAATAATTCTTTAGGTGAGTGTATATATATATATATATATATATATATATAAAAAAAAAAAAAAGCAGACTGATGTACTAGCCCTAAAAAGGTCTTTTTGGGGTGCTGTCAGGACGCTGCCCTTACAGCAGATCAGATGAGTCTTTGAGGACTGGAGTGGACACAGAACACTGGCCTAGCTAACGATTTCCCTATTAATTCAGCAGCAGCACTCTCCCTGCTCTCACTAACACTGCAGCTTCAGAATGAATCTAAGATGGATGCTGTCCTTGCTTTTTGATAGGAGGTGGGAGGGTCTGGGAGGGAGGGTATGCTGATTGGCTGGAATGTGTCTGCTGACTGTGAGGTACAGGGTCAAAGTTTGCTCAATGATGACGTATAGGGGGCGGACCGAACATCGCATATGTTCGCCCGCCACGGCGAACGCGAACAAGCGATGTTCGCCGGGAGCTGTTCGCCGGCGAATAGTTCGGGACATCTCTACACATCGTCACTCCGATTATTTTTCTTGATAATTTTTTCTGTTTTATTCCTCCATCAGCACGTTCGCACTTTAGAGACAACATAATCTCTACATTTTGTTGCATTCTTTGCATTTGTTGCATTTTTTGTATTTTGTATTTATTTTTACCTTTGACACATCTTTTTTATATGCATTGGTCTGCATCCTTTCTTTTCCATTTGCACTGATTTTGACTATATTAATTATACCTTTCACCGATATAGGTCACATTTTGAACTGGGTATAAATTTTTCCACGCAAGAAATCTGTTCACAACATCACATCTATGATCTACTTGGATACTTCTGTTTAATATCTGAGATATATGATATTTGAACGAACTCTGCCTTGACCTTGGAACTTGTATCTCAGTGTTTGTTCTACAAGCTTACCAGCTGATACCCATATTCCTTATCCTTGGAATATTTTACTGAATAACCACAGTGCTGCTATCATCTGGCTATATATCTTTTGAATATATTTGTTTGAACATTTATCTATTATTCATTTTTATACATATATATTTTATTTATACTTTATACTCTACCTATTTAATAATACATTTTAGTGACCTACTACATATTGAGTCTATGTGATTCCACTTATAAGAGTGCCCATTCACTTTTCCTCAATTATTTTACTTGGTGAACAGAGTGCGACATCAGTTTGGAGCACCTTACCATCACCAACCAGAGGGAGAGCCGCCCTATACATCCCCCGGTGCCAAGATACATCTGATCACAGACACATGGTTTAGCAAACATGGGCAGGGAAGGTACATATCTTTTACTGCCCACTGGGTGAACCTTCTGACGGCCGTCAAGCATGTAACCCGTGGCACCCATGTGGTTTTGGTGTTACCACCAAGGATTGCATGCAGGCCTGCCTCTTCTTCTTCTCCTCCTCCTACTCCATCCTCCATCTTCTCCTCAGATGATTCCTCCTTTTTCACTGCTACCGCCTCTTCTGCTGCACCCCCCAAGCCCCCCAGAACCTGTTTGAATTGCCAGGTGAGATGTTGCCATGTTGTGCAGTGTCTGTTGTGCCTGGAAGCCAAGAGCCACACCGGTCCTGGACTGCTTTCAGCTCTGCGGTCACAGGCCGATCAGTGGCTAACCCCGCTCAATTTGACAGTTGGTAAAGTGGTGTGAGACAACGGTGCCAATCTGCTGAGCATGCTGAAACAGGGAAAAATGACACATGTGCCGTGCATGGCACACATCCTGAACGTAGTCGTGTAGCGATTCGTTGCAAATACCCCGGGGTCCAGGATGTCTTGCGGCAGGCTAGGAAAATCTCAGGCAATTTTAGAAGATCTTACACGGCCATGGCTTGCCTTGCTGACTTTCAGCGGCGACACCACTTGCCCGTCAGACGTCTGATTTGTGACAGCCTGACGAGCTGGAACTCCACCTTGTATATGCTTGATAGGCTGCTCCAGCAGCAACTTGCCGTTAACGACTACCTGTACGAACTCTGCAGCAGGACAGGTTATTGGACCTTGTTTTATTTCACCGTGTCATTGGCTGCTTATGCGTGACGCATGCAGACTTTTGCGGCCGTTTGATGAGATCACCGAACTGGTCAGAAGCAGCCAGGGCGCCATCAGTGACATTGTACCTTACAATAGAATAAGATTAACTGGGCACTCTCAGGATATCTGGACCATTTGGAATTTATTAGCATATAATATCATAAAATAACAATAAATAACAATAAATAACAGTATATACTGGCGGTGATAATAGAGGACTATCTATCTATAACATAATAGTATAATATAACTATACCATAATACACAACATGCAGTATAACATTATAAAACACATGGAAAATAGATATCTCAAATGTGATAAAATTCGAGGAATAAAATGGAATAATCGATAATGAAATAATCGAAAGTCTTTCCCATACGAATATTCGGCTGAATATTCATACGATTATTTCATTATCGATTATTCCATTTTATTCCTCGAATTTTATCACATTTGAGATATCTATTCTCCATGTGTTTTATAATGTTATACTGCATGTTGTGTATTATGGTATAGTTGTTATAGATAGATAGTCCTCTATTATCACCGCCAGTATATACTGTTATTTATTGTTATTTTATGATATTATATGCTAATAAATTCCAAATGGTCCAGATATCCTGAGAGTGCCCAGTTAATCTTATTCTATTATATTGTATTTTGGAGTGGACTGGGTGAGCCCACCCGACTGAGTGCACCTCTTGGGGCAGTAGTTACTCTTGTGCGTTACATTTATTTTTCTTTTTTACATTGTACCTTACGCCTTCTTTCTGGAGCGTGCATTGCGTTGTGTCATTGATCAAGCCGTGGAGGAGCAGGAAGATAAGGAAGTCACAATGCTGAATGAATTCCCAGGGGGGGCTACTCCATCTGAGACAAGTCAGCAGGAGTCTGAAGAGGAGTCAGAGGAGGATGGTGGCTGGGGGGAGGAGGAGGAGGAGGAGCAAGAAGAGCAGGCTTTGAGAGGGACTTCAAACTTTTCAGGGATCCATGGTGTTGTTCGTGGCTAGGAGGAGGAGACCGAGGACGACATTCTCCTGGGAGATGAGCAGGAGCCAGAGCGCTCCACCACTTCCAAATAAGTGAAAATGGAGGCCTTTATGCTCTAGTGTCTGCAGAGGGACCCCAGTATAAAAAGCATAAAGGGCAAGGACCAGTACTGGGTGGCAACGTACTTAGACCCCGGTACAAACACAAAATGGCGGACATGTTACCAGCATCACAGAGGGCTTGAAGCCAACCCATCGATAGCCGCCCTCCGGATCCAACCTCAGGGAATGCCTAGACCGACAGGTGTCAGATTACATCGGGTTAACGGCAAAAGTGTACGCTCTGAGAAGCGATAAACCCCTGGACTACTGGGTGTGCAGGCTTGACCTGTGGCCAGAGCTGGCACAATTTGCCATGGAACTCTTGGCTTGCCCCTCGTTGAGTGTCCTGTCCAAAAGGACGTTCAGCGCAGCAGGGGGGATCGTGACCGATAAGTGCACTCACCTAGCTGACGACTGTGTGGACTACTTCACATTTCTAAAAATATATTAGGCATGGATCTCTGAGAAATTCAACACCTGTGACGACCACGTGTAATTGAATTTTCTCATGCTAGCCCACACATATCAGCCACGACCCAGAACAAAGAATGGTCCTTGTCTTATGTATATACAGCGGCATAAAAGGCCTGGTGAATGCCTAATTTTTGGGGCCTGTACTGGCCGACAGTTAATTTTTTATCCAGTGACTGCCTAATATACCACCAGCCACAGAATCACAAGTTATTTTGTGTTAGGTGAATGCCAAATTTTTGGGGCCTATACTCCAGTGGCCTACAGTAACATTTTTATCCAGTAAACGCCTAACGTACCTCCAGCCACATCAGCCAAAATTATTTTCTGTCCGGTGAATGACTAATTTTTGGGGTCTGTACTGGCCTACAGTAAAATTTGTATCCAGTGACCGCCTAATGTACCTCCAGCCACAGAATCACAAGTTCTTTTGTGTCAGGTGAATGCCTAATTTTTGAGGCCTCTACTCCAGTGGCCGACAGTTCTATTTTTATCCAGTGACCGCCTAATATTCCTCCAGCCACATCATTACAAGTTTTTTTCTATCAGGTGAATACCTAATTTTTGGGGCCTCTACTGGCTAACAGTTCTTTTTTTATCCAGTGACCGCCAAATGTACCTCCAGCCACATAATCGCAAGTTCTTTTCTGTCAGGTGAATGTCAAATTTTTTGAGGGCCGTACTCTCGTGGCCTAAAATAAAAAAATTCTAGGCTCCATCAGGGCACATTTTTGAGAGTTTCACTTTAAGACAAATAAAAATGGCCCCTGATTAAAATACATATTTTTTGTGTGAATTTTTGCCAATGATCCCCCTCTGGTATATCACTGTCCATGTTGTGGGACTATTTGTGTGCTTCTAGTAAGTGTTTACTGGCTGCAAATATGACCTGAAGGTTTTTTCAGATTCGCCTGCCATTAAAGTGAATAAGTCCCGCGGCGAACGCACGGTTCGCTAACATTTGATCGCGAACGTGCGGTCGCGAATCGTCCCGGCCGATGTTCGTTCATCACTACTCCTCATGCGTTTGCCACCCTCATTACTATGTTGACTTCTCATGAGGTTTCCACCCTCACCACTCTGTGACTGACCTCCTCCTGCGGTTGCCACCTCACCACTCTGTAAGTGGGCCACTGTGTTTAATCCTCATGCGGTTGTCACCTTACCACTCTTTAAGTTGGCCACTTTGTCGACTCCTCATGCGTCTTCCACCGTCACCACTCTGTGACTGACCATTATGTTAACTCCTCATGCAGTTGCCACCTCACCACTCTGTAACTGGGCCACTGTGTTGACTCCTCATGCGGTTGCCACCTCATCACTCTGTGACTAGGCCATTGTTTTAACTCCTCATGTGGTTGCCACCTCACCACTCTGTGACTGGGCCATTGTGTTGAGTCCTCTTCATAGGCTTATTGCCAGCACACCAGTCGCCTCCATTCTACTATAAACACTGTGGAATTTAATTTTTTTCTAAAAAAACAATTTATATGTACCGTTTGTAATTCGGCATTTCAGTGCATTTTACCATGTGTTACTGAACATATTATACACTGCGTGCAGAATTATTAGGCAAATGAGTATTTTGACCACATCATCCTCTTTATGCATGTTGTCTTACTCCAAGCTGTATAGGCTCGAAAGCCTACTACCAATTAAGCATATTAAGTGATGTGCATCTCTGTAATGAGAAGGGGTGTTGTCTAAGGACATCAACACCCTATATTAGGTGTGCATAATTATTAGGCAACTTCCTTTCCTTTGGCAAAATGGGTCAAAAGAAGGACTTGACAGGCTCAGAAAAGTCAAAAATAGTGAGATATCTTGCAGAGGGATGCAGCACTCTTAAAATTGCAAAGCTTCTGAAGCGTGATCATCGAACAATCAAGCGTTTCATTCAAAATAGTCAACAGGGTCGCAAGAAGCATGTGGAAAAACCAAGGAGCAAAATAACTGCCCATGAACTGAGAAAAGTCAAGCATGCAGCTGCCAAGATGCCACTTGCCACCAGTTTGGCCATATTTCAGAGCTGCAACATCACTGGAGTGCCCAAAAGCACAAGGTGTGCAATACTCAGAGACATGGCCAAGGTAAGAAAGGCTGAAAGACGACCACCACTGAACAAGACACACAAGCTGAAACGTCAAGACTGGGCCAAGAAATATCTCAAGACTAATTTTTCTAAGGTTTTATGGACTGATGAAATGAGAGTGAGTCTTGATGGGCCAGATGGATGGGCCCGTGGCTGGATTGGTAAAGGGCAGAGAGCTCCAGTCCGACTCAGACGCCAGCAAGGTGGAGGTGGAGTACTGGTTTGGGCTGGTATCATCAAAGATGAGCTTGTGGGGCCTTTTCGGGTTGAGGATGGAGTCAAGCTCAACTCCCAGTCCTGCTGCCAGTTTCTGGAAGACACCTTCTTCAAGCAGTGGTACAGGAAGAAGTCTGCATCCTTCAAGAAAAACATGATTTTCATGCAGGACAATGCTCCATCACACGCGTCCAAGTACTACACAGCGTGGCTGGCAAGAAAGGGTATAAAAGAAGAAAATCTAATGACATGGCCTCCTTGTTCACCTGATCTGAACCCCATTGAGAACCTGTGGTCCATCATCAAATGTGAGATTTACAAGGAGGGAAAACAGTACACCTCTCTGAACAGTGTCTGGGAGGCTGTGGTTGCTGCTGAACGCAATGTTGATGGTGAACAGATCAAAACACTGACATAATCCATGGATGGCAGGCTTTTGAGTGTCCTTGCAAAGAAAGGTGGCTATATTGGTCACTGATTTGTTTTTGTTTTGTTTTTGAATGTCAGAAATGTATATTTGTGAATGTTGAGATGTTATATTGGTTTCACTGGTAAAAATAAATAATTGAAATGGGTATATATTTGTTTTTTGTTAAGTTGCCTAATAATTATGCACAGTAATAGTCACCTGCACACACAGATATCCCCCTAAAATAGCTAAAACTAAAAACAAACTAAAAACTACTTCCAAAAATATTCAGCTTTGATATTAATGAGTTTTTTGGGTTCATTGAGAACATGGTTGTTGTTCAATAATAAAATTAATCCTCAAAAATACAACTTGCCTAATAATTCTGCACTCCCTGTATATTACTACAAGATACCGTTCAGTGCTATAGCAAAAGCATTTTGCTGCAATATTGCCATTATACTCATGTTATTGAATGCGTTGTATAATACTTCTAAAAGTATTTTGGAATATGTCTTCTCACAGATTCTCAATGGAATTTAGGTCTGGACTGTGACTGGCCCATTCTAACAAATGAATGTGCTTTGATCTAAACCATTCCATTATAGCTTTAGCTATATGTTTAAGGTTGTTGTCCTGCTTAAAAGTGACCCTCTGCCCCAATCTCCAGTCTTTTGCAGCCTCTAACAGGTTTTCCTCCAGGATTACCCTGTATTTTGCTCCATCTACAGTATCTTATTATCAACTGTGACCTGCTTCCCTGTCCCTGCTGAAGAAAAACATCACCACAGCATGATGCTGCCACCACTATGTTTAACCATGTAGATGGTGTGTTCAGGGTAATGTGTAGTGTTAGTTTTCCGCTGCACATAGCATTTAGGTAAAAAAGTTCAACTTTGGTCTCAACTAACCAGAGCACCTTATCCACATGTTTGCTGTGTCCCCTACATGGCTTGTGTTAACTGCAAATCGGAATTCTTATGGCTGGCTTTCAAAAATTGCCACTCTTCCATAAAGGCCAGATTTGTGAAGTACACAACTACTGTAATAGTGGTCCTGTAGACAGATTCTCCCACCTGAGCTGTGGATCTCTGCAACTCCTCCAGAGTGACCATGGGCCTCTTGGCTGCATCTCTAATAAGTGCTCTCCTTGCATGGGTTGTCAGTTTAGGTGGACAGCCATGTCTAGGTCTGCAGTTGTGCCATACTCCTTCCATTGTAAGATGACGGATTAAACAGTGCTCCATGAGACGTTCAGAGCTTGGGATATTCATTTTATTCCTGAATCCTGCTTTACGCTTCTCCTCAACTTGATCCCTGACCTGTCTGTGTTCCTTGGTTTTCATGATGCTGTTTCAAGATAATGTTCTCTAAGACACCTTTGAGACCTGCACAGAACAGCTGTAGTTATACTGAGCTTAAATTATAAATAGGTGGACTCTATTTACTAATTCGGTGACTTCTGAATGCATTTGGTTACACTGGATTTTGTTTAGGGGCATCAGAGTACAGAGAGCTGAAAACAAATACATGCCACACTTTTCAGATTTTTTTTTATTAAGCTTTTCTTCACAGTGCTATAAGACAAGAGTATTGCCATGTGCAGGATTAAAATAAACATTCAAACACAAACTTAGGCACCACAGTTCTATTTCTGCATATGCTGTAGCATCACATGATCCAGTGGGAAAATAAAAGTGGCTGCTAGCTAGAGCAACATGAGTATCCTCCTTCTCCTGTTCACCATTGTGGCAGCCGGGCCATATCCACATCCAGTACAGTGTCTTTGGTATCGTCATCATCACTTACTGCTTCTCCCACTCAGACTACTTCTCCTCTTACTCTTGTCTGTAGACAGCCATCGATAATGGAGTGTGTGACCAAGAAACAGCTCTAAGCACCCAGAAATCTGCTGGTGCACAAGCTTAACTCCCTCCTGGTCAAGTTTCTGCCGGTGTATTTTATGTCAGCCATGCTGGAAGATACCGTACTTATCTGGAATTATTTGTAAAAAAAAAGCCATCTCTGCCTTGTCATGTGGCAAAGAATATGGGCCGCTCCTGGCAACTGTCGCTTCTGGCAAGGTGCCTGTCATGGTGAACACCTGGAGCAGCTGTTATGGGCGGGGACATTACACGTCTTTCATGACCCACTTGGTCACTAGGTATGTTTTTCGCATGGAGATGCCACCGGAGCAAGAAGGCCAAGTCCTCTTAATACCTCCATGTTTTTATCGGTCTTTTTCCCAAAACAAGTGCTTATGAACCTTCTCTACTTCCAGTTCCACAGACATCCTACTGTCCCCAACAATAGCAGGGTTAAACATTGCTCCCCGTCCCTCCTATCCTGTATGTAAAGGGAAGCGTTGCTATGTGGTTTGAGAGCAGATTGACCTGGGCGAGAGTAAACACACAGCCAATCACTTGCTAAAGTGAATAAAGTAGCAGACCACCTCAGCAGCAGGGAGCATGTGCTGTATCGAGGTCAGGCAGTGGCAGACGCATGTTGTGTACTTAATAGTCATAAGTCTCTCATTTAAAACCAGATTGCAGCAAAAAAAATTCTAATCTATTTTTATTTTTTGATTGAAGATTTATTTATTCTATTTCCTGAACATGAAAATATGTTAAAAATAAAAACGTGATTTAAACACTAGTTCATTTTCTAATGGCACATTCCTTTTAAGCCCTTTGAAGAAGCCACAAAATTTGTTAGGAGAGACAACTGTGGCATAAATGTTGTTATTCCCCTGATATTTATCTTAGAACAGATGCTCATGCTGATGCAATAAGGGAACACGGAGAAAGACCAGTTTACGCATCTTGTTGTCCGCCTATAGATGTTGGGGACTCCTAAGAAGAAAGTCCCATGGAGGAGGAGGATATGGAGCTAACACTGAGGGAGGAGGAGGGGGAATTTGTGGTGGTGGAGAAATAGCAGGAGGTTGATAATGATTGTTTGCTTGCTTATGTAATGACCATCGCCATATAATTTACATGAACCAGCCTGATGATTACTGGAAAGGAGTGCTGTTAGACCCTCGCTATCAAAGCAAAATGTGGGAATGTTTACCTCCTGCTGAAAGGGAGGCCACATTACTTTATGAACAAGAAACACAGCTTTCAGCACGCAGACACCTGCCACCTGCATGTCTCAGTCCCCTTTCTGTCCCTGCAGAGTAAGACTGTGCTACGTCATCAGGGGATCCTTGGCCCCCTCCCAATTACATGCTTTGTATTTTCCCCTGTTGCTACCAGTAACACTGTCGCTACCAATGCCCCTACTGCCACCGCCGTGGCTCGGCTACAGGTGCCAATACTACCACCACCAACACAGCTATGCATGGGGTCCACCACCTCCCCTTTAACGCCCTCCTCCTGGCATGCTGACTTTTCTCGTAAAAAAACATCAACAGGGAGAGTCTCTTGACTATCTTCTGTAGTGTGTAGTGGGGTTTTGTTGCTTCTTATTAGGAAAAGCTGTACCACTAGGAGGAGGCAGTGAAGACAAAGATAATGCAACTAAAATGATTCTCTGGGTTTGCAAGGAAGAGGAGTAGGAGGAATTCTGGGACCACTGGCTCCATGTCATGGTGTCAGACTCAGAGGTGGCCTCCATGTCATCCTGCTGTGACTGAGAGTAGGAGTGAGCCATCCAGTCCACAATCTCATCCTTTTTGTCCTTAATAATTATGTTGCACCTTTTGGAAGCCAGGGAGAACTGTGGCCTACTATTACTACTATTGCTGGCTGGATGGCGGGTGCTGTTACTACACACATTCTGACGGTGGGAGGATAAGGCCTGGGTCTTTCGTTTTGCTCTCTTCCATTTTCCAGACATTTTATTGTGAGGCCTTTAAGTGAAAAACCAAGGGTTTGGTACACACAGATTATTAAACCATACTAGCAAAATTACAAGTGTTTTTTTTATAAAATTTTAAGATAGAGGTCCAATTAAATGTTCTGAATCTCTCCCCTTCCACAAACACACTGCACATTGATATTGACAATTTACAAAGGTAATACTGCAATTTTATCTGTGAAATATGTATGAACAACACATTCTGATACAATAATACCAGACCCTAAAAAAATTACTGATGAACTATTTTTTTCTGTGATGAAAGATGTCTTTTAAGCTAGACAATATAATGCAGTATGCCTTCACTGCCACATTCATAATTTGCTTTACTGATATAAAATGGATATGCTGCTGCTGTATCCTATCTACCCCTTACTCCTTATTTAGCAATATAAACCATGTCCAATAAAAGGGCTATGATAATGGTGTTATGATCATTATTGCAGTAAAATAATTGAGTGCTTTTTTCAAAGAATAACTTGCATTCACTAAAACTTGGGTGTGACAAAGCAAATTTTTTGCTGTTATTCCAGATGTCTTTTGAACTAGATGCTGTGATGCAGCTGCCTTCAGCAACACAGTTATAATTTTACTGAAGTGAAATGTGTATGCTGCTGTATCCTATCCACCTGTCCTCTTTCAGTAATGTACAACATATTCAGTAACACGGCTATAATGCACAGAGATACCCAATTACAAACAGTAAATAGAAACTGGTTTCTAGGGGGGAAAAGAGGGCAATTCCTCATTGCTTGCAAGAATGTAATTTGTATGGAAGTATAGAAATAGTTTCTGCAGGAATTTGTAATGTAGAACTAGTTGCCAGAAGCAAAGCTGACAACAGCCTGCCAGCAAATACACTTGATAGAGAGTGAGGGAGTGAAAACTGGTCACTTTATCTGATTATACCCATTATTGTTTCCCACATTTCCAAATATATCTCCTATTTAGAGTTGAGCGGACGGGTTCTACCGAACTTCACAAAAAAGTTTGAGTTCGGAACCCGAAACCCATTGAAGTCAATGGGGACCCAAACTTTTGAGCACTAAAATGGCAGTAAAAAAGTCATGGAAAGGGCTAGAGGGCTGAAAAATGGCAGCAACATGTAGTTAAGAGCATGGCAAGTGCTCTGCAAACAAATGTGGATAGGGAAATGACTTAAAATAACATAAAATATGTAAAAATAAAAAATAATAATCTTGATCTTGGAGAACGAGGTCCATATGGAGTAGGAGGTTGAGGAGGCGGTGGATGTGGCGGTGTAGGTGGAAGCGGCGGTGGAGGAGGAGGAGGTAGCCTACACTGCTTTTTTGTTTTATTTTTTATTATTTTTTGTTTAAATTAGGGTACACCCCACAATATTGGTCAATATAACCAGTTATAACCCCCTCCAGCCGTGCTAAACAAACGTTCAGACAATACACTAGCTGCTGGGCAGGCCAGTACCTCCAAGGCATAAAGGGCAAGCTCAGGCCATATGCCCAATTTGTAGACCCAGAAGTTGAAGGGGGCAGACACATCAATCAGTACATATAGGCATGTGCACACATACTGCTCCACCATGATGCACGTCCCCGTGATGTCCATGATCCAATTGGATATCTGCTCTATCAACTTTCGATGTTCTTTTCTGCGCCTACCATGTTGATCATGGTTAGTGGCGAATCAGGGTTCCACGCCGGAGAGAAACCACATCCAAGGGAGGTCAATGGCTGCAATGTGGTCAAGCAAGTTATTAAAGCAGAAGGATCGAATGAAAGGGCCAATTAAAGACGAATTTTAGAAATTTAAGTCCCTGTCACCTATGCAGAACAGGGGTTTTTCAATGCCAGATATGGGTTAATGTCACCCACCAATGGAACAGATGATGTTTTAAAATTTCGGTCCCTGTCACCTATGCAGAGCAGGGGTTTATTCACGGCAAAAATGGTAAAATATCACCCAAGAATGTAACAGAAAAAATTTGTAAAATTTATTAAACTGTCCGCTAGGTAGAGCAGGGGTATATCACAGCCAAAAATTGGTGAATGTCACCCGACAATGTAACAGAAAAATTAGTGAAATTTATTAACCTGTCTACTAGGTAGAGCAGGGGTATATCACAGCCAAAAATTGGTGAATGTCACCCAACTATGTAACCGAAAAGTTAGTGAAATTTATTAACCTGTCAACTAGGTAGAGCAGGGGTATATCACAGCTAAAGATTGGTGAATTTCAACCGAAAACGTAACAGACAAATTAGTGAAATTTGTTTACCTGTCTACTAGGTAGAGCAGGGGTATATCACAGCCAAAAATAGGTGAATGTCACCCGAAAATGTAACAGACAAATTAGTGAAATTTGTTTACCTGTCTACTATGTAGAGCGATGGTATATTACAGCCAAAAATTGGTAAATGTCACCCGAAAATATAACAGACAATTCTGTGAAATTTGTTTACCTGTCTACTAGGTAGAGCCGGGGTATATCACAGCCAAAAATTTGTGAATTTTACCCAAAAATGTAACAGACAAATTAGTGAACTGACATAAAAAAAAAAAATATACGTACAAATTAAAATCTCGATGTATGAGGTGGAGGTCCATATGGAGTAGGAGGTTGAGGAGGCGGTGGATATAGCGGTGTAGGTGGAAGCGGTGGTGGAGGAGGACGAGGTAGCCAACACTGGTTTTTGGTTTTATTTATTAATTAATTTATTTTTAAATTAGGGTACACCCCAAAAGAGTGGGAAATATCAAAAATACAACAATGAGCAATTGCGCTGTAGTATAACAATGGCTGGCATACATGTCTATTCTGCACAAGGTATGGACAAGTCCTGTGGGATCCATGCCTGGTTCATTTTAATGAACGTGAGCTTGTCCACATTGGCTGTGGACAGGCGGCTATGTTTTTCTGTGATAACGCCCCCTGCCGTGCTAAACACAAGTTCAGATAATACACTGGCTGCAGGGCAGGCCAGCACTTCCAAGGCGTAAAGGGCAAGCTCAGGCCATGTGCCCAATTTGGAGACCCAGAAGTTGAAGGGGGAAAACCTGTCATTCAGTACGTGTAGGCGTGTGCTCACATATTGTTCCACCATGTTGCTGAAAAGCTGCCTCCTGCTAAGACGTTCCATATCAGCTGGTGGTGCTGGTTGTTGTGGCGTGCTGACAAAGCTTTTTCACATTTCGGCCATGCTAACCCTGCCTTCTGAGGTGCTGGTGGTGCCCCAGCTGCGTTGGCGACCTCTTCCTCCTCCACTGCCTCGCCTTGTGCTTCCACTGTGGAATGCCACCAGCAGCGCGTCTACCAGCGTGCATTTGTACTCGCGCATCTTCCGATCACGCTCCAGTGACGGAATTAAGGATGTTACGTTGTCCTTGTAACGGGGATCCATCTGTGTGGCCACCCAGTAATCAGCAGAAGTTAGAATGTGGCCAACTCGGCGATCATTGCGGAGAAACTGCAGCATGTAATCGCTCATGTGTGCCAGGCTGTCCAGAGGCAATGAAAAGCTGTCCTCTGTGGGAGGTGTATTATCTGTGTCCTCTGTATCCCCTCAGCCACACACCAGTGATGGCCATGAGCTGCTTTGGGTGCCAACCTGCAGTTAACACGGTTCCTCCTCCTCCATATCCTCCTCCTCATCCTCCACCTCATCATCCTCCAGAACTGTGCCCTGGCTGGACGATAGTGTACCTGGCGTTTGTGGGTGCAGGAACCCACCCTCGGAACAACTTGTGAATGACTGGCCGGAAACCCTATAAAATGATCCTTCTTCCTCCGCCTCCTCCTGTGCCACATCCTCTTCCATCATCACCAGAAGCGTTTTTTCAAGGAGGCATAGAAGTGGGATAGTAACCCTGAGAACGGCTTTATCGGCACTGGCCAGGTTGGTGGAGTACTCGAAACAGTGCAACAAGGAACACAGGTCATTGGTGGTGAAGTGGTGCTGTTCAGCAGAGCGACTCACCCGTGCGTGCTGCAGCTGAAACTCCACTATCGCCTGCTGCTGCTTGCACAGTCTGGCCAGCATGTGCAAGGTGGAGTTCCACCTTGTGGGCAAGCCGCATATGAGGCAGTGAGCGGGAAGGCCAAATTTACACTTCAGCACTGACAGGCGAGCAGCAGCAGGGTGAGAACGCCAAAAGCACGCACAGACGGCCCGCACTTTCTGCAGCAGCTCTGACATATCGGGGTAATTTTTAAGGAACCTCTGCACCATCAAATTCAGCACATGCGCCAGGCAAGGGATGTGCGTCAAACCGGCTAGTCCCAGAGCTGCTACGAGATTTTGCACATTATAGCACACCACCAGGCCGGGTTCGAGGCTCACTGGCACCAACCACTTATCGGTCTGTTGTTTAAGGCCCGTCCACAGGTCCTGCGCGGTGTGGGGTTTGTCCCCCAAACAGATATGTTTTAAAACTGCCTGCTGTCGTTTAGCCCTGGCTGTGCTGAAGTTGGTGGTGAAGGTGTTACGCTGACCGGATGAGGAAGCGGTAGATGATGAGGAAATGGAGTAGGAAAAGGAAGCAACAGGAGGCAAACTGAAGCGTCCTGCAATCCTCGGTGGTGGAAGGACATGCGCCAAACTGCTATCCGCCTCAGGCCCAGCCGCCACTGCATTTACCCAGTGTGCTGTTATGGAGATATAACATCCCTGACCGTGCTTACTGGTCCACGTATCCGTAGTTAGGTGGACCTTGCCACAGATGGCGTTGCGCAGTGCACACCTGATTTTGTCCCCCACTTGGTAGTGCAGGGAAGGGATGGCTCGCCTGGAAAAGTATCAGGGGCTGGGCACGATGTACTGTGGGACTCCGTCTCCACCATACGGAATGACAGTATTTCTAAGGGCAGTCATTTTGAAATGCTGGCATTCAGGGCCAGGGATCGCGGGTAGGTAGGGGGGGTACTTCCTATTCCGCTCCAGTGTTTGGGAGATGGAGAGCTGAACGCTTCCGTGGGACATTGTGGAGATGCTTGGTGACCCAGGTGGTGGTGTTGCTGGCAGATCCTCTGTTTGCGGGGTGGCAGGTGCCACTGTCACTCCAGAGGTGGATGAAGAGGCCGAGACTGCAGCAGAAGGGAAAGCAGGAAAAGCCAGAGACCTTTCTTGGTTTTTGAGGTGTCTACTCCACTGCAGATCGTGCTTTGCACTTAAATGCCTGGTCATGCAGGTTGTGCTCAGGTTGAGAACGTTTATGCCTTGCTTCAGGCTCTGATTGCACAGCGTGCAAACTACTCGTGTCTTGTCGTCAGCACATGTCTGAAGAACTGGCACGCCAGGGAACTCCTTGGAGCTGGCTTTGGTGTGCTCGGTCCCTTGCTGCGGTGGGCAGTAGCAGGTGTACTATCTAGAGGACTGCCACTCTGCTTTTGCACCCTGCTCCTTCTTCTGCTGTGCTGGTGGCTCTGTGCGACCACCGCCTCTTCATCCGAACTACATAGGTCACTCGCATGACCTTGATTCCATGTGGGGTCGAGGACGTCATCGTCCTCCACATCATCTTCCACCCAGTCTTCACCCCTGCCCTCCTTGTCGGTCTGCACACTTTCGAAAGCCCCAGCAGTTGGCACCTGTGTTTCGTCATCATCCGAGACATGCTGTGATGGTCCTCCCATGTACTCATCTTAAAACATAAGTGGTTTTGCATCAGTGCACTCAATATCTTCTACTTCAGGGGCAGGGCTAGGTGGATGGTTCTGGGAAACCCTGCTAACAGAGTCATCAAAAAGCAGAAGAGACTGCTGCATGACTTGGGGCTCAGACTGCTTGGCTGATTTGCAAGGGGGTGAGGTGAAAGACTGATGGACATCAGCTGCAGGTGCCAACTTTGATCTTTCAGCAGGAGACTGGGTGGGAGACAATGTGAAGGAACTGGAGGCACTGTCAGCAACCCAATCTACTAACGCCTGTACTTGTTCTGGCCTCACCATTTGTAGAGCCGAATTATGCCCGACCAAATACCGCTGCAGGTTCTGTCGCCTACTCGCACCTGAGGAAGGTGTTTCACTTGTGCGTGTAGCTGGCACAGATCGACCACATCCTCTCCCTGCAACAGGAGCTCCACCAGCAGCACCACGACCGGGACCACGTCACTTACTCGATGCTCTCCTCATTCTCCGCAAATTTTGGATCTTGCCCAAAATGGGTGTTTTTTTAATAACAGAATAGAACACCAGTATCTAACGCGTGTATATCACACTGACAGATGCAGCCAAAGCTGCAAATTTAGTATTTGGCCCAAAATGGGTGTTATTTTAAATAACAGAATATAACAGCAGTATCTAACGCGTGTATTTCACACTGACAGATGCAGCAAAGGCTGCAAATTTATTATTTTAACCAAAATAGGTGTGTTTTTAAACCGACAATATTATTGCAGTATTTTAAGCTTGTATCTCACACTGACATATGCAGCAAAGGCTGCTAATTTACTGTTTTGCCCAAAACGTTTTTTTTTTTTTAATAACAGAAAATTATTGCAGTTTTTCAAGCTTGTATCTCACACTGACAGATGCAGCAAAGGCTGCAAATTTAGTATTTTGCCCAAAATGGGTGTTTTTTTAAACCCAGAATATTATTGCAGTATTTCAAGCTTGTATCTCACACTGACAGATGCAGCAAAGGCTGCAAATTTTGTATTTTGCCCAAAATGGGTGTTTTTTTTTAAACCCAGAATATTATTGGAGTATTTAAAGCTTTTATCTGACACTGACAGATGCAGCAAAAGGCTGCAAATTTAGTGTTTTGCCCAAAATGGGTGTTTTTAATAACAGAATATTATTGCAGTATTTAAAGCTTGTATCTCACACTGACAGATGCAGCAAAGGCTGCAAATTTAGTATTTTGCCCAAAATGGGTGTTTTTTTAATAACAGAATAGAACAACAGTATCTAACGCGTGTATTTCACACTGACAGATGCAGCCAAGGCCGCAAATTTAGTATTTTGCCCAAAATGGGTGCTTTTTTAATAACAGAATATAACAGTAGTATCTAATGCTTGTATTTCACACTGACAGATGCAACAAGGGCTGTAAAATTTATTTTTTGCCCAAAAAGGGTGTTTTTTTAAACCCAGAATATTATTGGAGTATTTCAAGCTTGTATCTCACATTGACAGATGAAGCAAAGGCTACAAATGTAGTATTTTGCCCAAAATGGGTGTTTTTTAAATAACAGAATAGAACACCAGTATCTAACGCGTGTATATCACACTGACAGATGCAGCCAAGGCTGCAAATTTAGTATTTGGCCCAAAATGGGTGTTATTTTAAATAACAGAATATAACAGCAGTATCTAACGCGTGTATTTCACACTGACAGATGCAGCAGAGGCTGCAAATTTATTATTTTACCCAAAATAGGTGTGTTTTTAAACCGAAAATATTATTGCAGTATTTCAAGTTTGCATCTCACACTGACAGATGCAGCAAAGGCTGCAAATTTAGTGTTTTGCCCAAAATGGGTGTTTTTTTTTTTTTAATAACAGAAAATTATTGCAGTTTTTCAAGCTTGCATCTCACACTGACAGATGCAGCAAAGGCTGCAAATTTAGTATTTTGCTTAAAACGGGTGCTTTTTTAAACCCAGAAAATTATTGCTGTATTTCAAGCTTGTATTTAACAATGACAGATGCAGCCAAGGCCGCAAATTTAGTATTTTGCCCAAAATGGGTGCTTTTTTAATAACAGAATATAACAGTAGTATCTAATGCTTGTATTTCACACTGACAGATGCAACAAGGGCTGTAAAATTTATTTTTTGCCCAAAAAGGGTGTTTTTTTAAACCCAGAATATTATTGGAGTATTTCAAGCTTGTATCTCACATTGACAGATGCAGCAAAGGCTACAAATGTAGTATTTTGCCCAAAATGGGTGTTTTTTAAATAACAGAATAGAACACCAGTATCTAACGCGTGTATATCACACTGACAGATGCAGCCAAGGCTGCAAATTTAGTATTTGGCCCAAAATGGGTGTTATTTTAAATAACAGAATATAACAGCAGTATCTAACGCGTGTATTTCACACTGACAGATGCAGCAGAGGCTGCAAATTTATTATTTTACCCAAAATAGGTGTGTTTTTAAACCGAAAATATTATTGCAGTATTTCAAGTTTGCATCTCACACTGACAGATGCAGCAAAGGCTGCAAATTTAGTGTTTTGCCCAAAATGGGTGTTTTTTTTTTTTAATAACAGAAAATTATTGCAGTTTTTCAAGCTTGCATCTCACACTGACAGATGCAGCAAAGGCTGCAAATTTAGTATTTTGCTTAAAACGGGTGCTTTTTTAAACCCAGAAAATTATTGCTGTATTTCAAGCTTGTATTTAACAATGACAGATGCAGCCAAGGCCGCAAATTTAGTATTTTGCCCAAAATGGGTGCTTTTTTAATAACAGAATATAACAGTAGTATCTAATGCTTGTATTTCACACTGACAGATGCAACAAGGGCTGTAAAATTTATTTTTTGCCCAAAAAGGGTGTTTTTTTAAACCCAGAATATTATTGGAGTATTTCAAGCTTGTATCTCACATTGACAGATGCAGCAAAGGCTACAAATGTAGTATTTTGCCCAAAATGGGTGTTTTTTAAATAACAGAATAGAACACCAGTATCTAACGCGTGTATATCACACTGACAGATGCAGCCAAGGCTGCAAATTTAGTATTTGGCCCAAAATGGGTGTTATTTTAAATAACAGAATATAACAGCAGTATCTAACGCGTGTATTTCACACTGACAGATGCAGCAAAGGCTGCAAATTTAGTATTTTGCTTAAAATGGGTGTTTTTTTTAAACACAGAATATTATTGCAGTATTTCAAGCTTGTATCTCACACTGACAGATGCAGCAAGGGCTGTGAAATTTTGTATTTTGCCCAAAAAGGGTGTTTTTTTATAACAGAATATGACAGCAGTATCTAACGCTTGCATTTCACACTGAAAGATGCAACAAGGGCTGAAAAATGTATTATTTTGCCCAAAAAGGGTGTTTTTAAAAAAAACAGAATATTATTGCAGTATTTCAAGCTTGTATCTCATACTGATAGATACAGCAAAGGCTGCAAATTTAGCATTTTGCCCAAAATGGGTGTTTTTTTTGTGTATTTAACACTGATAGATTCATCCAAGGCCGCAAATTTTGTGTTTTGCCCAAAATGGGTGTTTTTTTAATAACAGAATAGAACAACATTATCTAACGCTTGTATTTCACACTGATAGATGCAACAAAGGCTGTAAAATGTAATCTTTTGCCCAAAAAGGGTGTTTTTTAAAACCCAGAAAATTATTGCAGTATTTCAAGATTAAACTTCTAATTTAAGACTAATGCTGCATAGGCCCCAGATGGAGGGTATTGACAAAAATTGGTGCTTTTTCAAACCCAGAAAATTACTGAACTATTTCAAGCTTATATTGCACACTGACAAAACCTGAATAGGCCCCAGATGGAGGGTATTGCCAAAAAGGGGTGCTTTTTTAAACCCAGAAAATTATTGCTGTATTTCAAGCTTGTATTTAACAATGACAGATGCAGCCAAGGCCGCAAATTTAGTATTTTGCCCAAAATGGGTGTTTTTTTTGTAACACAATATGACAGCAGTATATAACGCTTGTATTTCACACTGACAGATGCAAAAAGGGCTGTAAAATGTATTATTTTGCCCAAAAAGAGTGTTTTTTAAAACCCAGAAAATTATTGCAGTATTTCATGCTCAAATTGCACACTGACTAATGCTGCATAGCCCCAGATGGAGGGTATTGCCAAAAATGGGTGTTTTTTAAAACCCAGAAAATTATTGAAGCATTTCAAGCTTGTATTTAACAATGACAGATGCAGCAAACACTGCAAAATTAGGATTTTGCCCTAAATGGGTGTTTTTTTTAATAACAGAAAATGATTGCAGTATCTAATGTTTGTATTTCACACTGAGAGATGCATCAAGGGCTGTAAAATTTATTCTTTTGCCCAAAAGGGTGTTTTTTAAAACCCAGAAAATGATTGCAGTATTTCATGCTCAAATTGCACACTGACTAGTGCTGCATAGCCCCAGATGGAGAGTATTGCCAAATATGTTTTTTTTTAAAACCCAGAAAATTATTGAAGTATTTCAAGCTTGTATTTAACAATGACAGATGCAGCAAATGCTGCAAAATTAGGATTTTGCCCTAAATGGGTGTTTTTTTTTATAACAGAATATTTGCAGTATAAAATGCTTCTATTTCACACTGACAGATGCAACAAGGGCTGTAAAATGTAGTATTTTGCCCAAAAAGGGTGTTTTTTAAAACCTAGAAAATAATTACTGTATTTCAAACTTAAATCGCACACTGACAAATGCGGCAAAGGCCCCAGATGGATGGTATTGCCAAAAATGGGTGTTTTTTAAAACCCAGAAAATTATTGAAGAATTTCAAGTTCGTATTTAACAATGACAGATGCAGCAAACGCCGCAAAATTAGGATTTTGCCCTAAATGGGTGCTTTTTTAATAACAGAATATGACAGCAGAATCTAACGCTTGTATTTCATACTGATAGATGCAACAAGGGCTGTAAAATTTGGTATTTTGCCCAAAAAGGGTGTTTTTTTAAAACCCAGAAAATTATTGCTGTATTTCAAGCTTAAATTGCACACAGACTAATGCGGCATCGGCCCCAGATGGAGGGTATTGCCAAAAATGGATGCTTTTTTAAAACCAGAAAATTATTGCTGTATTTCAAGCTTTTATTTAACAATGACAGATGCAGCCAAGGCCGCAAATTTAGTATTTTGCCCAAAATGGGTGCTTTTTTTAAAACCCAGATTTTTTTTTGCTGTATTTCAAGCTTAAATTGCACACTGACAAATGCGGCATAGGCCCCAGATGGAGGGTATTGCCAAAAATGGGTGTTTTTTTTAAAACCCAGAAAATTATTGAAGTATTTCAAGCTTGTATTTTACAGTGACAGATGCAGCAAATGCCTCAAAATTATGATTTTGCCCTAAATGGGTGATTTATTTTTATAACAGAATATGACAGCAGTATCTAACGCTTGTATTTCACACTAACAGATGCAACAAGGGCTGTAAAATTTAGTATTTAGACCAAAAAAGGTGTTTTTTAAAACCCAGAAAATTATTGCTGTATTTCAAGCTTACCATATTTTTTGCCGTATAAGACGCACCAGCTTATAAGACGCACCTAGGTTTTTGAGTAGGAAAATAAGAAAAATAAATATTTTGAACCAAAACGTGTGCTTTTAGTGGGTTTTGAATTAATGGTGGTCTGTGGATGACACTATTATGGGGATCTGTGGATGACGCACTGTTATGGGGGTCTGTGGATGGCGCTTTTATGGGGGCATCTGTGGATGACACTGTTATGGGGGCATCTGTGGCTGACACTGTTATGGAGGCATCTGGGGGTGGCACTCTTATGGGGGCATCTGGGGATGGCACTCTTATGGGGGCATCTGGGGATGGCACTGCTATGGGGCATCTGGGGATGGCACTGTTATGGGGGCATCTGGGGATGGCACTGTTATGGTGGCATCTGGGGATGGCACTGTTATGGTGGCATCTGGGGATGGCACTGTTATGGTGGCATCTGGGGATGGCACTATTATGGGGCCATCTGGGAATGGCACTGTTATGGGGGCATCTGGGAATGGCATGACACTGATTTGGGGGGGATCTGTGGATGGCACATAGCATCTTATGCTATGTGTCATCCACGGATCCCCCCCCAATAACAGTGTCCCTGTGTAGTGAATGACCCCCAATACAGGGGGTGGGGGTCGGCATCTTGTTTTGTAATGGCAGCGGAGCCCAATGCAGACACTGTATTCAACTACATCGGGCCCCGCTCACTGTACTAATCATATAGGCAATGTTAATTCATCTTCAATCCAGGCTGTAGTACGGTACTTACTACTAACTTCCAAAGCAGGCAGGAGGCCCGGCGAGCGGGCGGGAGGCGGCGGCGTCACTCACTACGTCACGCGCCGCATGCTTCATTCATAAAGTGGGCGGAGCAGGCGCGTGGCGCAGTGAGTTATGCTGCCGCCTCACGCCCGCTCGCCCGGCCTCCTGCTTGCTATGGAAGTTAGTAGTAAGTACCGTACTACAGCCTGGATTGGAGATGAATTAACATTGCCTATATGATTACTACAGCGAGCGGGGCCCGGTGTAGTAGAATAGCCTTGGGTTCGTCCGGCGGTCGTTTCGCGGCGAACTTTGCGTGTTCGCGATTCGCTGAACATGTGAACATATGGAGAAATTCGCGCCCGCCATATTCTTTTACATTATGAAGAACTTTGACCCATGACACATCCATCAGGTGGTACAGGACAGCCAATTGAGACATTTCAGCACATGGACATACCCCCTACCTTATAAATAAACCTGATCTGGCCGCCATTTTACATTCAGTGTTTTACCAGTGTAGGGAGAGGTTGCTGTGTGGAGCAGGGACAGGCTGTTAGGGACACCAAACGCTAGCTAATAGGGCCACAAAAGTCCTTTTAAGGACTGGTATAGGTGTGCTATCTATATGTGTGATACACAGAGGGGTGCGATATACTTATAATATACTTTTATAATGAGTCAAACACACATAGATCTTTATAGTGATCACCTGGAAGTCAGGGGCCTAGGGGCTAGGGGCTTACCAGGGCCATTTTTATATAGGGTAAGGTTCCGGACAGGGTCGCTCTTATCAGGGCGGGTGGTCTGTGGCTAGGCTATCAGGGCCAGAATAGCACCCCCCTGTAGGACAATATCAGGGACAGTTCTTTGCCCACCCTGTCCTTCAATAACACATCATCATCTAGCCCAGGGATAGATGTTTTTTGCTTTCCCTCCGGGATACATGGATGTGCACTGGAACCCCCCCGGATTGTGGTAGGACATATGGTTTCTGATTTGGTGCCTACCACATCTATGCTTTTTTGCTTAAAGGGGTTCTGCACTTTGTTTTAACTGATGATCTATCCTCTTGATAGATCATCAGCATCTGATCAGCGGGGGTCCGACACTCGGGACCCCCGCTGATCAGCTGTTTGAGAAGGCAGCGGCGCTTCAGCAGTGCTGCGGCATTCTCGCTGTTTACCGCTGGCCCAGTGACATCACGACTAGTATCAACTAGCGTGGGCGGGGCTAAGCTCTGTTCACTTGAATGGAGCTTAGCCCCGCCCACGCTAGTTGATACTAGTCGTGACGTCACTGGGCAAGCGGTAAACAGTGAGAAGGCCGCGCCGCTGCCTTCTCAAACAGCTGATAGAGGATAGCTCATCAGTTAAAACAAAGTGCAGAACCCCTTTAACTTTAATAATTTAATTTATTTTCATTTTGAGGGATATCTTTTCCATTCACACGTCCGCAAAATGGGTCCGCATCCGTTCCGCAATTTTGCGGAACGGGTGCAGACCCATTCATGTTCAATGGGGCCGGAATGTGCTGTCCCCATCCACATTTGTGGATCCGCACTTCCGCATCTGTGCTACCGTTTCCGCAAAAAAATAGAACATGTCCTATTCTTGTCCGCAATTGCAGACAAGATTAGGCATTTTCTATTATAGTGCCGGCGATGTGCGGTCCACAAATTGCGGAATGCATATTGCCGGATCCGCAAAACACTTACGGACGTGTGAATGGACCCTCATAGTAAAATTATTAGTTACGTTTTATCTTCATGTATATTCTAATGGATTGCCTTCCTTGTACAATGTTTTAATATACTCTATGTTAGAAAGTATATTATAGTGCATTTGTATTGTGCGGCAGTTGTGTGCGGTTCTGCTGCGATACGGTATATAAAGGGACAAGCATTATTGGAACAAATAATTTCTACTGGTGTGATATACCAGTCCCCCCCCAAAATAACTGATTGAAGCGGGGTGTTATATACCAATATACTTTCTTTATAGTGCACTTGGGTACTGTATAGTGCATTTGCGCATGCGCGTACGTGAAAATTATATTGCCAATATTTTGCATTGAAAAATATAATGAATGGAGATCGCAAATTCAAATAATACATCTGGTATGTCACTGTCCATGTTGTGGGACTATTTGTGCACTTCTAGTAATTATTTCTTGGCTGCAAATATGAGCTTAAGGGTTTTCAGGTTCGCCTGCCATTAAAATAAATGAGACCCGCCGCGAAATTGCGGTTTGCGAACATTTGATCGTGTTTGCGCGATCGCGTTCGCGAACCGTCCCAGCAGATGTTCGTCCATCACTATAGTAGAATACAGTTACTGCGCCGGGCCTCGCTGCCATTACAAAACAAGATGCTGGCCCCAGTCCCTCCTCCCTCCCGCTGATACACACACCAACCTGTTGATTTTATACTTTTGTGAGTATAATAAAAAAGTGTTATTTAATGGAAAATTGATGGGTCTTCACTATGTGCTGCAAACTCTAAAATCCACAGAAGGGTTGTTGTTGATCAAGACTACTCCTTAGTGGAACTCGGATGTTCGGCTGCACTGGAAGAGATTGCTGCATCTTCCCATATACACTCGATACCTACAGCTTGTACCTGGCAGCGCGACCATCTATTTTTGATTAAATTGTTGTTTTGATGTGAATTGAGCCCACTTCATATGGAGGTCTGCGAAGCCATTGGAGATCTAAATAACGCAGTGGTGACTTTTTTGATTTTTAATTTGTTTTAATTTGTTTTTATATTGGTATTTATAGTGTATATAATTATCAATAAAATATAACAATGTCTATTTCTTATTATGTTTGTTCCTGTATTTTTGCCAGAGCATTAAACAGCAGATGTTGTTTTTGAATACGTCACTCATATATTTATGACGGTCCAAAAGCAGCAGGCTACTGTGAACAACACATATGAACAAATCGAACGCAGTAATTTACATTTCATAAAAACTGTTTGAGAAAATCTCAACAAAAATAACGCTATATGGAGTCACTTTTTCCTGAACTGGAGTTAATACAATTCAGTGTGATGTGTTCTTATTTTAACACTAGGTACGTTTTAGCACTGCAGTCATAATAAAGCTCTATAAATCACAATGGGAGTACTTCTAGCATGGATGTGTGTGCCAATATAAGAAGAGTATTAGCTCATCCCTTTGTGAATTTTCAGGGTTATAGCATGTAGCTAGATTTCTGTTTCTAAGACAAGACTGCCCTCCGCTGGTCATGACATCATGCTGCACCTTTAAAGCGGAATAACATAGTCCTGGGCACTGCTTCATATAACTTCAGATATATTTACAGGCAACCATGACAATGTCAATTAAATGGGGTAATTCAGGGTCATGGTATATTAGACTTTCAGATGGATGATTTTACAGTGTAAAAATCTGTCTATAGATATCAGTTTTCAAGAGTTTCCATTTATCAAACACCTGAGGATATTGCTAGTACCAGTAAAGTCTTTAAAATGTAACTTTTTGTGCAATGACTTACATAGAATATAGAGGACTACATAATAAAGATCAAAGTTGGCCTGCTATTAGGTTGCCGGGTTTACCCACCCAAAACTGATGGTGCTTGTTTCCTTCACCGCAACCTTTCCTTGACACTCCCGACCCTCTTGTTTTGTAATTATGCAAGGGAGTCCTGCACTGGTTCTCACCAACTAGTAGCAAACCTAGCCATATGACTAACCACTGCTAGACCACAATGTCTAATGTCCCCAGAGCAGTGGTGTAGGTGAACTGACACTGAAAAGCAGCACATTAATAAAAGACTCCTTAAACTTTCTAGATTTTGAGACTGTGCACTGTTAATATGAGACAAAACCACTCCCATTTATTAAAAGCAATGTCATTTTAGCCAAAGTCAAAGCTTGACAGTCAAGGCTCGTGGTACATTTATGACTGTATATTTCTTCTTTGATAAATCCGTCACAACATACATTGCTGCTGTTACCTTTCACCCTGGCTAAAATGATGTAATTTTCTCGATGCCAGGGTCTGTGTGAGACAGAAATGCAACAGGTCTTTTAATTTTAGCCTTTTTTTGCAACTTAAAAAAAAATAGTAACCACTTTTTTTTCAATTTTTGATCTGTCATAGGCTCCCACCGATCACTCTAATGACTTTCTATTGAGTTCGTCTATAGCAGGGATCCATCTTCTGTGAAACTACAACTACCATCATGCACACTTACTTGGCTGTTCTTGTAAACTCCCATAGAAATGAAAGGAGGATTCTGAGAGTTGTAGTTTCAGAACTGCTGGAGTGCCAGAGGTTGGTGATCCCTGGTCTACAGTCGCTCAGAAGCTGTGATTGGCTGAGAACTTCTAGCGCTCAGTGGGGGTCTTAGAGCTAGGACCCTTGCCCATCAACATTTCAGATATGACATATCAATTTTTTTTTAAAAGTGTAGTTACTCTTTAAAGTTGCATTTCATAAATGTATCCAAATTCTAGCCAAGCAGCAATTCATGCAAACATATATATTCTGATAGAGAAGAGGACCTAGTAGGTAGTATGGCAAAGACAACAAAACTAACTCTTCTAACCTTATCTTCCATAGTCAAACTCTCACCCCACTAAACAAATAGTCACGGCATGATGGTCCCATTGTTGTATCATAGTCAGTTTGTTGTGGTTGTGTAAAATAACTTGCAATCCAGACCAACCTATGACAGATGAACAGCTGTATAGATTAATGGTTTACTCCTATGTCATTCATTCCCATTGGTGTACTGCAGAGGTCAGGGGTACAGTGAGCAAAGCTGTTTTCATAGCTCCCAAGTTATGGAAACAAACTATTGTCAGTGAAAGTGTATATACACCCCCTTCCCCAACACACACACAATAAATACCAAGAGTAGCAAAACAATAAAGTAAGGGTCAATTTCCCTAATAAGAGCAGTAAAACAGTACATGTTATGCTCCACTGATGTTGGGACATGGTCCAGGCAGGGCAGGTTCAAGTCCTCTCCAATTATCAGGAATAAATGCCAAACTACAATGTAGGGTAGACAAAATAACAGTTCGATGGCATCAGCTCCCCATCCTGATTTTTAGCAAGACAAGAGCAAGGATTTAGTACAAAGCAGGCTGAAACCCAATTTGAGGTTTTGCCCAGTCCACAAATTCTTACCAGAGAAGCCGAAACAGGCAAAACTTGGGGTTGGGTGGAATTACAGGATGCAAAGTGGAGTTGTTATATGATTCTATGCACTTTTATCTTACTCATTTGTATAAATATATTTATTTTATTGAACCTTTTATGTGCTTTAAGGTTATTGTCTTGCTAAAAACCAGGGACAGACAGCTGATGCCATTGGACTGGAGCTATCTTGCCCGCTCTATTTCTGTTGACATTTATTCCAAGCTTGCGTGGTTCATGTCCTAATACTGGTGGAGTGCAAAAAGTATGGTTTTAAGGTTACGGGAAAAAAAAATAGTCATTGTGCTGCACTGTTTCCACAGTTCCCATTCGCTACTGTGGACGTTACAGAAGAAGAGTAGCAAAGCTCACTTAGCTGCTTCCAAAACCCCATGGTGAGATGAATGACTGAGATGGGAATAAACCCTTTGAGAAAAAAGATAATTGAGAACTGTTGATGTACTAGTCCCTATGTTAAAGATGGACGAAGGGCACTCTTCATGGGGAAGCCATGCAAATCTATATATTAACATCTAATATACATAAAAAATTATTTTTGTTGTCTGGTGTCTGTTTTTTATACACGGCCAAATGACTGGACCAATCTGCACCAAATTCGACACATAGGTAAATCGGGTGCTGCCACATCATGGACCTTTCTCCTTATCACATCACTTGATCCGTATTAGCCAACAGAAGCTATATGTACTTTATTCATAGCCTCACTGACATACACACAGTTTAGTCGAGATTTCCTTAACAATCCAGCCATTTTTCTTTGCTCGCCGTATTACACACAATGAATAGACTGTACCTACAGTGGATTTGAGCATTCCCATAAACTGCAACTTTTTCTGACCAGTCATGCTTCCAAAAAGTAACCCTGCACTAGGACATAATACTCCTGCAGTAAGGTGCATGAATGCTGACTGGACTGATGAAACCTCTCAGCATACCAAAGCATGTCTCCAGGCTGATAAGCTGCATCACAGCCAACACACGAGCTGCTGAAACTCTGTAGCAGACTGATTGGCTGAATGGAGAAACAATGTGCATAGGTAGAGCACTTAAATGAAGTTATGCCATGATGATGTAAAAAATGAAAATCAGACATCATATATTACATAACAATCTCTTTCTAACAAAGCTAGAACCAGCCCTGTACCTCACATGGATCCAGAGATCTCCCCATGTTCTACTAGATTTACTTCAGGCTGGCAGCTCAGGGCTCGTGTCCTTTCTTGGGAGAATGACCGGGAATGTGCTGCTCTGGCAGAAAGGTCAGAATAACTGATCTACCTGTTCCACCAGAAGACCTCACAACTTTGCTTGTTGTTTCTCCCTGCACTCTGCCAGGTTTCTGAAACATTTCCAGGTCTACAACAGTGCCTTCCAGATGTCATTGGATGTGGAAAATGTTTGCTGTAGCCAGTATATCTACCAACCTTCAAGATCCAAGGGCAAGTCTACCACACAATCAGATCTTTGTTGGCATCATTCAATAAGGACAATATGGAGGCATCACCTTTATGCCTTCTGTTTTTTAAAAAATTTTATGGGTGACAGCACTGCAGTAAATGCCTGTCATAGAAACAACCCTTTCACTAAGCCATACATTGTCTACTTGTTGAAAAACATGTTGCACCAGAACAATGCATACATACAATTGTTCAGGGCTGTCATAACCATGGTTAGGGACAATTGTGCTCATTGGGATATTGTCCTGCACAAGAGAGACAAAGTGGTGCAAAGGATAAACAAATTTCACCGGTCCTACAATGCCCTGCAGTATCCATTGGTGTTCCTGAAAGGCCAGGATATCTAACTAGCGTTGGGCAAATCAAATTCCATGGAGGCAAAATTTGTTTCAGCCAAAGTTGCGCGAGACTTCAGTGAATGAATTCGGTAATCACTACTGCATCATTAAAAACAAACCCAACTTTGAATTCCAAATTGTAAAAGTTTTTTAAGATGCAGAAATGAATATCGAATTCACTCACCAAAGTCTTGCGCGACTTCGGTTGAAAAGAACGGAGTCAAAACAAAGACAGATCTCCATACAGCATTTAAACAAAGGGGCATTTATTAATCTGAAATATGCCTAAATTAGCTATCTGTGTCTTCGCCCTGCTTACACCAGGTCTAAAATTGTGGGCGCAGCGTAGGCAGAGAAGGGGACGGGATGGCAGACTCGTCTCATTCATCATTTTCTACACCAGTTTTAGGCGTAGAAAATGGTCTAAGTGTGAGATAGCTCGGAAGCGGTCTCACATTTAGAACTGGGGCTGGATATGCCAAAGTTATGGAGAGGCTTCATAACTTTGGCGGATCCACCGCCAGCTATGGGTCTTTTTTAAGACCAGTGTCTAAAACGCCAGTCTTATTAAAGTGTTTGAATGAATGATCCAAAGCTCGATTCGCTCAAGCCTAGCTATAACTTTTACATTCCTGAGATAATAAATGGGGTATGGATTTCTATGTCTCCATGATAATGGTTCACAGCATTGATCCTGGCCTTTGGTGACTTGTGTGACCAAGTATTGGTCAACGTTTATCCTAACACTGAATCAGAAAGTCTAGCTTATATTGCAACACATCAGGCAAAACTGCATGTAATGGAATACATCAACCTGTTGGATGCAATTTGTACTGACAGGAGACCTGACATTGTTGATCTAGCACAAAGCCAGTCCCTAAGAAATTGCTGGTGTCAAGTGGGAACAACCATGATTCTCTCAAAGACAGCTGTATGTTGCCTTCTCTAGAGTTGGCTCAGGCAGAAACCTTTACATACTTGCACTGGAGAACAAGACAGCAAATAAAGTCTACCCAATAGTGCTGTCTTAGATTTCAAAATGAATTTTGTGTGCCTTTTCGTTATTAGTGTTTGACAATTATCAAAATAGTTGAATAGTTAAAGTGGTTTTCCTAGTGTTTTATACTAATGACTTATCCTTTAAATAGGTTATCAGTATATGATTGGTGGGGTCCAAAACCTGAGACCTCCGCCGATCAGCTGTTTGAGTAGACACAGGCAGACCCAGTAGCACCGTGGCCTTCTTTCTGCTCACCAAGCACAGTGCCATACATTGTATAGTGGCTGTGCTTGGTATAGTAGCTCAGCCCCATTCACTTAAAAGGGGCTGAGCTGTGCCTAGGTTATGTTACTGATGAATGTGATGTCACATGGCCTAGGAAAAGTCGATCAGATACTGATTACCTATTCAGAGGACATGTCATCAGTAAAAAAAAACTCTCGGGAAACCCCTTTAAATAGTTGAATTGTTTAATGCTTTAATGTTTTCTGTATGAATAAATATATAATCTTTTAGAATACAAATTTTGGTATTTTGCTGTAAAAGTTTTACTTTAATGGATATGCTGGCTTTATATTAGTAGCAAACAAAGTTTTTAACCACACGGTCTATGTAGTAGCCAGGTGACCTAGAGACCTAGAGAATATTTATAAGGAAGGCATCTCACCTACCGTACATATGTTAAAAATGCATTATACATCAGGGACAACCTTTATGTACCGGCCAACTAACCATCTATATTAAACATCCACTTTTCAGCAGGGACAGTCTGTATGGAGGACTCCAGTGACTTAGAAATCCCTGTTAAATATCCTGTATACTGTAGATTAGGGAAAGTCTAGATATGTACTGTTCATAATCAAGAGGGAATCTGGGTATCCAGGAAGTCGGCTGATATACAACCTCATATGTAATACATGCATAATAGACTAGTGACAATTTGTATGATAAATTAAAGTGCAAACATGAAGAATTGATGGTTTCTTAATCAAACTCATGGACCTGTCAATGCAAAAACAGCAGAGCTATACAGTGCCAAAATGATCCAGTGTGGAGTTCAGCTTTAAATTTAGTTTCTAAGAATCTTCTGGCAGCTTGTGAATATAAATGCATTACTTTTACATGTACCTGTTTGCTTTTGCTGAGCCATAATTTTCTTCCATTTACTACAGTAAATATTTTCGTTTTATATCCCTTTAATTCAAGGTATCCACTTTTATCACAGGTGCTGAGCACGGGATTCCTCTCCGCTTGATTTCTTAATGCCTCTTGTAATGTTCTTATCCAGGCGTTTCTGTCTCCTAAGGGGACAAATCCATTATTAATTACTGATTTAAGATAACTCACTGGGTCTACCTGTGGTCCTATGGAAAAGCACAGATATACCATGATGCATGGATTGTGCCAGGTGAGAAATTCAGCACTGCTACATTTCTTTTTGTCAGCTCTTTGTTCTGATTATCAGTATTGTCAGTAGAAAGGTGACCTTTCTTTAATTAGAATAATAATAACTACAGACAAGGAATGTAAACTGTAATGATATATTATATGGGACTTAGTGGCCTTTGGAAAATATTTTATTGTGTCTACACAAACCAAGGATTTCTGCTGAAATGGTAAATGGCATAATAATTTAGAATAGGGCCAAGGAAGCAAATACAGTAAAAAAGAGATCATATTCTAGCTGTGTCATAGATCTAAGTAACATGTAAATGTTTGCACCAACAGGGTCTATTGCTATAAAATATATATTATTGGTTATGACTCCATGTGTAATGTACCTAGGAGACCTGCAGCAGCATATCATTTTTCATTCATGAAGACACGAGAGATGCAATAGATGGGAAATGGATTTTGTTTTTCATGCATCCATAGTGTGTTTGCATGAGTAATACAATTTCCAAGAGCGGCAATGTAATCATCTCCAGCCGGATTCTCAATTTTTCACTTATTTATGTATTTACACATTGGAGACCCAGAAATAGTAGCTGAGGTCCAGGACAAACAGATTCTACACTGGAAAATAAGTGACAGCAACAAAATAACCCAGACTATTAGATGACTGCGGAAAGGTTATGTATTATAAACACAATTTATAGGGGTTGTTCCATAAAGAAAACTTAGGGGACAAGGGTCTTTTAGATGGGAGTCTGATTGCTGTGGCCCCCACCTATCACAGGAACGTATGCCTGTGCTCCCCCGCTTGCATGAAGCAGCCATCATGCATGCACACTGCCCCTCCATTCAACTCTGACGGGCTTCAAGAGATAGACAAGCACTTGTACTTGGCCTCTTTGGCAATCCCGTAGGGTTGAATGGAGCAGTAGGCATGCATTCAAAAGGGGAGCATGAGCCTCTGTTCTTGTGATTGGTAGGGGACCCAATGATTGGATCTCCATCAATCAAACATATATATCCCCTATCTGATGGATAGTTGTCTTAATTAGTGTTGAGCGAATTTGTGTTTTAAGTTCGACGTCTAAAGTTCGGGTTCGGGTTATTCGCGTTATGGATTCCGCTACCACGGACCATAATGGAATTTAGAATCCATAACGCGATTTTTCGATAACCCGAACCTGAACATTTAGATGCCGAATTTAAAAAAAAGTTCGCTCAACACTAGTCTTAATGAGAAAACCCCTTTAAAGTATTACTCTGCCTAAAATTTGCATTCTTAATGCTAAATTGTCAAAGGGTTTGTCCAGACTTAAGTGAATAAATTATTATTAAAATCAACAAAAAATGTTTTTTTATTATATAGAGATCTGTATCTTTCTTTCAAAATTCTTTTTATTGATTACATATGTCAAAAGTGGTCTAGCGTGACATAAGAGCAAGGACAATAAGCAATCACCATTTACATAAAAGTATGGTAACATCTGAACATTGTAAAATAAATCAGCTTGCATTGTTGTACAATATATGGTTATACATAACATTGCTTGACAACAATTGTGATAGAATTGTCAGTATAGCATTGATGGTTCTACTGAATGAGGGAATCCTCACTTTATCTAGACCATAGTTAAATACAGCTTATGTTAAGAAGAATTGGGAATAGTTGTTAGGGAAGAGAGGGAACAAAAAAGGGTGGGAGAAAGGGAAGGGAGAACTGAGGAAAGGTGGGGTAGGGGAGGAGGGTTATATGTGGGGGTGGGTAATAACAAAAGTTCCTCTAGACTATCCAGTAATGGAGGTTCAGTGCTTTGGATAAACCCAAGCAGTCTATATCAGCCCACAAGATTTATGACTCTGAAATTTGACTTCCCGGATTCATGACTTCTTGAATTTATGAATTTATGACTCAGAGACTTCATATCGGCTTCACCTAACCTTCTAGTATTCCCGTTATTGCCAGGGACTAAAGGAAGGAGTTTGATTCAAAACTACAGGTTGGCTATGTAATTGAAGAATACCTGGTTATGCCTTTGTTTTCCACGGCGTCCAAATCTTTTCAAACTTAGAATGGTTATTAAGTTCCCAATGGGAGAGTTCCTCCAGTCTGGCTATATCATTGACTTTGGCAGACCATTGAGATCTAGAGGGTATATCACCTGACTTCCATTTTGTAGCAATGAGTAATCTACCAGATGCCAGAAGAATTCTTGTCAAGCTTTTTTCCATATTGGACAGGGAAGGAGGCAAAAGAGAGAGTAGGGCTATTTCTGGAAGACAGGGGAGTTTGCTATCTGATAATCTTAGAATCTTCCTAATCTGGAAAAAGATATCATCCCAAAAGCCTGTTATTTTAGGACAAGACCCCCAAATATGGAGGAAGTCTCCCACGTGTGTGATGCATCGCCAGCATTTATTAGAAGTGAGGGAGTATATTTTACTCAGTTTGTGTGGTGTCATGTACCATCTAGTGAGGAGTTTGTAAGCATACAAGAGATCTGTATCTTTCTAATAAAATGTGTGTTGGTTCATCACCATCAGTGTTTTCTGACAGTGATTGGAAACATTTATCGGTTTCATATGCTTCCAATTTGCAACACATAATAAATTTTTTCATGCTTACTCCCTAAGATAGTATTAGAGGGAACATGTCATCCGATTTATGTTGCCTGAACCACAAGCAGCATGGGATCCTGACAGGGGGCCTGAGAAGAGATGAACCAGGTACAGGGAGAAAAGTCCAGGCATAAGAAGAAAAGTCCACTGCAAGGCTTCTTTCCATCATGTTCGGCTTCATTAATAGATCTGTTTGTCTCTGTATATTGGGAGATACCTTTCAATCAAGCCATGCAACACGGGGAGAAGTCTCAAAGTAGACTGTTCTCCACATGCCTGGACTTTTCTCCTTATGCCTAGTTCATTTTAAGACCATAGGGGGTTTTTTTGCTTTTTTTTTTAGGCTTACTTGGTCAAAAATTTGTGACTTTTTGGGGATTTTACACCACTTGCCGCACAAATGTCACAATCCCACTCCAGTAGTGGATGGTATAAGAACTGAAGCAACATCTCTAGACATATTTAAAGATGCACCAAACGTATTAAACAACGTGCAACATTTCATAAATTTATCAAAAATAATAATTATGCATAGGCAAAACTGACTCACTATAAAGTCCCATCACATTGTTTAGGTCTATTCATGTGCCCTAGGGGGGTAGCCTTAATGACCTTCACTCACTATTTAACAGAGCACACTAACCGGTGGATCCTAAGAGAAAATGTAGCCAAACAGGTCTACAGTACATGCATCAAGTTGGCCTTCTACAGATAAAGATATTGGCAATAGGATGGACTCCATACCTTCCTTTTCTGCTCGAAAGACTAATGTCTTTTGCGACATCACAACTTCAAATTTATTGTCACCAAGCTTTTGAGTTTTCAATACGGCAGACAGTAAAATCTTCCCTCTTGAGAACATATCCTGAAATTAAAGAAATTAGAATAATTCACTAAAAGGAATTATTTCCCTCTCTACACCAGCACAGTAATATAATAAACAAAAGGTTGAATTAGGAAAGGTAAAATCAGACATCCATTTTTTTTAATGTCTATATGTAGGATCCAAAGAGGTGACTTGTCTTTCTGTCTGAAGATACAGAATAATGGAATGAACCAGCACCAGCAGGAAGGATCACTTCATAATTTGCACCTCCTCTTATTGATGTAAGGCTCACCCTGTTACTGTAGCAGTTAATGTTGTTTTTACACTTCTATTCTAAAATAAATTACCTAATTCTGAAAACTAGCACTTGTGAATTATTGGCAGAAGATAGATCTTCAGTAAATAATTGAAATTAATTAATAGCTATGATATTATGATATAACCCGTTTATACATGTAAAAACCGTATAAAGAATATTTAATAAATAAAATCCGTACAACAATAATGTCATGTCCATCTTTGTCTAAAATATGTACCGTACTTTAAAAATACTAATAATAATACTAATAATAATGATAATAAAAATACTCCTGGAGCATTAAATGCCCTATTCAATCCCTCACAGGGTTATGAGTGAACTGCACCATATTGGGGTACAGTAGTGCATAATTTTGTTGGCGGGGGGGACAAAAAATATACCCTAAACCTATTTCAGTTCTTCCCGCCATGCACCCAAACTAGGGAACCTTATGCAGGACCCCAGTTTGCCCTGGTTTGTCCTACTAGTTTGTTTTGTAAAACTAATTGAACACAATTGTTTATGGAAACCTTTCCCATCTGTCTGTAATAGGTTAGATATTCCACTGACGCAGAGTCGGACTGGGGTGCCTAGGGCCCACCATTAACCACCTCAGCCCCCAGTGCTTAAACACCCTGAAAGACCAGGCCACTTTTTACACTTCTGACCTACACTACTTTCACCGTTTTTTGCTCGGTCATGCAACTTACCACCCAAATGAATTTTACCTCCTTTTCTTCTCACTAATAGAGCTTTCATTTGGTGGTATTTCATTGCTGCTGACATTTTTACTTTTTTTGTTATTAATCGAAATTTAACGATTTTTTTGCAAAAAAATGACATTTTTCACTTTCAGTTGTAAAATTTTGCAAAAAAAACGAGATCCATATAGAAATTTTGCTCTAAATTTATTGTTCTACATGTCTTTGATAAAAAAAAAATGTTTGGGTAAAAAAAAAAATGGTTTGGGTAAAAGTTATAGCGTTTACAAACTATGGTACAAAAATGTGAATTTCCGCTTTTTGAAGCAGCTCTGACTTTCTGAGCACCTGTCATGTTTCCTGAGGTTCTACAATGGCCAGACAGTACAAACACCCCACAAATGACCCCATTTCGGAAAGTACACACCCTAAGGTATTCGCTGATGGGCATAGTGAGTTCATAGAACTTTTTATTTTTTGTCACAAGTTAGCGGAAAATGATGATTTTTTTTTTTTTTTCTTTTCTTACAAAGTCTCATATTCCACTAACTTGTGACAAAAAATAAAAACTTCTATGAACTCACTATGCCTATCACGAAATACCTTGGGGTGTCTTCTTTCCAAAATGGGGTCACTTGTGGGGTGGTTATACTGCCCTGGCATTCTAGGGGCCCAAATGTGTGGTAAGGAGTTTGAAATCAAATTCTGTAAAAAATGACCTGTGAAATCCGAAAGGTGCTCTTTGGAATATGGGCCCCTTTGCCCACCTAGGCTGCAAAAAAGTGTCACACATCTGGTATCTCTGTATTCAGGAGAAGTTGAGGAATGTGTTTTGGGGTGTCTTTTTACATATACCCATGCTGGGTGAGATAAATATCTTGGTCAAATGCCAACTTTGTATAAAAAAATGGGAAAAGTTGTCTTTTGCCAAGATATTTCTCTCACCCAGCATGGGTATATGTAAAATGACACCCCAAAACACATTCCCCAACTTCTCCTGAGTACGGAGATACCAGATATGTGACACTTTTTTGCAGCCTAGGTGGGCAAAGGGGCCCATATTCCAAAGAGCACCTTTCGGATTTCACAGGTCATTTTTTACAGAATTTGATTTCAAACTCCTTACCACACATTTGGGCCCCTAGAATGCCAGGGCAGTATAACAACCCCACAAGTGACCCCATTTTGGAAAGAAGAGACCCCAAGGTATTCGCTGATGGGCATAGTGAGTTCATGGATGTTTTTATTTTTTGTCACAAGTTAGTGGAATATGAGACTTTGTATGAAAAAAAAAAAAAAAAAAATCAGCATTTTCCACTAACTTGTGACAAAAAATAAAAAATTCTAGGAACTCGCCATGCCCCTCACGGAATACCTTGGGGTGTCTTCTTTCCAAAATGGGGTCACTTGTGGGGTAGTTATACTGCCCTGGCATTTTCCAGGGGCCCTAATGTGTGGTAAGTAGGTAAATGACCTGTGAAATCCTAAAGGTGCTCTTTGGAATATGGGCCCCTTTGCCCACCTAGACTGCAAAAAAGTGTCACACATGTGGTATCGCCGTATTCAGGAGAAGGTGGGGAATGTGTTTTGTGGTGTCATTTTACATATACCCTTGCTGGGTGAGAGAAATATCTTGGCAAAAGACAACTTTTCCCATTTTTTTATACAAAGTTGGCATTTGACCAAGATATTTATCTCACCCAGCATGGGTATATGTAAAATGACACCCCAAAACACATTCCCCAACTTCTCCTGAGTACGGCGATACCAGATGTGTGACACTTTTTTGCAGCCTAGATGCGCAAAGGTGCCCAAATTCCTTTTAGGAGGGCATTTTTAGACATTTGGATACCAGACTTCTTCTCACGCTTTGGGGCCCCTAGAATGCCAGGGCAGTATAAATACCCCACATGTGACCCCATTTTGGAAAGAAGACACCCCAAGGTATTCAATGAGGGGCATGGCGAGTTCATAGAATTTTTTTTTTTTTGGCACAAGTTAGCGGAAATTGATATTTTTTATTTTTTTCTGACAAAGTCTCCCGTTCCGCTAACTTGGGACAAAAATTTAAATCTTTCATGGACTCAATATGCCCCTCACGGAATACCTGGGGGTGTCTTCTTTCCGAAATGGGGTCACATGTGGGGTATTTATACTGCCCTGGCATTCTAGGGGCCCTAAAGCGTGAGAAGAAGTCTGGAATATAAATGTCTAAAAAATTTTACGCATTTGGATTCCGTGAGGGGTATGGTGAGTTCATGTGTGATTTTATTTTTTGACACAAGTTAGTGGAATATGAGACTTTGTAAGAAAAAAAAATAATTCCGCTAACTTGGGCCAAAAAAATGTCTGAATGGAGCATGACAGGGGGGGTGATCAATGACAGGGGGGGTGATCAATGACAGGGGGGGTGATCAATGACAGTGGGGGTGATCAATGACAGGGGGGTGATCAGGGAGTCTATATGGGGTGATAACCACAGTCATTGATCACGCCCGTGTAAGGCTTCATTCAGACGTCCGTATGCGTTTTGCGGATCCGATCCATCTATCAGTGCATCCGTAAAAATCATGCGGATGTCTGAATGGAGCTTTACAGGGGGGTAATCAATGACAGGGGGGGTAATCAATGACAGGGGGGTGATCAGGGAGTCTATATGAGGTGATCACCACAGTCATTGATCACGCCCCTGTAAGGCTTCATTCAGACGTCCGGATGCGTTTTGCGGATCCGATCCATCTATCAGTGGATCCGTAAAAATCATGCGGATGTCTGAATGGAGCTTTACAGGGGGGTAATCAATGACAGGGGGGTAATCAATGACAGGGGGGTGATCACCACAGTCATTGATCATGCCCCTGTAAGGCTTCATTCAGACGTCCGGATGCGTTTTGCGGATCCGATCCATCTATCAGTGGATCCGTAAAAATCATGAGGACGTCTGAATGGAGCTTTACAGGGGGGTAATCAATGACAGGGGGGTGATCACCACAGTCATTGATCATGCCCCTGTAAGGCTTCATTCAGACGTCCGGATGCGTTTTGCGGATCCGATCCATCTATCAGTGCATCCGTAAAAATCATGCGGACATCTGAATGGAGCTTTACAGGGGGGTGATCAATGACAGGGGGGTAATCAATGACAGGGGGGTGATCAGGGAGTCTATATGGGGTGATCACCACAGTCATTGATCACTCCCCTGTAAGGCTTCATTCAGACGTCCGGATGCGTTTTGCGGATCCGATCCATCTATCAGTGCATCCGTAAAAATCATGCGGACATCTGAATGGAGCTTTACAGGGGGTGATCAGGGAGTCTATATGGGGTGATCACCACAGTCATTGATCATGCCCCTGTAAGGCTTCATTCAGACGTCCGGATTCGTTTTGCGGATCCGATCCATTTATCAGTGCATCCGTAAAAATCATGCGGACATCTGAATGGAGCTTTACAGGGGGGTGATCAATGACAGGGGGGTAATCAATGACAGGGGGGTGATCAGGGAGTCTATATGGGGTGATCACCACAGTCATTGATCATGCCCCTGTAAGGCTTCATTTAGACGTCCGGATACGTTTTGCGGATCCGATCCATCTATCAGTGCATCCGTAAAAATCATGCGGACATCTGAATGGAGCTTTACAGGGGGGTGATCAGGGAGTCTATATGGGGTGATCACCACAGTCATTGATCATGCCCCTGTAAGGCTTCATTCAGACGTCCGGATGCGTTTTGCGGATCCGATCCATCTATCAGTGGATCTGTAAAAATCATGCGGACGTCTGAATGGAGCTTTACAGGGGGGTGATAAATGACAGGGGGGTAATCAATGACAGGGGGGTGATCAGGGAGTCTATATGGGGTGATCACCACAGTCATTGATCACACCCCTGTAAGGCTTCATTCAGACGTCCGGATGCGTTTTGCGGATCCGATCCATCTATCAGTGGATCCGTAAAAATCATGCGGACGTCTGAATGGAGCTTTACAGGGGGTTGATCAATGACAGGGGGGTAATCAATGACAGGGGGGTGATCAGGGAGTCTATATGGGGTGATCAGGGGTGATCAGGGGCTAATAAGGGGTTAATAAGTGACGGGGGGGTGTAGTGTAGTGTAGTGGTGCTTGGTGGGACTTTACTGAGCTACCTGTGTCCTCTGGTGGTCGATCCAAACAAAGGGGACCACCAGAGGACCAGGTAGCAGGTATATTAGACGCTGTTATCAAAACAGCGTCTAATATACCTGTTAGGGGTTAAAAAATACACATCTCCAGCCTGCCAGCGAACGATCGCCGCTGGCAGGCTGGAGATCAAATCTCTTACCTTCCGTTCCTGTGAGCGCGCGCGCCTGTGTGCGCGCGTTCACAGGAAGTCTCGCGAGATGACGCATATATGCGTGACTGTGCGCAGGGCTGCCACCTCTGGAACGCGATCCTGCGTTAGGCGGTCCGGAGGTGGTTAAAATGTATTTTACTTATGAATACACTCGATTATTTCCTGCTCACACAGCAGCAAGACACTACCAGATGATTGAATATGGGGGTCCCTGCAGCAACTTTGAGAAGGTAGGTCCTGGAGAAAAGAGGATACTGGCTAGCTTTCCTCTATACCTAGAAGTCATCTCAGTTATATGATTGTGTCTATAATCAAGTTTTTATATGGACATAGGGTGGTTGAGGTGCTGTACATTGAATATATGTATGTAGCGCAGTAAGTCTACTTTATGTGTTAGGTGCCACTTGTGCAGGGGGTGGGAAACTAGGTGCCCATCTTCCTTAGGGGCCCACCGGGGGATTCATCTGTACTCCTGTGTGCCAGTCCAAACCTGGGCTGACGTTATAGTTGCTATTACTGCAGCATGTAATGGATATCGCTAGAGATGTGGTTGGTATATTTTACACTAGACATATGAGGATATTGACAGGATAGGGACATTGTAAAATAGGAACTTTATTGATGTTTGTGTGGGGTGCAAATGTTTGGTGTGACTTATTTGACATGGTGATCCAGACAGATTACTCATGTTGTCAATGAATAGCACAAAGGGGTTAATAAATGTACAAGCCCTCATCTTCACAATATTTTTCTGATAAACAAAAGACATCCATATGTGACAATCAGAGACAAGTATGCTGTCCTATTGATAAGTGAACGGGTGATTGATAACATACCCAGAAGTCCATGTTACCCTCCGCCCCCTGGGACAAGTACAGGTAAAACAGAGAGAGATAAAAAAAATTCTTTCCTCATGCATGCCATCAGCACTTCCTCCACTACCACCCCTCCTTCAGGTTGGGTGAGATCACAGCCAGCTGAAGGGGGAGGGCTACTTTAAATCTTAAAAAAACTGTATTATTTCTGCGCAAACTATCAAATATAAACGGTTTATATTTGATAGTTTGCACATAAACAATACTGTTTTTCATATTGCAATTATCTTAGTCAGTTGCGGTACCAACACTTTCTTGCAGCACTATTAGTCCACATTGCAAAATAGTGCCAGTGATCACAATTTTTCTTGATCTTGTATCTTACTTTAAATCTTCTCGGGCTGGGTAGCAGCTACAGATGAGCAGCTTAAAGCTTGGTCTTCTTTCAAAGCTGACTATCTAAGCTTTTAAACAAGACCAAGATAACAGTGCTAGGTGAGAAACAGAAGATATACATTTATTAAAAATAAGGTCAGTAGTGAAAGCTGGAGGTATAAACAGCTTTCACTGCGACACATTTCTAAGGATGGTAACTTGCAATGTATCAGAGCTAGTGCTATCTTGGTCTTATTTGAAATATTTTGAACATTTCCATTATTCCTAGAAGCTCATCTGTCTCACTGCAACTCCCACGCTCTCCCAACTTTAGGAGAAGTCCAACAGAGGACCCAACAGTTGCAGAGAGAATGGAGCCTCTAGGAGTAATGGCAACACCCATGTTGGTTTTTGAGGCTCATTTGCACATTTAAATTTTTTTTTTTTCTCAGCAACTGTGTTGTAAGTGTATTTTTACATAAATAATGAATTACTGATCGTTTCTGTCCCCTTTAATTCTTTCTCATTTCATATCACCGTTTATATTCTGTGTAATTATAGTTAGGTAACATACAGTACAGACCAAAAGTTTGGACACACCTTCTCATTCCAAGAGTTTTCTTTATTTTCATGACTATGAAGGCATCAAAACTATGAATTAACACATGTGGTATTATATACATAAACAAGTGTGAAGCAACTGAAAATATGTCATATTCTAGGTTCTTCAAAGTAGCCACCTTTTGCTTTGATTACTGCTTTGCACACTCTTGGCATGCTCTTGATGAGCTTCAAGAGGTAGTCCCCTGAAATGGTCTTCCAACAGTCTTGAAGGAGTTCCCAGAGATGCTTAGCACTTGTTGGCCCTTTTGCCTTCACTCTGCGGTCCAGCTCACCCCAAACCATCTCGATTGGGTTCAGGTCCGGTGACTGTGGAGGCCAGGTCATCTGGCGCAGCACCCCATCACTCTCCTTCATGGTCAAAAAGCTCTTACTTTCAAAGTTTTCCCAATTTTTCGGCTGACTGACTGACCTTCAGTTCTTAAAATAATGATGGCCACTCGTTTTTCTTTACTTAGCTGCGTTTTTATTGCCATAATACAAATTCTAACAGTCTATTCAGTGGGACTATCAGCTGTGTATCCACCTGACTTCTCCTCAACGCAACTGATAGTCCCAACCCCATTTATAAGGCAAGAAATCCCACTTATTAAACCTGACAGGGCACACCTGTGAAGTGAAAACCATTTCAGGGGACTACCTCTTGAAGCTCATCAAGAGAATGCCAAGAGTGTGCAAAGCAGCAATCTAAGCAAAAGGTGGCTACTTTGAAGAACCTAGAATATGACATATTTTCAGTTGTTTCACACTTGTTTGTTATGTATATAATTCCACATGTGTTAATTCATAGTTTTGATGCCTTCAGTGTGAATCTACAATTTTCATAGTCATGAAAATAAAGAAAACTCTTTGAATGAGAAGGTGTGTCCAAACTTTTGGTCTGTACTGTACATAAATCCTTCCAACCCAAAGCCAAATTCCTCAGTGGTTATATTAGAGAGATGCCAATGCTGCACACTGGAAGAGCTAAATGGCTCAACCCTGGTTTGCACAGACAATTGAGGGGCACTCCATTGAGGAACTTCATCCAGGTAGGATGAACACTGTTTCTTTCCTGTAACATCCTGGGTTGTCGCTCATATGCTGCAACATGGCAGCTGGGGTCCCACCCCGCATTGTATGTTTAGGCCAGTGATGATTATTTATTTTTACTACTCTATATGTGATTTTTCTGTTTTACCATATACAGTATTTAATCACAATTAGTAAATATATTTATTCACTTAGCCTAGGTAAGCTTATTTATTCTCAAATCTTTTGAATTCATGTTTAAAAACAGCAATTTAAGCACATACAGCATGAACATGGGACCAACACGGATACATGCAGCTGCCAAGGGCACATGCAATAGGTCAGCCAGTTTCATAGGTACAAATCTGCTGACAGATTACCTTTAAAAAAATTTGGAAAAAAATTCCAAGGAGAAATGGGGACAACAGTAAGTGGTGAATATAAACTTTAGAGTGAAAAACAGTTTATGCGACAACCCCTTTATAACCACTTGATTAAATAACTGTGCAAAATGTTTTCATAGCTTTAGCACCCTTTTGGCTAAGCTATCCTTATTTTCAGCTAAGTTATACTCAAACGGGTTTTCCAAGATTTAAATACTGATCAGTGGGGGTCCGAGACCCGGGACCCATGCTGATCAGCTGTTTGAGAAGGCAGTCCCTAGGCCGACTGACGACATGTTCACCAGTCACATGGCTAGGGGCAGCTCAGCCCCATACAATGTACGGTGCTGTGCTTGATGAGCAGAGAGAAGGTTGTGGCGCCCTTGAGAGCACCATTGTTCCTGGGTATTGAAACCCCACCTAATAGATACTGATGACCTATCCAGACTATAGGTCATCAGTATTTAAAGCCCGGAAAACTATATTAATGGTATCTTTCAATACTGACTTTAGATAAAAATAAAATGAAGTTACATATAGTGCAAATATGCACATCCCCTATTTACTTCCATAGCCAGAATCCAGCCCTTATTATTGTCAAGTGTGTCCTTTCTCATTTCCTAGTATCAATGTATATACAGCATATTATACAACCATTCTTATATTATATCAAAGGCTTCTGTAGGTTCATGGCCATAAGTTGTGGTTTGTGGCAAGAGAAATAATTACATAAATGTATCTGTTTGCACCTTCGGATAATGTTGCTGGTTTACGTGCAGTAAGATCTGTGGCCGTTGCTTTTCTGATACATTGAGTGCTATAAAAAGAAATCCTTATGCACTTTTATTTTTTAATCCAATCCCGTTAGAGTAATTCAATCTCCACCCATTGATTTATACCCAAACTACCAATTTTCCTTACTTTTCTTTTCCCTTCCTAATATCTTTATCTTCCAACTACCAATTTTCATTAATGGCTACTGTGTGTCAAATTCATCCTTTATCCAACATCTGGTGCTCGCTTGATCTAATTTGTAAGCATAGTGCCTTCCAAATCTTGAATGTAACTTGCTTTAAATGAAATGGCCGAACGATCAGTGTAATTAATGCCACTAAAATGGGGCATATGTCAATTCTTAATTTTTCTAAGATGCTTTTAAGTTTAAAGTTGTCAATTTTAGGATAAGATTTTTTTTTTTATTGACTTATTTTCTCTTTGTCGTTAGGGTTATCTACCTACTATATCCTATTAGCGATAACAAAGTTTACAGTGCAATTAAAACAAAAACAGATAAAAACAGATAAAGTCCATAGTTGTACTGTTTCAAATCCTTTAACCAAAAATTTCAGACAACATCCTAATACACAGGGAAACCTACACTGATTTGAAATTGATAGCCTATTATGAGGCTACCAATGTACTCATCCCAGAAAAAAAAATCAGCATACCATATTAAATTTAAGTACATAAGGTTTGATAAATAACTTACCCTGTCATTAAGGTAGTAAGAAAGGTGATGTCCATCCACTTTTATCCACCTTTTCTGAAACATTCGACTACTGATTAAAATAAAAATATAACATTGTCACCAACCAATGTATATTGAAATGTTACAGTCACTACCATACAATATCTTTGCTTATCATATCTCTTTCATGTCTATTAGAGATGAGCGAATCGAAGTTCACTAAGTGGAATTCGATCCGAATTTCAGGAAAAATTCGGTTTGCACCGAATCTGAATTTCCTCACTCTTCCTGGCAACTAATCAAATTTTTTCCTAAAATGGCTGTTGCACATGTCAGGACATGGAGCTCTGGGAAGGCGGGATCACCCATAATGCTATGCATGCAGCCAATCAGCAGCCAGCCCTGTGATGTTACAGCCATATAAATAGCCTCAGCCATCTTGGATTCTGCCATTTTCCAGTGTACTTAGTGCAAGGAGAGATGTCAGCAGGCGCTAGGGACAGTGCTAAAAAAGACTTAATTGTGCTAAAAAAAAAGATGTACAAGTTCAGGGCAAGATTATTCAAGGTGTAGGGAAAGGATGGGAGGAATCATTCCACAGCATTTATGTAGAACAGGGTTAAGTAGGGGAGGTTACAGCCTGGGTAATAGGTAAAATCTGGGGATGGGGATCCAAATTGCCATTATACAGCTCTGTAATTCCAGCAAACCATTCCTGTTATTGGGGTGCAAGTGTTACTTGATACAGCCATTAAAGGGAACCTGTCACCTGGATTTTGGGTATAGAGCTGAGGAGATGGGTTGCTAGATGGCCACTAGCACATCCGCAATATCCAGTCCCCATAGCTCTGTGTGCTTTTATTGTGTAAGAAAAAAAACGATTTGATACATATGCAAATTAACCTGAGATGAGTTAGAGCTTGAAAATATGACTCTTCTCTGGTCACACAAGCAAGATATGACTCTTTTATGTTAATTTGCATAAAAGGCGGGAAGTACAAAAATGCATAATACTTATTGAATTCGTCTGCAAATGAAATTAAAAGTGTAATTTATATGTTTAGGGTAACACAATGAACATGTAGAAACGCTCAGTGAGGGTAGCATAGTAGAGGCGACAGGTTCCCTTTAACAGGGTTTATTACAAGGAAATATTTTTACATCCTATTTGCCGTTCAGTGGTGCAGTTATATGTTCTAAAGCCTTTTGTGGTGTAATAGTGGTAAAAGAAAAATAAATTTACCATTCAGAAGTGCAGTTATATGTTCTAAAGCCCTTTTTGGCGTGTATTAGTGGCAAAAATATATATATATATTTGCCATTCTGCGGATATGTTCTAAAGCCCTTTTTGGCATGCATTAGTGGGAAAAAGAAAAAGGACTTATTAGCCGTTGTGTGTTGAAGTGAGATAATTATAGCCCTTTTCTGGTGTGTATTAATGACAGAAAAAAAAATATTTGCCTTCAGAGGTGAAGTTCCATTGTACTACAGTCATTTACAGGGTGTATTAAAAAGATAGATACGTACATCCTATTAGCCGTTCTTTAGTGAATTGTGATTGTTATATTTTTTTTGGGGGGTCTATTAATAGGAAAAAGAATACAGGAAAATTGATGGGTGATTATAGACTTTCTTCTGTATGAACCGAATTTTGGCGATTAGCCATTCATTGGTGACATTTTTTTGTGAAACAGCATTTATGGGGAAAATTGATGGGTGATTGTAGAATTTCTTCTGTATGAACCAAATTACATTGATTAACAATTTATTTGCTGAAATTTTCTTGTGAAACAGCCTTTATGGGGAAAATTGATGGGTGATTGTAGACTTTCTTCTGTATGAACTGAATTACGTCGATTAGCCATTCAGTGGTGAAATGTGTTTGTGATACAGCCTTTTTTGGGAAATTGGTCGGTAGCTTTAACTAAGGCCATATGTCCTTTATGCCCCACTGGGTAAATGTGGTTCCTGCCCAGCCACACCAGCAACTTGGCCAGGTGACACCGCTTCTGCCTCCACGTTGTCACGCTGTTGGCCCTGTGACAATGTCCGCCTCTACCTCCTCATCCTCCACTGTGTCATCAGCCTGAACTGGAGGAAGAGGAGAAGGAGGAGGAGGACATTGGAGCACAAGCAATGTGTAGCAAAATAGGTGGTTTTTAGCCACAGGTGACAAAAAAGGAGGAGCAGGAGCAGCCAGAGAAGCTACAGGGCGATGAGGAAGACGAGTCAGAGGACCCAGACACACCGTGGCAGTATGCAGTGGAGATGGAAGCAGGGAGTCCCTCAGAGTCACTTGCAGAAATGGCCCGATGCATGCTCACTTGCTTGCGTAGTGACAGCTGAATTGTCACTATTCGGTAGAGGGTTGACTTCTGGATCTCCACCTTGTTGGACCCTTGCTACTGGTCCAAAATAGGGCTTTTTTTACACCTTCTGAGAGGGAGGACAAACTGAACTACTGTAGAGACATCCTATGTAGTCAGTTGGGCACTGCCTATCTGCACCATCGTCCATCTTCTCGCAGGTCTGACCGGGGGGGCAGGCTAGATCATCCATGGGGCCACATCAACACTTTGACAAAAGAGACCGGTTTCTTCTAGCTAAATGCCTCAGTTACTATTCTGATGCTGTCACCCGCCTGATGCCACACATCTGATGCCAAGTGCTCATTCTTTCCCCCACCATCTTCAGCTGGTAATGGTATTGCCACCGACCTTCCCACTCTGTCACCTTGCCACTGTGTGGTTTCATGATGCTGCTGTCACCTCCACACTATGTCACCTTGCCACTCTGTGGTATCCTGATGCTGCTTCCACCTCCACACTGTCATTGTGCCACTCTGTGGCCTCCTGATGCTGCCGCCATCTCCACACTCTGTCATTGTGCCACACTGTGGCCTCCTGATGCTGCCGCAACCTCCAGACTCTGTCATTGGGCCACTCTGTGGTCTCCTCATGCTGCTTCCACCTCACCACTATGTCATAGGGCAACTCTGTGGACTGTTCCCACCCTCCCCACTTCATGACTGGGCCACTATTTTGCCTTTCGGCCTGGCTGACATCATTTATTTGACCCTTCTTCTGATCTGTTAGAAGGAAGGAAATATGAGACGCACAAGGATGCTGTCTATGTAACAGCTGTAAGGCCTGCATGACATGGTCCCTATTTTGCATCAGAATTGGCTTATGATTTGGTAGCCAAAAGCAGGAGTGGGTACAAAACACAGAAGACAAGCAAATATTCTATTCACATGTCATATCTGCTTTGGATCCACTCCTGTTTCTTTGGCATTAGCAATACTGATGGATTGCTGACCGAATGAAGGTGGATGCTCAACAGACAGGATCCGTTTTTTGCGGGGGTTATTGTTCTGAACTTCTGATGGATCAGAGTAATGGCAAGAAAATCTGTGACATCAACACAAACTTTCTGTTGACACCCTCTCCACTCTGTTGGGGGGCTCTACTTATATAAGCGTTTAATAGAACAGGTTCTGTAGACATCTATGTGGAATTAGCTGATGACGGTGTAAAAGGAGTGCCCTTCTTATTGGCGCTAACATCGACCTGTAAGGCTGAGTTCATACTTGAGTTATTTGGTGAGTTTTGGCCCTGTGACTGCCAAAATAAGTGATGTGCGCAGTGGTTCCTGGCAACGCCTGTAATCTGCATGTCATACTGACTCACAGTAGTATTTCACTACCACAGCAGACTCCCTATGCGTGTTACTGCAAGGCACAGTGTTCTATACACTATAAAGGCTCTCTGCAGCCAGGAAATAGCAGTTTAACGCGATTTGCAGCAAATAAATTCGGATCAAACCCAATTTTTTGAAAAATTCGGCAAACCGGCCGAATCAAATTTTTGAAAACCTTCGCTCATCTATAAAGTCTATATATCCACTAAGTGAGTATCCCACAAAAAATAATACTTTGCAATGAATATTGCATTTTAAATAAAGTATGACTGCAATATATAAGCAATAAAAAAAAATATTGTTTTTTAATGCATTGTACATTTTCCTCTCTGTAGCACCCCTGCTGCTTCCCGTATAGCTATACCCCTGTTCTGTAAAAATCTGCAGGCAGCACTAACAGGAAAGGGAATGGCGAGGTTGACACAGAGCATACTAATACTAGAGTAAAGCAGTGTCCTCTGTTTTCCTCCTCCTTCAGCAGCTCTCTTGCCTTCGCTGTTATGTCCTTTTCTTCCACTTGCTCTCCTGTCCTCTACCCCCCACAACATTGCTTTCCTGCCACCCAGCTGTTCTGGCCCCCCTTGTAGCTGTTGGTCTCACTGCAGCTGTTGAATGGGTCACTCCGCTGCTCTTCAAGGATGGGACAGGGGCTTATTGGCCCTTATGCACCTATGATTGCATCCATATATGTTATGAATAAGCAAATTAATGCATCAATGTATGAAACATGTGTATGATAGTATCCATGTATGTGGTGAATAATATGTGATAAGACAGGTGCACTCTGTGGTCTTACTAAACCCTCAAACTGATAATTGAGAGATTAGGCAACATATCCTATTCTGGAGGACATGTCTCAGCCCGAGCACCCCGCCAAGGTTTCTCAAGTAGCTCGGGTCTTAACACTCACCTACCTGTGCCATATGGGCCATACCAGGGGCCAGTGTGCGAATTACAGGAGCGTGAGGTCCGACTCACAGACAACTCACCAGTTACCTCCAGCATGTAACCATGCTAGCAATGGGAGAAGGGAGGAGTCTGCGAGTCCCACTCAAGACTGGCTGATATGGCCCAGGTCTCGCAGGTGCACCTAAATGTAGCCTATGGATGGCAAAACAGGCACATTTAAATTGGAGTTTATACACCTCCAGGCATCTCTATATACAAACAAACTGAAAAAATGGCGTGGTATTAAACAGACAGAAAATGCTCAAACCCATATGCAGTTGTGCATATATATACAGGGGAGCAAATCTTGCACTTGTGTCTCGTCAGTAATGGTGATCCACAGCAAAAATGCATACAGTGGAGGATGCCCGCAGTGGACCACAAGTACCACAATAAACATCCTACACAAGATAGCAATTATGTAGATGTGATACCCAATATAACAATATAATAATATTTGCAAAGACAGGTGCACTCTGCGGTCTTACTAAACCCTCAAACTGATATTAAAATTGAGAGATTAGCTAACATATCCTACTAGGAATAGAGTAATGAGCGAGCACTCATACACTTGGCAACCAAATTGACATGTGCAGAAAATATTTATTATATCCCCATAAAATACAAGTAATAAAATTTATAAGAACAATGTAGCAATAATATACAACATTACAGTCACATATTGTGGTAGATATGATCAACACTATATTCATATGACTCAATAGTGTCGATAAATTCAATAATATATATCACACCAAGAAACTTCAAGTATATGCTGTTATTTGGGAAGAGGGGGTATTATCTTCTAGCGCTCTATCCCAATTTGGGAAACTGAATGTCACTGAAAATGCTGTAGGTGTATTCACTGGGAGCGCAATATGTTCATAAAGTGTCCACAGGAATCCTGATAATGTGAAAAGTCTCTTATAGCTGATCCTTTTAAGCTCGATATGAGCTTTGGATTGGAGAAAACTTTAAATCGATGTTTGGCTTACCGTCTAGCGTCTGCTGTCTCCCTATTGCTTCAATGGAGCTTTAAATATTTGCCGGCTTATTCAGTCGCTCCATACAGCAAGCTGGTTTAAATTTCGCAGGAGTTCCAAAGATCGCAGGAGTTGCCACTCTGTTCCGCAATTTCCTTTGGTGCAGCTTTCGACGATAAGAATAGTTAATCCTTTACTGTAGAGATTTTCTTCTGTATGGCCATACAGTATTATCGGAGGCTTTTCAATGCAGGTACATCACTTGTTTCACCATACGCGTTACGGGTAGATTCACTCTCCCTTCCTCAGTGGTCAAGTGTCTGCCTGCTCTGCCTCCATTTTTATCCATTCCTTTGATTGCTTCCCAAATCTCGGACACCTGTTGTTCATGCTACTCCCAGTTTGCAAGGGAATCCTCCCACATAATCAAGGGATAATTCTATACAGCCTTGATTTAAAAAAAAAATAAAAAAAATATATATATATTTTTTTTTCCTCTTGCAGTTTCCATGCGTTTTTTATGCGTTTTTTGGGGACACATGCGTTTTTTGGCCCAGATGTCCCAATTGGTGTGATATATCATTATGTGAAATATAAACTTGATATCTGATTGCCAACACTTATAAAATGACTTTTTATAATAAAATATTATTAAACAAATTTTCAAGATTAAAATATCAATATAAGAATATAAAACAATAAATAATAAATGTGAGGAATCTTGAAAGTTTCATAGGAATCCTAGAGTTTGATACAATTATTCGGATTTGATAGAGAAAGAAGGGTGGGTATCTCGGAGCCAAGGACACGTCGCAGCGCCGATAGACGGCCTAGCATGCGACGTGCCGTCGGCCTCGAGACATCCAACCTACATAAATCCAAAAATTTCCAACTCCGAATTAAGGCCTTTCGGTTGTAGAGATCCAAATTCATAAATGCGTCTGGATTCTATCCTAGACATTTGTCTGATAAAATCACCGCCTCTCCAGTGTTTCTCCACCTTCTCCAGTGCCGTAAACACCAGACTTGATGGATCCTGATTATGCATCTCTTTATAATGTTTAGATAGGGAATGTTTATCGTACCCCTTCCTGATGTTGGCAATATGTTCGGCCACTCTTTTTTTGAATGGCCTCTTGGTACGTCCTATATATTGTCTGATACCCACCCTTCTTTCTCTATCAAATCCGAATAATTGTATCAAACTCTAGGATTCCTATGAAACTTTCAAGATTCCTCACATTTATTATTTATTGTTTTATATTCTTATATTGATATTTTAATCTTGAAAATTTGTTTAATAATATTTTATTATAAAAAGTCATTTTATAAGTGTTGGCAATCAGATATCAAGTTTATATTTCACATAATGATATATCACACCAATTGGGACATCTGAGCCAAAAAACGCATGTGTCCCCAAAAAACGCATAAAAAACGCATGGAAACTGCAAGAGGAAAAAAAAAATTTTTTTTTTTTTTTTTTTTTTTTTAAATCAAGGCTGTATAGAATTATCCCTTGATTATGTGGGAGGATTCCCTTGCAAACTGGGAGTAGCATGAACAACAGGTGTCCGAGATTTGGGAAGCAATCAAAGGAATGGATAAAAATGGAGGCAGAGCAGGCAGACACTTGACCACTGAGGAAGGGAGAGTGAATCTACCCGTAACGCGTATGGTGAAACAAGTGATGTACCTGCATTGAAAAGCCTCCGATAATACTGTATGGCCATACAGAAGAAAATCTCTACAGTAAAGGATTAACTATTCTTATCGTCGAAAGCTGCACCAAAGGAAATTGCGGAACAGAGTGGCAACTCCTGCGATCTTTGGAACTCCCGCGAAATTTAAACCAGCTTGCTGTAGGGAGCGACTGAATAAGCCGGCAAATATTTAAAGCTCCATTGAAGCAATAGGGAGACAGCAGACGCTAGACGGTAAGCCAAATATCGATTTAAAGTTTTCTCCAATCCAAAGCTCATATCGAGCTTAAAAGGATATGCTATAAGAGACTTTTCACATTATCAGGATTCCTGTGGACACTTTATGAACATATTGCGCTCCCAGTGAATACACCTACAACATTTTTAGTGACATTCAGTTTCCCAAATTGGGATAGAGCGCTAGAAGATAATACCCCCTCTTCCCAAATAACAGCATATACTTGAAGTTTCTTGGTGTGATTTATATTATTGAATTTATCGACACTATTGAGTCATATGAATATAGTGTTGATCATATCTACCACAATATGTGACTGTAATGTTGTATATTATTGCTACATTGTTCTTATAAATTTTATTACTTGTATTTTATGGGGATATAATAAATATTTTCTGCACATGTCAATTTGGTTGCCAAGTGTATGAGTGCTCGCTCATTACTCTATTACTACATTTGCCTTTAAGAGAGGGTGGGGTGATTCCCTCTATATGAGCTTGCAGCACCATACCTTAACTACTTGCTAGTGAGCCACCACAACCTACCGCTATTTTTTGTACATCCTACTAGGAACATATCAAAATTTTTATTTTATTTTTTGGTACAGGTACACTTCAAATATTTAGTTTTAAAAGAACATGTAATGCTGCTTCAGTCTCTTTTGAGCGTAGGAATGCATTTTTCATTACTTTTAAAGCTTTTTAAATTCTATCCTGCTAAATAATTTGACATATATTTGACATTGATTAGGCCACTGCATAATATTACTTTAAGCTCTTAGTCCAGCATTTGTTCTACCATGTGCTTGGAGTCATTGTTGTCCCATAGGTATACTGAAAATTACAGCAGGATTCCCATGAAGGTTTATCTATATTGTGCTGTTCCCATGTACTCTCAGCTGCCAGTGTTTGTAAAAGAGGAATATCTCCATATAATTCTGCTCCCTCAAGTTCACCTCGCAGCAGGTAGATACAGTAATATTATCATTATATACAGTATTTGAACTAAGACTCATGGTACAGATTAGGAACAAGAGGCTCAGTCTTCATCCCATCAGACTTCAATAGAGTCAATTTTTAAGGTGCACAATGTTGTGTATTATATACTGTACCATGGGTTTCTCTAATATTGCTACTAGAGTTGAGCGGACACCTGGATGTTCGGGTTCGACGGGTTCGGCCGAACTTCACAAAAAAGTTTGAGTTCAGGACCCGAACTTGACCCCGAACCCCATTGAAGTCAATGGGGACCCAAACTTTTGAGCACTAAAATGGCTGTAAAAATGTCATGGAAAGGGCTAGAGGGCTGCAAATTGCATCAAAATGTGGTTAAGAGCATGGCAAGTGCTCTGCAAACATATGTGGATAGGGAAATGACTTTAAATAACATAAATAACATCTTGATCTAGGAGGACGAGGTCCATATGGAGTAGGAGGTTGAGGAGGCGGTGGATGTGGCGGTGTAGGTGGAAGCGGCGGTGGAGGAGGAGGAGGTAGCCTACACTGCTTTTTGGTTTTAAATTTATTTATATTTTTTTAAATTAGGGTACACCCCAAAACATTGGGAAATATAACCTGTGATAACCCCCTGCTGTCATGCTAAACACACGTTCAGACAAAACACTGGCTGCAGGGCAGGCCAGCACCTCCAAGGGGTAAAGGGCAAGCTCAGGCCATGTGCCCAATTTGGAGACCCAGAAGTTGCAGGGGCTGACCCCAGTCAGTTTGTGTAGGTGCATGCAAAATTACTGCCCCACCATGTCGCACGTCCCCGTGATGTTCACGATCCAATTGTATATCTGCTCTATCAACTTTCGATGTTCTTTTCTGTGCCTACCATGATGATCACGGGTAGCGGGGAATCAGGGTTCCACGCCGGAGAGGGAGCGTGAGAAAGAGAGACCACATCCAAGGGAGGATTAATTTTTTTAAATTTAAAATTATAGAGTTGAATTATGGGACAAATTATTAAAGCATAAAAGTGGGACAACTTTTTAAAGTTTAAGCATTAAATGAAAGGATGTGGCGCGCATTAATTACTTAATTAATAAAATTTTATTCCCTGTCAACTATGCAGAGCAGGGGTTTCTATCCGGCAAAATTTGAAAAATGTCACCTGACAATGTAATTGACGATTTTTTTAAATTTATGTTCCTGTCACTTATGTAGAGGTGCCCCAGTGACATCCACCATCCATTTGGATATCTTCTCTATCAACTTTCAATGTTCTCTTCTGAGCCTACCATGTTGATCACAGTTATCGGCGAATCAGGGTTCCACGCCGGAGAGGGAGCGTGAGAAAAAGAGACCAAATTTAAGGGATCGAGCGGAAATGTGGTAAAAGCTGTTAAATTGCAAATGTGGGACAAATTACAGAAGCCCAAATGTGGGCCAGAAGAGTAAAGCTGAATTATGTGAAAAATTATTGAGTTTAAAATTTTGGACAAATTACAGAAGCCCAAATGTGGGCCAGAAGAGTAAAGCGGAATTATGGAAAAAAAATTGGAGGCGAAAATTTTTGACAAATTACAGAAGCCCAAATGTGGGCCAGAAGAGTAAAGTGGGAAAAGCTGTTAAAGCGCAAATGTGGTACAAATTACAGAAGCCCAAATGTGGGCCAGAAAAGTAAAGCAGGATTATAGGAAAAATTATTGAGGCGAAAATTTGGGACAAATTACAGAAGCCCAAATGTGGGTCAGAAGAGTAAAGCGGAAATGTGGGAAAAGCCGTTAAAGCGCAAATGTGGTACAAATTTCAGAAGCCCAAATGTGGGCCAAAAGAGTAAAGTGGAAATGTGGGACAAAGTATTGAAGCGCAAATGTTGGCCAAAAGAGTAAAGCGGAAATGTGGGACAAATTATTGAAGCGCCAATGTGGTACAACTAGCTAAAGTTTAACCACTTCAGCCCCCAGTGCTTAAACACCCTGAAAGACCAGGCCACTTTTTACACTTCTGACCTACACTACTTTCACCGTTTATTGCTCGGTCATGCAACTTACCACCCAAATGAATTTTACCTCCTTTTCTTCTCACTAATAGAGCTTTCATTTGGTGGTATTTCATTGCTGCTGACATTTTTACTTTTTTTGTTATTAATCGAAATTTAACGATTTTTTTGCAAAAAAATGACATTTTTCACTTTCAGTTGTAAAATTTTGCAAAAAAAACAAGATCCATATAGAAATTTTGCTCTAAATTTATAGTTCTACATGTCTTTGATAAAAAAAAAATGTTTGGGTAAAAAAAAAATGGTTTGGGTAAAAGTTATAGCGTTTACAAACTATGGTACAAAAATGTGAATTTCCGCTTTTTGAAGCAGCTCTGACTTTCTGAGCACCTGTCATGTTTCCTGAGGTTCTACAATGCCCAGACAGTACAAACACCCCACAAATGACCCTATTTCGGAAAGTACACACCCTAAGGTATTCGCTGATGGGCATAGTGAGTTCATCGAACTTTTTATTTTTTGTCACAAGTTAGCGGAAAATGATGATTTTTTTTTTTTTTTTTTTTTCTTACAAAGTCTCATATTCCACTAACTTGTGACAAAAAATAAAAACTTCTATGAACTCACTATGCCCATCACGAAATACCTTGGGGTCTCTTCTTTCCAAAATGGGGTCACTTGTGGGGTAGTTATACTGCTCTGGCATTCTAGGGGCCCAAATGTGTGGTAAGGAGTTTGAAATCAAATTCTGAAAAAAATGACCTGTCAAATCCAAAAGGTGCTCTTTGGAATATGGGCCCCTTTGCCCACCTAGGCTGCAAAAAAGTGTCACACATCTGGTATCTCCGTACTCAGGAGAAGGTGGGGAATGTGTTTTGGGGTGTCATTTTACATATACCCATGCTGGGTGAGAGAAATATCTTGGCAAAAGACAACTTTTCCCATTTTTTTATACAAAGTTGGCATTTGACCAAGATATTTATCTCACCCAGCATGGGTATATATAAAATGACACCCCAAAACACATTCCCCACCTTCTCCTAAGTACGGAGATACCAGATGTGTGACACTTTTTTGCAGCCTAGGTGGGCAAAGGGGCCCATATTCCAAAGAGCACCTTTCGGATTTGACAGGTCATTTTTTTCAGAATTTGATTTCAAACTCCTTACCACACATTTGGGCCCCTAGAATGCCAGGGCAGTATAACTACCCCACAAGTGACCCCATTTTGGAAAGAAGACACCCCAAGGTATTCCGTGAGGGGCATGGCGAGTTCCTAGAATTTTTTATTTTTTGTCACAAGTTAGTGGAAAATGATGATTTATTTTTTTTTATTTTTTTTCATACAAAGTCTCATATTCCACTAACTTGTGACAAAAAATAAAAACTTCCATGAACTCACTATGCCCATCAGCGAATACCTTGGGGTCTCTTCTTTCCAAAATGGGGTCACTTGTGGGGTAGTTATACTGCCCTGGCATTCTAGGGGCCCAAATGTGTGGTAAGGAGTTTGAAATCAAATTCAGTAAAAAATGACCTATGAAATCCAAAAGGTGCTCTTTGGAATGTGGGCCCCTTTGCCCACCTAGGCTGCAAAAAAGTGTCACACATCTGGTATCCCCGTACTCAGGAGAAGTTGAGGAATGTGTTTTGGGGTGTCTTTTTACATATACCCATGCTGGGTGAGATAAATATCTTGGTCAAATGCCAACTTTGTATAAAAAAATGGGAAAAGTTGTCTTTTGCCAAGATATTTCTCTCACCCAGCATGGGTATATGTAAAATGACACCCCAAAACACATTCCCCACCTTCTCCTGAGTACGGAGATACCAGATGTGTGACACTTTTTTGCAGCCTAGGTGGGCAAAGGGGCCCATATTCCAAAGAGCACCTTTCGGATTTGACAGGTCATTTTTTTCAGAATTTGATTTCAAACTCCTTACCACACATTTGGGCCCCTAGAATGCCAGGGCAGTATAACTACCCCACAAGTGACCCCATTTTGGAAAGAAGAGACCCCAAGGTATTCGCTGATGGGCATAGTGAGTTCATGGAAATTTTTATTTTTTGTCACAAGTTAGTGGAATATGAGACTTTGTATGAAAAAAAAAAAAAAAAAAAATCATCATTTTCCACTAACTTGTGACAAAAAATAAAAAATTCTAGGAACTTGCCATGCCCCTCACGGAATACCTTGGGGTGTCTTCTTTCCAAAATGGGGTCACTTGTGGGGTAGTTATACTGCCCTGGCATTTTCCAGGGGCCCTAATGTCTGGTAAGTAGGTAAATGACCTGTGAAATCCGAAAGGTGCTCTTTGGAATGTGGGCCCCTTTGCCCACCTAGGCTGCAGAAAAGTGTCACACATCTGGTATCTCCGTACTCAGGAGAAGGTGGGGAATGTGTTTTGGGGTGTCATTTTACATATACCCATGCTGGGTGAGAGAAATATCTTGGCAAAAGACAACTTTTCCCATTTTTTTTTATACAAAGTTGGCATTTGACCAAGATATTTATCTCACCCAGCATGGGTATATGTAAAATGACACCCCAAAACATATTCCCCAACTTCTGCTGAATACGGAGATACCACATGTGTGACACTTTTTTGCAGCCTAGGTGGGCAAAGGTGCCCAAATTCCTTTTAGGAGGGCATTTTTAGACATTTGGATACCAGACTTCTTCTCACGCTTTGGGGCCCCTAAAATGCCAGGGCAGTATAAATACCCCACATGTGACCCCATTTTGGAAAGAAGACACCCCAAGGTATTCAATGAGGGGCATGGCGAGTTCATTGAAAAAAAAATTTTTGGCACAAGTTAGCGGAAATAGATTTTTTTTATTTTGTTCTCACAAAGTCTCCCTTTCCGCTAACTTGGGACAAAAATTTCAATCTTTCATGGACTCAATATGCCCCTCAGCGAATACCTTGGGGTGTCTTCTTTCCAAAATGGTGTTATTTGTGGGGTGTTTGTACTGCCCTGGCATTTGAGGGTCTCCGCAATCATTACATGTATGCCCAGCATTAGGAGTTTCTGCTATTCTCCTTATATTGAGCATACGGGTAATGAGATTTTTTTTTTCCGTTCAGCCTCTGGGCTGAAAGAAAAAAAATGAACGGCACAGATTTCTTCATTCGCATCGATCAATGTGGATGAAAAAATCTCTGCCAAAAAAAGAAAAAGGAGGGGAAAGGCGTCTGCCAGGACATAGGAGCTCCGCCCAACATCCATACCCACTTCAGCTCGTATGCCCTGGCAAACCAGATTTCTCCATTCACATCAATCGATGTGGATGAATAAATCATTGCCGGGATTTTTTTTTTTATATATACAAAGTGTTTGCCAAAGTATATGAACACCGCCACCTCCTCAGCTCATATGCCTTGGCAAACGTATCTTTTACTGCAGAGGAGAAATCTCGTCTTGCAGCGCCGCATACACCGACTTGCGTGTAATCTGACAGCAGCGCAATGCTTCTGTCCGAATGCACATCAGTGCTGCAGCTAGTCGATCGGTTGGTCCACCTGAAAGGTAAAAAAAACAAAACAAAAAAGAAAAAACCAGGCCGCAAAGCAATAACTTTATTAACTGTTGAACAGAACATAGAAACTTTTTTTAAACTTTTTTAACTGAACATTTAACTTTTTTACTTACCGGTATTTTTTTTTTTGTTTAGTTTTTTTTACCTTTTATAGAACAAACCTCTCCTTCCCCATGGGACAATGTGCAAAGCGCAAATCGCCCAAAGATGTGGCGAAGTACGTTATGCACTTTATCCCAGGTGAAAGGAGAGGTTTGCAGCAGCTGTGAGTGAATGGGCCCTAATAGCCCTGTGTGCCTGTCCTGGTGAGATGTGATCCCTATGCTAGGTGTACCTGTGTGTGGTACTTCCGGAAACACTCTCCATAGCATAGGGCAGGGTGGTCAGCACAGTCAGGACAGAAATAGCGGGTGTCACGCCTTATTCCACTCCTGCTACAGACACGACATCTTTTTCGGGGTGACGGTTGGGTTGAGGTACCAGGAACGACACTGGGGAAATGTCGCTCGTGTAGACGGCTAACTACACTGGTGGATGGGGCCACGGAACCTCCTGGGTAAAGGAGGTTCTCGATGATCTCTTCCTGGAATTTGAGGAAGGATCCTGTTCTCCCAGCCTTACTGTAGAGAACAAAACTATTGTAGAGCGCCAATTGAATTAAATATACAGACACCTTCTTATACCAGCGTCTGGTTCTGCGGGAAACTAAATACGGAGACAACATCTGGTCATTGAAGTCCACCCCTCCCATGAGCGCATTATAGTCGTGGACACAGAGGGGCTTTTCAATGACACGGGTTGCTCGCTCAATTTGGATTGTCGTGTCTGCGTGAATGGAGGAGAGCATGTAAACGTCACGCTTGTCTCTCCATTTCACCGCGAGCAGTTCTTCGTTACACAAGGCAGCCCTCTGCCCCCTTGCAAGACGGGTGGTTACAAGCCGTTGGGGGAAGCCCACGCGACTAGTTCGCGCGGTGCCACAGGCGCAAATCCGTTCTATAAACAAATGCCTAAAGAGGGCCACACTTGTGTAGAAATTGTCCACATAAAGATGGTACCCCTTGCCGAATAAGGGTGACACCAAGTCCCAGACTGTCTTCCCACTGCTCCCCAGGTAGTCAGGGCAACCGACCGGCTCCAGGGTCTGATCTTTTCCCTCATAGATCCGAAATTTGTGGGTATAGCCTGTGGCCCTTTCACAGAGCTTATACAATTTGACCCCATACCGGGCACGCTTGCTTGGGATGTATTGTTTGAAGCCAAGGCGCCCGGTAAAATGTATTAGGGACTCGTCTACGCAGATGTTTTGCTCAGGGGTATACAAATCTGCAAATTTCAGGTTGAAATGGTCTATGAGGGGCCGAATTTTGTGGAGCCGGTCAAAAGCAGGGTGGCCTCTGGGACGGGAGGTGGTATTGTCGCTAAAATGCAGAAAACGTAGGATGGTCTCAAATCGTGTCCTGGACATAGCAGCAGAGAACATGGGCATGTGATGAATTGGGTGCGTTGACCAATATGACCGCAATTCATGCTTTTTTGTCAGGCCCATGTTGAGGAGAAGGCCCAAAAAAATTTTAAGTTCGGAAACTTGGACTGGTTTCCACCGGAAAGGCTGGGCATAATAGCTTCCCGGGTTAGCGGTTATAAATTGTGTGGCATACTGGTTGGTCTCTGCCACGACTAAGTCCAAGAGCTCCGCAGTCAAGAACAGCTCAAAAAATCCCAGGGCCGAACCGATTTGAGCCGTCTCAACCCGAACTCCAGACTGGGCGGTGAAAGGGGGAACTACTGGTGCGGCTGAAGTTGGTGACTGCCAATCAGGATTTGCCAGCACCTCAGGGACTCTAGGGGCTCTACGGGCCTGTCTTTGCGGTGGCTGCGACGGGGTAACTATTGCACGTGCCACCGTACCAGCTTCAACTGCCCTTCTGGTGCTCGCTACTTCACCATGTTGTACGGCAGTGCTGGTACTAGGTCCAGGAAGGGCTGCGCTGCTGGTGTATGCCTCACCACGTGATCCGGCAGCGACAGCCCCACTCTGCTGCTCTTGAAGCGGATCCTGCGTAACCTGTGGTCTAGCGACATGGGGCCGGGTACGCCTGGTGCTGCCAGGGACCTCCACCTCCTCGTCCGAACTTTGGGTCAGAGAGCCACTGCTTTCCACAGGTTCATATTCTGACCCGCTAGATTCGTCAGATGAGGGTTCCCACTCCTCATCCGACTGGGTCAGAATCCTGTAGGCCTCTTCAGAAGAATACCCCCTGTTTGACATTTTGGACTACTAAATTTAGGGGTATTCCCTGAGACTACCCAAGAAAAAAAGCAAACCTGTCTTACAAAGGGGAGGCTAGCGAAGTACCGGAGGCTGCTGCGGTTGATAAAAAATATCAAAACTGATTTTTTTTATCGCCGCAGTGCGTGTAAAATGAATGTGCAGTGATCAAAAAATATATATTTTTTGTCACTGCGGTGGGGCGGGCGTGGGTGAACGCACGTGTGGGCGACCGATCAGGCCTGATCGGGCAAACACTGCGTTTTGGGTGGAGGGCAAACTAAAGTGACACTAATACTATTATAGATCTGACCGTGATCAGTTTTGATCACTTACAGATACTATAAAAGTACAAATGCTGATTAGCGATACGCTAAACAGCGAATAAAAGTGACTGCGGTGCGGTGGGCTGGGCGCTAACTGACGCTAACTACCTAACCAAGGGGCCTAAACTATCCCTAAAACCTAACAGCCAATACCAGTGAAAAAAAAAAAGTGACAGTTTACACTGATCACTTTTTTTCCTTTCACTAGTGATTGACAGGGGCGATCAAAGGGGTGATCAAAGGGTTAATTGGGGTGCAGGTGGGTGATCTGGGGCTAAGGTGTAGTGTTGGTGCTACTCACAGTTCAGTCTGCTCCTGTGCTGGATCCAACCGACGAAAAGGACCAGCACAGGAGCAGACAAGCCATATAACAGATCATATTTACTAATATGATCTGTTATATGACTTTGGATTGGATTTTTTGAAAATCGCCAGCCTGCCAGCCAATGATCGTTGCTGGCAGGCTGGTGACGAAATACTTCTTTTAATTTTGCCGGCCCGCGATGCGCATGCGCGGGCCGGCTTTGAGCGAAATCTCGCGTCTCGCGAGATGACGCGTATATGCGTGACTCTGCGCAGCGCTGCCACCTCCGGAACGCAATCCTGCGTTAGGCGGTCCGGAGGTGGTTAAGCATTGAATCAAAGGAGGTTTTTTTAAATTTTATTCACTGTCACCTATGCAGAGCAGGGGTTTATTCACGTCTAAAATTGTATAAAGTCAACCCAAGAATGTAACAGAAAAATTTGTGAAATTTATTAACCTGTCTACTTGGTAGAGGAGGGGTATATTACACCCAAAAATTGGTGAATTTCACCCAAAAATGTAACAGACAAATTTTTTTTTTTTTTTACCTGTCTACTCGGTATAGCAGTGGTACATCACACCCAAAAATTGTTGAATTTCAACTGAAAATGTAACTGCCAATTATTTTTTTTTAACATGTCTACTAGGTATAGCAGTGGTACATAAAACCCAAAAATGTATGAATTTCACCGGAAAATGTAACTGACTATTTATTTATTTTTTAACCTGTCTACTAGGTATAGCAGTGGTACATCACACCCAAAAATTGGTGAATTTCACCGGAAAATGTAACAAACAAAGTAGTGAAATGACATAAAATAAAATACGAACAAATAAATAAAAAAATTTGATTTATGAGGTGGAGTTCCATATGGAGTAGGAGTTTGATGAGGCGGTGGATGTAGCAGTGTAGGTGGAAGCGGTGGTGAAGGAGGACGAGGTAGCCAACACAGGTTTTTAGTTTTAATTGAATTTTTTAAAATTAGGGTACATTCCAAAAGAGTGTGAAATATCCAAAATGCAAGAATGAGCAATTGTGCTGCAGTATAACAATGGCTGTGGACAGGCAGCTGCGCATGTCTGTGATGACGCCTCCTGCCGTGCTAAACACACGTTCAGATAATACACTGGCTGCACAGCAGGCCAGCACCTCCAAGGCGTAAAGGGCAAGCTCAGGCAATGTGCCCAATTTGGAGACCCAGAAGTTGAAGGGGGCAGACCCGTCATTCAGTACATGTAGGTGTGTGCACACATACTGCTCCACCATGTTGGTGAAATGCTGCCTCCTGCTAAGACGTTCCATATCAGCTGGCGTTGCTGGTTGTTGTGGCGTGCTGACAAAGCTTTTCCAAATTTCGGCCATGCTAACCCTGCCTTCAGAGGTGCTGGTGGTGCCCCAGCTGCGTTGGCGACCTCTTCCTCGTCCTCTGCCTTCGCCTTGTGCTTCCACTGTGCCCCCGCTGTCAGGTGGGAATGCCACCAGCTGCATGTCTACCAGCGTGCGCTTGTACTCGCGCATCTTATGATTACGCTCCAGTGATGGAATTAAGGACGGTACGTTGTCCTTGTAACGGGGATCCAGTAGCATGGCCACCCAGTAACAAGTTAGAATGTGGGCAACTCGACGGTCGTTGCGGAGACACTGCAGCATGTAATCGCTCATGTGTGCCAGGCTTCCCAGAGGCAACGAAAAGCTGTCCTCTGTGGGAGGTGTATCGTCTGTGTCCTCTGTATCCCCCCAGCCACGCACCAGTGATGGCCATGAGCTGGTCTGGGTGCCAACCTGCAGTTAACGCGGTTCCTCCTCCTCCATCTCCTCCTCCTCATTTTCTACCTCGTCATCCTCCAGAACTGTGCTCTGGCTGGACAATTGTGTACCTGGCGTTTGTGGGTGCAGGAACCCACCCTCTGAGCCACTTGTGAATGACTGGCCGGAAACCCTACGAAATGATCCCTCTTCCTCCTCCTCCTGTGCCACATCCTCTTCCATCATCGATAGCGTTTTTTCAAGGAGGCATAGAAGTGGGATAGTTACGCTGAGAACGGCGTTATCGGCACTGGCCATGTTGGTGGAGTACTCGAAACAGCGCAACAAAGAACACAGGTCTCACATGGAGGCCCAGTCATTTGTGGTGAAGTGGTGCTGTTCCGCCGAGCGACTCACCCGTCCGTGCTGCAGCTGAAACTCCACTATCAACTGCTGCTGCTCGCATAGTCTGACCAGCATGTGCAAGGTGGAGTTCCACCTTGTGGGCACGTCGCATATGAGGCGGTGAGCGGGAAGGCCGAAGTTACATTGCAGCGCTGCAGAACGCCGACAGCGCGCACAGACGGCCCGCACTTTATGCAGCAGCTCTGACATATCGGGGTAATTTTTAAGGAATCTCTGCACCACCAAATTCAGCACATGTGCCAGGCAAGGGATGTGCATCAAACCGGCTAGTCCCAGAGCTGCTATGAGATTTCGCCCATTATCGGACACTTCCAGGCCGGGCATGAGGCTCACTGGCACCAACCACTCATCGGTCTGTTGTTTAAGGCCCGTACACAGCTCCTGCGCGGTGTGGGGTTTGTCTTCCAAACAGATACGTTTTAAAACTGCCTGCTGTCGTTTACCCCTGGCTGTGCTGAAGTTGGTGGTGAAGGTGTTACGCTGACCGGATGAGGAGCTGGTAGAGGATGAGGAAGCAGAGTAGGAGGAGGAAGCACCAGGAGGCAAACTGAAGCGCCTTGCAATCCTAGGTGGTGGAAGGACATGCGCCAAACTGCTATCTGCCTCAGGCCCAGCCGCCACTGCATTTACCCAGTGTGCCGTTATGGAGATATAACGTCCCTGACCATGCTTACTAGTTCACATATCCGTAGTGAGGTGCACCTTGCCACAAATGGTGTTGCGCAGTGCACACCTGATTTTGTCCCCTACTTGGTTGTGCAGGGAAGGGATGGCTCGCCTGGAAAAGTAGTGGCGGCTGGGCACGACGTACTGTGGGACAGCCACCGCCATAAGGCCTTTAAAATTATCCGTCTCCACGAGACGGAATGACAGCATTTTGAAGGCCAGTAAATTAGAAATGCTGGCATTCAGGGCTAGTGATCGCGGGTGGGTAGGGGGGTACTTCCTTTTCCTCTCCAGCGTTTGGGAGATGGAGATCTGAACGCTTCTGTGGGACATTGTGGAGATGCTAGGTGACCCAGGTGTTGGTGTTGCTGGAAGATCCTGCGGGGTGGCAAGTGGCACTGTCACTCCAGAGGTGGATGAAGAGGCCGAGACTGCAGCAGAAGAGGAAGCAGGAAAAGCCAGAGACCTTTCTTGGTTTTTGAGGTGTCTACTCCACTGCAGCTCGTGCTTTGCACTTAAATGCCTGGTCATGCAGGTTGTGCTCAGGTTGAGAACGTTTATGCCTCGCTTCAGGCTCTGATTGCACAGCGTGCAAACCACTCGTGTCTTGTCGTCAGCACATGTCTGAAGAACTGGCACGCCAGGGAACTCCTTGGAGCTGGCTTTGGTGTGCTCGGTCCCTTGCTGCGGTGGGCAGTAGCAGGCGTACTGTCTAGAGGACGGCCACTTCGCTTTTGCACCCTGCTCCTTCTTCTGCTGTGCTGGTGGCTCTGTGCTACCACCGCCTCTTCATCCGAACTACATAGGTCACTCGCATGACCTTGATTCCATGTGGGGTCGAGGACCTCATCGTCCTCCACATCATCTTCCACCCAGTCTTCACCCCTGCTCTCCTTGTCAGTCTGCACACTTTCGAAAGCCCCAGAAGTTGGCACCTGTGTTTCGTCATCATCCGAGACGTGCTGCGATGGTCTGGAAAGATAAGTGGTTGGGCATCGGTGCACTCAATCTCTTCCTCTTCTGGGGCAGGACTAGGTGGATGGCCCTGGGAAACCCTGCTAACAGAGTCATCAAAAAGCAGAAGAGACTGCTGCATGACTTGGGGCTCAGACTGCTTGGCTGATTTGCAAGGGGGTGAGGTAAAAGACTAATGGACATTGGCTGCAGGTGTCAACTGTGGTCTTTCAGCATGAGACTGGTTGGGAGACAATGTGAAGGAACTGGAGCAACTGTCAGCAACCCAATCTACTATCGCCTGTACTTGTTCAGGCCTCACCATTCGTAGAGTCGCATTAGGCCCGACCAAATACCGCTGCAGGTTCTGTCTCCTACTCGCACCTGAGGAAAGGGGTTTCACTTGTGCGTGTAGCTGGCACAGATCGACCACGTCCTCTCCCTGCAACAGGAGCTCCACCAGCAGCACTACAACATGGGCCACATCCCTTTTTTGACGCTCTCCTCATATTTCTCTAATTTAGGATCTTGCCCTAAATGGGTGTTTAATTAATAGTAGAATAGAACGACAGTATGTACAGGGTGTATCTCACACGCCCTGAACCAGACTAGGCCTCAATTAAATTTGTTTGCCAAAAATGGCTGAATAAATACCTGTATTTAAAGGGAATTTCAAACGTCTTGATGATGTAAGGGCGCAACAATTGTGTATTTTGCCCCAAAATGGGTGTTTTATTAATTGAAGAATATAAGCCCGGTATATACAGGGTGTATCTCAAACAGCCTGACCCACACTAGGCCGCAATTAAAGATTTGTGCACAAAATGGCGGAATTTCAAATACCTGAATAGAACCACACTATGTAAAGGCTGTATCTCGCAATGACATATGCAGCAAAGGCTGCAAAATAAACTTTTTTTTTCCCCAAACGGGTGTTAGTTTAATAACTGAATATGATAGCAGTATATAACCCTGGAATTTCAAACGTGCTGATGCTGCAAGGGCGCAACAATTGTGTATTTTGCCCCAAAATGGTGTTTTATTAATAGAAGAACATAAGCCCTGTATATACAGGGTGTATCTCATACGGCCTGACCCACACTAGGCCGCAATTAAAGTTTTGTGCACAAAATAGCGGTATTTCAAATACCTGAATAGAACCCCTGTATTTAAAGGGTGTATCTCACACGCCCTGATCCACACTAGGATGCTATCAAATAATTGTGCACTGACTAATCCAGTTGTTGTATATTGCCAAAAAAGTGTTTTTTTGGTAACAGAATATGAAAGCTGTATATATTAAACTTGAATTTAACACTTGCAGATCTGGAAAATAGTGGTTTTTGGCAAAAAAAAGTGTGTTTTTAAAAACCCAGAAAATAATAGCTGTATTTCTAGCTTAAATTGCACACTTACTAATCCAGATGTTGTATATTGCCAAAAAAGTGTTTTTTGGTAACAGAATATGAAAGATGTATATATTAAACTTGAATTTAACACTTGCAGATCTGGAAAATAGTGTTTTTTGGCAAAAAAAGTGTGTTTTTAAAAACCCAGAAAATGATGGCTGTATTTCTGGCTTAAATTGCACACTGACTAACCCAGATGTTGTATATTGCCCAAAAAAGTGTTTGTTTGGTAACAGAATATAAAAGCTGTATATATTAAACTTGAATTTAACACTTGCAGATCTGGAAAATAGTGTTTTTTGGCAAAAAAGTGTGTTTAAAAAAAAATAATAAATAATGGCTGTATTTCTAGCTTAAATTGCACACTGACTAAGCCTGCAAATGCACCAGATGTTGTAAATTGCCCAAAAAAAATGTGATTTTTTTTTTTTACAAACAGATTATTTGTGCTGTTTTTAAAGCTTGGATTTCAATGTCCCAAAAGCTCAGATGCAGTGCTGGTGCACTGAGCTTGCAGAAAATGGCCGCCGTCGCCGCTGCCCACCTAACTGACGTATAAAAGTTATTTTTTTTCGGTCACTGGGCTCAGGGCAGAATAAAAAAATTGTGCCCTGCACCCACACAACACAATGTATGTAGATCGCTGAGTTAGATTCTCGTTTTGAGCAAAGATTCTCTCCTATTCTCTCCCTTAAATCACCAGCAGCATCCTCTCCCTACACTAAGCACAGCAGAGTGACGTGCAGCGCTATGTGATTCCAGCTTATATAGAGCCTGGGTCACATGCTACACTGGCAAATCACAGCCATGTTATTAGTAGGTATGGCTGTGATGGCTTCTAAGGGCACAGAGTTAAACGCTTGTTGATTGGCAAAAAGCCAAGAAAGCACCGAACACCGAACCCAAACTTTTACTGAAAGGTTCGGGTTCGGGTCCGGGGTCCAAAAATCCTAAAGTTCGGTATGAACCCGAACTTTACAGTTCGGGTTCGCTCAACCCTAACTGCTACATCAAAACCAAACTTCTGCAAGACTACCCCTTTATTTAAATTTGATTCCATAGTACAAGTTTTAATACTAACTAGACTGGTTATGTTCATCATTGGACACTATTCACCATTTTTTGGGGTGGTCACCTCAAATAGCTTTCTCTGTAGCAGTGAAAATCCGAGGAGCAACAGAGATGATCAAGTGTTAAACAATAATTGCCTAATAATTAGATTTTTATTGGATTAATTTATCACAAGAGTAAAACATAAATTGCTATTCGGAATTAGTGACTTTTAAAAATACCTTTATTTTGTTATAGTGCGGGTATAGGTATGTTCATACCAAAAAAGGTGTACTACAATTTCAAAAGGATTTATATATAAATTTCTTTTGACAGGGGAGTAGTGACCCCTGGTAAACACATATGCTAGTGACACAGAAAAAACTGTCAATCGATTCAGGCGGATCGAGGATCAAATTGAAAAATAGTACACGGTCTGAGGAGGGCAGGGCAGACAAGATGCTTACCCTAAAAGCCCTAAAAACTGCTCAGCCCAGGGTAACCCCCTGATGGTGGAGGTTCCCTGTCCCCGAACCTAGGGCTGTCAAATCCCTAGATTAACCCTGACCAGGGAAAGATAATGGGAATACAGTGACAGTATCAAAAAATAAATGTATATATAACGGAGGGGACCGGTGGTTCAGATGACCAGGGTCACCACCCTTCCTCTCCGGAATTCAAAAATAAATACAAACAAGTGGGTGGCAGGGGGTCCAGATGCTCTGGGGATCACCATTCCACTCCAATACACAGTACGCACGTTTTAAAATATGCCCATCTTATAACACAGACCTCAACGCGTTTCACCTGTATACAAACAGGCTCATCAGGAGGTGGTTAAACATTTGGACAAAGTCCAGCAAAGATGTAGATGTGACCAATGATACAAAAATGACAATATAATTAAACCGATACTTAGCTATAGATGGTCAATGGAGGGAGCGTAGATATAGTATTACCAAGGGCAAGATAACTACATCAACACGTGATACCTAGAAAAAAATACGTATAGAGGGGACACTTCAGTATAAAATAAAATAATATAATCAGTCACAGCTCAGTAGATAACTCTCAGGAGATTTAAGAAGTATAGCAAAACTTACATAGTGCTGGTGCTGGCCAAAACTCCCCCAGTAGCCTGCTTTGGGCCCAGGTAAGGTGCCAGTCAATATAGAACCCATTTATAGGGTCTGGTCGATGCGTCCGGACGCCGGAAAAAGCACTTCCGGTCTCCTGGAACGCATAATGGAACGCATAGGACTTCCGGTCCGCGTCACTTCCGGTGCCGTGGAACGCATCGTGAGCCGCATAGGGCCCGATGCCGGCACCGGAGGACAGCAGAGGCCGTGCTATCAATGCAGAATTGGTCATAGGGGGTTTAGATTGGAAGAACGGCCAGTATGTTAACACTGAGAGTGACGGCTGTGAGTAAATATGTCCGAAATAAAACTGTGCTAACGGATCAGGAAAAATATACCCTGGGGGCACAGTTATTTAAAGAAACCCACAGTAACAGCCTCCAAAAAGGGACAGACAAGAATCACAGAGCAGACAGTATATATAGGATATCAATCATGATGGATGACAACCTGCCTCTTTATTAATATTGATAAAATTTAGGAGGTAACAGGTAGTATTTACAGATATGGGGGAATCAGTCTTGAATACCCCCCTTTTTTTTAAATAAAATGTGGTGCTTTTCGCACTGATCGGCACAGAGACCATGGGTCACATACCAGTGATACTGAGAAAATAAACTTACTGAGGAGCGTCATGGATTTAAACACAAGACAAGGAGGATATTAAATAAAGCATGCGAAATTGAGTCTTTCATTGAGACCGAGGGGGGACTGGGATTGGAAACGGTAAATCCAGGAGGACTCCTTTTGAAGAATCCTTCTGTCCCAGTCGCCCCTCCTCTCAGGAAAGGGGACCACCTCCAACACCGAGAAACGAGCAGAGCTCACATCTCCTCTGTGGCAATTATTGAAATGATAAGCCACCGGGGTATCCTTTAATTTTTTAATATCGTTCAGATGTTCACAAATTCTTCTCCTTAATTCCCTCTTAGTTTTACCAATGTAGTCGAGAGGACAGCTACATTGGCAAATGTATACTACGCCTTTGGTTTTGCAATTGGCGAAGTCACGAATCGCAAAGGATCGTTGAGTTACCGAGCAAGTTATTGTTTTAGATGGGTTTATGAAGTTACACGCTTTGCAGGAACCACACTTAAAGACACCAAGGGGCCTACGGTCTAGCCATGTGCCTTCTCTCTTTGGGCCTTCATAATGGCTATGGACTAACCGATGATCAAGTGTTACTCTAAAAGAAGTATACTATACAAGAAACAAGTGATACTAGTAGTGTTAAACCACATTCTTCATCAATTGCTAAGAACATTCATTCATCGGTCTATAGAATATTTTCTGCCAACTGCTTGCCCAAGTATCCAACTTCTAGTTGATATATAAGGTTAAAGTCTAGCAAGACTCAAATGGAATCTGTCAGCAGTCTCGACATGCAGGGGCTGAGGAGAGCAGGACAAAAATACATTTCTGTGCAGCTCATTTTATTATGAGTTGTGTGAATATGAATTTTTTATTCTGCCAGGTTCTGCAAGTGCCCAAGAGGAGGGTCTTCACTGTGGAGTACTCTCTGCATTAAGCTGCTTCACAGCCGCTCCTCTCTACTCTGAGTGACAGCTGTAGTTGTCTCCTGGTTGGATGCTGCAGCTGTCATTCAGATTAGAGGGGAGGGGCCATGAAGTAGCTGAGCACTTGCAGGAGCAGAACTTGGTAGAATAAAAATTCATATTCATGCTGACAGATCCTCTTTAACATTTAAATAATATACTGTGGTTTTTCAATCTATCTCAGAAACCTACATACTGTAACTAGAAAATGATCATAGGTAGAGTTTAAACCGTTGACAAGAAAAGAAATTTGAGCCCTTTACTAGAGTTGAGCGGACACCTGGATGTTCGTGTTCGGCAGGTTCGGCCGAACTTGAAAAAAAGTTTGGGTTCGGGACCCGAACTTGACCCCGAACCCCATTGAAGTCAATGGGGACCCAAACTTTTGGGCACTAAAATGGCTCTAAAATAGTCCTGGAAAGGGCTAGAGGGCTGCAAAAGGCATCAAAATGTGCTTAAGAGCATGCCAACTGTTCTGCAAACATATGTGGATAGGGAAATGATTTAAAATAACATAAAATACAGAAAAATAAAAAATAACAATCTGGATCTAGGAGTAGGAGGTTGAGGAGGCGGTGGATGGGTGGATGTGGCTGTGTAGGTTGACGTGACGGTGTAGGTGGAAGCGGCGGTGAAGGAGGAATAGGTAGCCAACACTGATTTGTGTTATTTTTTATTTTTAAATTGGGGTATCCCCCAAAATATTGGGACATATAACAAAATAAAACAAAGAATAAGTGCACTTGAGTACAAGAATGGATGGTTGAGGCTGGTATAAATGTCTATTCTGCACAAGGTACGGACAAGTCCCGTGGGATCCATGCCTGGTTCATTTTAATAAAAGTAAGCTTGTTCACATTGGCTGCGGCCTGTGATAATGCTCTCTGCCGTGCTAAACACACGTTCACACTATACACTGGCTGCAGGGCAGGTCAGCACCTCCAAGGCTGACAAAGCTTTTCCACATTTTGGCCATGCTAACCCTGCCTTCTCAGGTGCTGGTGGTGCCCCAGCTGCGTTGGCGACCTCTTCCTCCTCCTCTGCCTTCGCCTTGTGCTTTCACTGTGCCCCCGCTGTCAGGTGGGAATGCCATCAACAGCGTACACTTATAGTCTCACATCTTCCGATCAGTAACAGATGTTTTCACTAAATTTAGTTCCCTGTCAGCAATGCAGAGCAGGGGTTCATTCATGGCAAAAGGGGGTTCATGTCACTCAGCAATAGAACAGAGGATTTTGAGAGATTTAGGCCCCTGTCACCCAGGCACAGCAGGGGTTCATTCACGGCAAAAGGGAGTTCTTGTCACCCAGCAATAGAACAGAGGATTTTGAGAGATTTAGGCCCCTGTCACCCAGGCACAGCAGGGGTTTATTCACGGCAAAAGGGGGTTCATGTCTCCCAGCAATACAACAGAGGATTTTGAGAGATTTAGGCCCCTGTCACCCAGGCACAGCAGGGGTTCATTCACGACAAAGGGGGGTTCATGTCATCCAGAAATAGAAACGAGGATTTTGAGAGATTTAGGCCCCAGTCACCCAGGCACAGCAGGGGTTCTTTCACGGCAAAAGGGGGTTCTTGTCACCCAGCAATACAACAGAGGATTTTGAGAGCTTTAAGCCCATGTCATCTAGGCACAGCAGGGGTTCATTCACGGCAAAAGGGGGTTCATGTCACCCAGCAATACAACAGAGGATTTTGAGAGATTTAGGCCCCTGTCACCCAGGCACAGCAGGAGTTCATTCACGGCAAAAGGGGGTTCTTGTCACCAAGCAATAGAACAGAATTGCAGCACGCCAGACCTGCAGGGTATTGCGATGTGAGGTCACGGTTTTGGGCAATCGAGGGTTGCTCACTGTATTGGAGAACCCTGGGCAGGCATGCGGCAGTGAAGGAGAGGTAGACACAGTTCCTCTGGGGCACACTCTGTATGTAGGGACCAGGCCTGATGGTGGATGAGGTGCCCTGGATGTTACAGGTATTTTGAGTGCCTGGGGCAAGGTCCCTTTTGGTTTCGTGACGCCAGTGCCGGTGACGGTGGCACACCGATTTGTAGTGGGAATAATTGAGGTACACAGATTATATAGTGAACCAAACGTTTCTTTACTGAACAGTCCAACTTTATACAGTAAGGTAGTTATACAGTCCTTTGTATTACAGCTTGCAAGCAGGCTTATTCCACAAGATGGCAGGTATAAGTTATGCAAGATACTCAGAGGGTAAATCCACAATGCACTCAGAATCAGGTTGTACCTTTCCTCAGAAATAGCGTACACTGTTCCTTTCTAGAACTCCTGTCTGGTTTCAATCCCAAGGCCCAAATGCCTAAATGGTGGCTTATATCCTTGGTATATATATATATCTTCCTCTCGTATTAAATCCTTGCTTTTCTTCCTAAAGCATCTGCCTATCAGGGTTACTTATCTTTGCCTGTAGTATGTTGGCTTTATTGCTGCAGAGCTGTGGTTTCTCCCAGGAGGTGACGTCCTGCAACCGGGGTGTCTCTACTGAGCTAAGCCTAGCCTCAGGAGCTTCAGGTGGACGAAGTAACTCCTCTAGTCCCCTGGAATGAACTACCACTCCCCTGTCTGGGCCTTCCTATATATATCTAGGGCTCTCTAGCTCCCTCTAACGTCTGGGAGGCTAAACTACACCCTGACAGGCCTGACACCAGCTAACACAGGGAAATGCATACACATAACATTAAATGTAATAAAGACACATTAACCCCTTTTGTGCAGTGCCCACCTTTACCTAGTGGGACACTACATACCACCACGCTATAACGTTGCCCGTCCTCGGCGCAACATGGAGGGGCCCTGCCCGGCTGGATACTGCAGCCTGAAAGACAAAATGAAAACCGGCATACATGGCAATTATCATAGCAACAGCATAAAAATTAACAAACAATGTAACTGAAGGAATGGTGAAAAGGGGCGTCGTTCTCTTCTCTCAGGATAATGTGAGGGAACAGGGGCGCTGACCTGGTGCAGCGTATAAATAAACCAGGATAGTCCATAGAAATGCAAAGAAACATAAGTCCTTGGAGGCTCAAAGGATCACATGAGTCCGTACCCAGGCTTGCAAAGGTTAAACAGGGGTTTCCCGTGAGGGGCTACCTGGACCCATGATGTAGTCCTCAAACCTCACAGGTGGGTGTCCCCTGGTAGAACGTGTAGACCTCCTTAGTGACGGAGATTCTTCCTGCCTGGACTCAGGAAGGTCAAGGGAGCTCACCGCCTCTGGAACCACTTCAGGAGCTCTCTGGGGTAAGGTATCCGGAGACGGGAGACCAGCAGGAACAGGAGCAGGAACCAACAAATTCAGCCAAGGCGTGAGGGCCCAGTGGAGCGGCTCTTTATCATGGATCAAGTTCTCCACAGCCTGCATAGGGTCCATAGGTGGAGCCGGCAATTCCTCCTCAGAAGGCTCAGGCTCCATCTCCTCCGCCGCTGGTTCTCCTTCGATACAGGGTTTGAGGCGGTTCCTGTGAACAACTTGGGGACCTTTCCCTTCTCTGGAGACCTGGTAAATGTGGGCTGCAGCATTAGGTATGGCAGTAACAAGGTAGGGAATCCTTTCCCATTTGCTGTCCAACTTGCTGGTCCGGTGGTTGTTTTTCAACCAAACCTTGTCTCCAAGAGCCAGGGGTCCCGCATGGGCAGTCTGGTCGTAGTCTTTTTGCTGGCGTTCCCGGACATTCTCCATGCGTTCTTGCACAATCTCCTTGGCATTAAGAAGACGCCTCTGGTGCTCCACTACCCAATCAGTCCTGGGCAGTGGGTTGATCACATCCGGCACTTGTACCCCCAGGGAGTGATCCGCAGGTAATCTCCCTTGTCGCCCAAACATCAGGTAGAACGGGGTGTAACCGGTGGAACAATGGATGGTGTTGTTATAAGTGTACATCAGTTGTGGCAACAGAGTAGGCCAATCACCCATCGTACTGCTCTCAGCATTTCAATGAGAGTCTTATTCATCTTTTCACAGAGTCCGTTACCTTGCGGATGATAGGCGGTGGTCCGGACTTTCTGGCAGTTGTGCAGCAGGCACATCTCATGGAACAGCTGTGACTCAAACGCAGACCCTTGATCGGTGAGGATCCTTTCTGGACAGCCGTAGGGCAGAAGCTAATGCTTCCAGAACGCCTCCGCTGTAGTCTTGGCTGTCAGGTCTTTCACAGGCACTGCTACGACAAACTTGGTGAAGTGATCAATTATAGTCATGGCATATGTATGCCCAGAGCGACTCGGCTCCAACTTCACATGATCAATCGCGACAAGTTCTAAAGGAGCTGTACTTACAATAGGATGGAGAGGCGCCCTCTGGTCATGGCGTTCAGTCCGCCCCACAGCACAGGCAGTGCATTCTCGGCACCATTTCTCGATATCTTCTCTCATCCCAATCCAATAGAATCTTCTCCGTATAGTGGCCTCAGTTTTTTGCACACCGAAGTGTCCGGACTGGTTGTGGTACATGTCCAGTACCAGGCTGGCATCCCGACGTGGCAGGAGAATCTGGTAGACTCTATCACAGGACACTGGATCCAGACTCCTTCTGAGCAACAGGCCTCTTTGAAGGAATAGTTGGTGGCGATGTCTCCACAGTCTTACTAGTTCTGGGTCTGCACTCTTCCTGCGTATTCTCTCAGGGATTTTCCCACTGGTAAGGAAGTCAAGCAGTTCACCGAGGACTCTACTTTCGGACTGGAGCTTAATCCATCTTTCTTGATCGCCTCCGGACTCAGGATCATCTGAGGAGGGAAGATCAGCAGCAGGGAGATTTTCAGTACGGATATTATCCTGCTGGGCAAATTTTCTGTAGAACGCAGGCATTTCCACTTCTTCCCAGGCATCTTTTAACTCATCTGGGGCCTCTGTAGTGGGGAGCCGCGACAGGGCATCAGCATTATCATTGGAGCGGCCTGCCCGGTACTTCACAGAAAAGTCATAGTTGGCAAGGCGGGAGGCCCATCTTTGCTCCAGTGCCCCTAACTTGGCCGTGTTCAGATGCGCCAGGGGATTATTGCCCGTTAAGGCAACAAATGGTGTGGCAGCAAGATAGTCTTTGAACTTTTCAGTCACAGCCCACACTAAGGCAAGAAACTCCAGCTTGAAAGAACTGTAATTCTGATCATTCTTTTCAGCTCCCTTCAGGGATCTGCTGGCGTAGGCAATTACCTTTTCTTTGTTGTCTTGCACTTGAGCCAACACGGCCCCCAGGCCTCTTTTACTGGCATCCGTGTAGAGGAGGAATGGCTTCTGATAATCTGGGTAACCCAGAACAGGGGGTTCAGTCAACTTCTTCTTTAGGAGTTGAAAGGCAATTTCTCGCTCCTGGTTCCATTCAACAGGAATAGGAGTTTTCGGGCTCTTCTTTGGATGCCCCCTCAACAGTTCCTGGATGGGATCCGCAATTTGTGCGAAATGTGGGATGAAACGCCTGTAGTACCCTGCAAAACTGAGAAAGCTTCTCACCTCTTTCACGGTCGTTGGAGTAGGCCAGTTGCGGACAGCAGCAAGTTTATCAGGATCAGGCTGTATTCCTTCGGCACTGACAACGTGCCCAAGGTATTTGACCGCTGGTTTCAGCAGGTGGCACTTGGATGGCTTGATTTTGAGGCCATATTTAGCAAGAATTTGAAACACCTCACCCAGGTGCTTTAAATGGTCCTCATACGTCTTGGAGTATACAATGACGTCATCCAGATATAAGAGTACAGTCTCAAAATTCCTATGGCCTAAACAACGTTCCATCAGCCTCTGGAACGTTCCTGGAGCGTTACACAGTCCAAACGGCATATAATTGAATTCAAACAGGCCCATAGGTGTAGTGAAAGCAGTCTTTTCTCGATCTTCTGGGGCCATGGGTTCTTGCCAGTACCCACTGGTTAAGTCCAAGGTAGAGAAATAGGCTGATGACCCCAGAGCAGTCAAGGACTCTTCAATGCGTGGCAATGGATATGCATCTTTGTGGGTGATTTGATTAATTTTTCTGTAATCCACGCAGAACCTTATGCTGCCATCTTTTTTTCGGACAAGAACTATAGGCGCAGCCCAGAGACTATGGCTGTCCCGGATTATATTAGAGTCTTTCATCTCTTTTATCATCTCTTTCACGGACTGATAGGTAGTAGGTGGTATGGGTCGGTGTCTCTCCTTAATAGGAGGATGAGAGCCGGTGGGTATGGTGTGTTTGATTACACTGACCTCTCCGTAGTCCGTGGAGTGCTTGCTGAAAGCCTGGTGGTGCTCCTTCACCAGCTTCAGGACTCCCTCTATTTGCTCTTTTGGGGTGGATTCGTTCCCCACATGTAGTTCTTCCCACCAGGATGTCGTAGGGGTGCTGCTGCTCTGTGTGGTCTGGAACACCTCCGTGGCAGGCAGACGGATCACATCCTGGAAAGACACTTGAAAAAGCTGAGCAACGGGGCAGTGTTTAAGGAGAGTAACGGGATGATCACCAAAGTTAATTAAGCGGACAGGCACTTTACCTTGAGACACGGTCACCAGGCTCTTGGCTGTCCGTATGAAGGGATGATTTTCAAAGGGAATAGGTTCCACTAGGGCTTGATAGTCCTGGCCCTGGAACCCCAATACAGCACGGCACCACAGGATGATCTGGGAATTTGGAGGCAGAATTACCGGCCGGTTATCCCGGATCCGGACAGTGCAAATTTCTCCTTTCTTGTTGGCGAACCTTTGCTGAGCACACAGCACACTAATAGTCTTTTGAAGCAGGTGAGGCTGAAGATATAGTTTGATTCAATGCTTCAAGCACTTCGGGGTAACAATTTTTTAGAACGTTAGTCCCTAAGATCACAGGGTGTCCTCCTTTATCTCCTGCTTGTACCACAATCACGCCTTGCTGTGGCAGGGTGGCATCTCCCACCTGCAGGGTAGGTTCCCAATACCCATGCACTTTCACGGGCTTACCGTTGCTGGCAATGATATCAAGCCAGGACTCTGGTGGCTGGGTGAGGAGACTTGGATCCCAGAATTTGTCAAAGGCAGGCCGTTGAATGGTGGTGACCTGTGACCCAGTGTCCAACAGGGCTTCAAAGGATATCCCGTTGATACATATATTAATTTTCGGACGGGATCCTACATACTTAGGCATCCAGCTTGGATCCTTTGGACCTACTGTTCTACCTCCCGAGGGGCGGTCCTCTGCCTCAGGGGTTGCCCGGCTTAACTGCCAGCACATTGATTCCGTATGTCCATATTTCTTGCAGTGGTGGCAGACAGGCTGTTTTCTACTTCTGGGCCGGTACCTCGGTCGCCCATCAGGCTCTTTTGGGTATACGTCTCCATATGCAGGTGGGAGCCTTGGAGGAAAAGGATTTTCATCTTCTAGTAATAATGGTCTCTCCCATTCCTCTATCTTTTTGCACACCTTCTCTAGACTTAGAGTAAGATGGTTCACTTGCTCCATGAGGGCTGCCACTACGTCTGTAACTGGAGCTTGGGTCGCCTGACTGACTCCTGCAGGTCCCACATTAACAGTCTTTGGTTGGCAAGCCTGGGGTTCATAGGAGGCTGCCGGCCCTGGAGCAGGGTTCTGGCCCAATATACTGATGGCCAATTCTTTAAAGTCCAGAAATGCACAGTGGGGGTGTTGAGCTGACAACATGCGTAGCTGGCCCTTTAAATGCTCATTACTTACGCCTGCAATGAATTGCTCTCTAAGAGTCCGGTCCTGGTCCTCAGCTTCTTTAGGATCCACTTGGACTACAGCTCTCAGTGTCTCTTGTAAGGACAGGGCAAAATCACGGAGCGACTCCCCAGGTTGCTGCTTTCTGTTGAAGAAACGCATTTTAACTTCTGACACCGTTCTGGCCTCAAACGTGGTGCCCAATCGATCAAAGATCTGTTCCAGGCTACTTTTCTCAGAGCGGGGCCACGACATGACTTCCCTGCGGGCGGCCCCTTCCAACTGAGCTAGGAGGATCTCCATTTGCTGTTCGGCATTTATGGGGTAAAGCCGGAACAAGGCCAGTATCTGTTCCCTAAAGTCCTTTAACTTATGGGCTTCCCCTGAATAACGTGGGAACCAGGGGGCCCCAAAATAGTACGGCATAGTTAGCGGCATCATGCTTGGTGGTGCCGCGGCGGCAGGGGCCCTAGGGTCGGCTGGGGATACTCCAGAAGGCACGACTGGGGCCACCTGTCCGATTTCCTCAGGTGTGGACATGGCGTTGCTAGGTGGGTATGTAATATCACCGACGGGGCGGCCTCTTGCTTGTCTGCCGCGATCCCCTGCGTTCCACTGTGGAACGCGGAAGTCGTGCGAACTCCAGGGAGTGGCGTGACGGATGCGTTCCAGGGTGGAACGCGGAAGTCATCCCGACCAATCGGCGAGCGCTGCGCACTTCCTGGTTTTACTTAAGGGCACTCGTGAGGCAGCATGGCGTGCTGTGATTATTGCCAGAACGCCTGCTGCCTCACGAACCTGTATTGGACATTACACCAAACCGGAACCTGCTCCTTCCACACCTGTCATCTGGAAGACGGACCCTGCTCTCTCCACACCTACCATCTGGAAGACGGACCCGCTCAGTCCTCAGACTACAGCCATCCGGGAGTCTCTCCCATCACACAGCTGCTGCCTATCGCAAGTACCCTTCAGGAGAGAGAGCGCTTCTCCTCTGCCTGCTTGCAGGCTATATCCACTGCATAAATGTGTTTCATCTACTAACCACCGCCTATGAAGCAATAGTACTGTGGCGTACCCTAACATTATCCCTGCTGCAGCCACTACATAAATGTGTTCCATCTACTAACCACCGTCTATGAAGCAATAGTACTGTGGCGTACCCTAACATTATCCCTGCTGCAGCCACTGCATAAATAGTGTTTCATCTACTAACCACCGTCTATGAAGCAATAGTTCTGTGTTGAATTGTGGTTGTGTTCCTTGATCACGTGATGGTAGAATCTCTAACTCACCTTTAAGACTGTGAGTGACGCCTGAGATTCATATCTGATTGATCATATAAATCCGCAGTTGCGATCCTCTATTGAAAAAACTGCAGACGTGACAGTATCACAGCACCCTTTTAAAAGATGGATCCAGCGGAACTCACTAGACCAGGGGTGCACAACCTGCGGCCCGGGGGCCACATGCGGCCCTTGATACCATTCAGTGCGGCCCCCAACCATCTGGTAACAGACATGTATGCCTATGTCTTGTGGCTGGAAGTGTAACTACACATTATTGGTATATAATGTGTGTTCAATATGCCATAAGTACAATATTTCTGTTGTTAATACACCTTTAAATTTTAATTTCGGCCCTCGTCATTGGTTCAGTCTGGCAATATGGCCCCCAACCAGGAAACGTTGTGCACCCCTGCACTAGACATATGGTTACTTTATCTCAGAGAGTTGAGACCCTATCCACCTCTATGCAGGACCTACAGGTTGAGAACCAAAGATTGCGCTCTTTGGTTAATCAGAACATAGGAGCTGCAACTCCCAGAGAGGCCCCGGAACCCAAGGTCTGCGCCCCCGAACCTTTTTCAGGGGATAGGAAGACTTTTCGTCAATTTATAAGTTCGTGTAGACTCATGTTTGACCTACGCCCCCGCACTTACTACAATGACCGTATAAAGGTACTCACACTCATCTCCTACCTTAAAGGGGAACCCCGAGCCTGGGCCGAGACCTACTTTGATGAAGAGGATGAGGTCCTAGATTCTTTCCCCAGATTCATGGAGGCCATGGCACTCCTCTATGATGACTCTAGTAAACAATTGACCGCTGAGACGGCCATCAGAGGACTCAAACAAGGCCGACGACCAGTTGAAGATTATATTGCTGAATTTAAACGCTGGGCTAGGGAGACGGAGTGGAATGATCTCAGTCTTCGTAACCAGTTCCGCCTCGGCCTTTCAGAGCCCTTAAAAGATGAGATTGCCCGTGACGAATTACCTTCTACCTTAGATAAGCTAATTCAACGCTCTATCACTATTGACCGCCGCCTCCGTGAACGGAGAGCGGAAAGGGTCTTCACCCCCACACCAGCCCCAAGAGGAGCTAGACCTCCCCCTAAGGAGGAGCCAATGGAGCTAGGTACCATGCGGGGACCTCTCACGCCGACTGAAAAAGCCAGGAGACGCACATTGGACCTATGCCTCTACTGTGCCTCCCCTGACCACATAGTGAACGAATGCCCGGCGGTTAAAAAGAAGACAGGAGATAGGAATATGCAAATCTGCAAATTGACACGTAGTCCTTGCCACCGCAATTCTTACATATATATTTCTCTCAATCTACAGTAGGATACCGAGAGGATCATCACTAAGGCCATGATAGACACCGGAGCCTGTGGCAACTTTATAGATTCACAACTGGTTAAGTCCAAAAAAACACCCCACACATTGAAGCAAAAACCGGTCACAATTACTTTTTTAGATGGGTCCACATCCCCTTCAGGCCCAATCTCTCACCACACCCAACCGCTGCTGGTGGCCTGTGGAGAGGGTCACATCGAATACCTTATGTTTGATGTCATCTCCTCTCCCATGTTCCCAGTAGTGCTCGGGCTTCCTTGGATCAGACTGCACCAACCTTCTCTCCTCTGGCCTAAAGGGGAGGTGCAGTTGGATTCCCACTACTGTATCACCACTTGTTATCCAAACACTGCAATCATGCAGATTGCATCCACAGGGCTACCTCCCCATCTGGTTGAATTCGAAGACGTTTTAGCCAATGTGGAGCTGCCACACTCCCCCCACATAGACCCTACGACTGCCCTATTGATCTCATTCCAGGCAGCCCTGTTCCTACGGGGCGTATCTATCCACTCTCCCAGCCTGAATTAGCCCACCTTAAGGCTTACTTAGACGAGAACCTCAAAAAGGGGTTCATAAGACCGTCAACCTCACCTGCTAGCGCAGGGATGTTCTTTGTAAAAAACAAAGATGGAGGATTAAGACCAATAATTGACTATAGGGGGCTCAACAAAATTACTGTAAAAAACCGCTATCCACTTCCACTTATCCCCGAACTGATCGAGAGATTACAAACATCCCGCATTTTCACCAAAATTGATCTCAGAAGCGCATATAACTTGATCAGGATCCGGGAGGGGGATGAGTGGAAGACTGCTTTTAGAACCAGGTACGGGCTGTTCGAGTACATGGTAATGCCTTTCGGATTGTGCAATGCCCCCGCGACGTTCCAGCATTTCGTTAACGATATTTTCCGTGATCTGCTGGACGTCTGTGTCGTGATCTATTTGGACGACATTCTGGTGTACTCGGACAGTCCTACCGACCACCGGAGGCACCTGAGATGGGTGTTGTCCCGTCTTCGAGTTCACTCCCTTTACGCAAAATTAGAGAAATGCATTTTCGAACAGCCTTCCATTTCCTTCCTGGGATATAACATCTCCCCCCAAGGGATTCAGATGGATCACTCCAAAGTGGATTGCATCCAGCTTTGGCCTGTGCCACACACACGCAAAGCACTCCAAAGATTCTTGGGCTTTTCCAACTATTACCGGAAATCCATAAAAAATTTCTCGGCAATAGTAAAACCCTTGACAAGACTAACCAGTAACAAAATACCATTTACATGGTCCTCCGAGGCCCAAGAGGCTTTCGAAATACTCAAACAAAAATATACCTCAGCTCCCATACTCCAATTGCCCAACCCCGAATTCCATTTTGTTCTAGAGGTTGATGCTTCCCACCTTGCCATAGGGGCAGTGTTATCCCAACAACCATCCTCTTCTGAACCTCTGCACCCAGTTGCATACTACTCCCGAACTCTTAATACGGCTGAAAAGAACTATCCCATTGGGGAAAAAGAGCTGTTGGCTATTAGGGATGCTCTGGGCAACTGGAGACATCTCCTGGAAGGTGCCAAACATCCCATTATGATTTTCACTGACCACCGAAATTTACAGTTCCTCAGGACTTGCAAAACCATGTCGGCAAGACAAGTACGGTGGAGTCTTTTCTTTGATCGTTTTGATTTTCACATAGCCTACAGACCAGGTTCCAAAAACACAAAAGCTGACTCCCTCTCCCGGTTATACGAAGAGAGCACTGTCGCAGAGCCTCCTGCCTTATTGCTCCCGGCAAACCGGTTCGTCGGACTCGCCACGGGGTTTAAGGAACTCTTAAAACACGCTCCCTCTCAAGGGGATCCCCCTATTCCCCCTTAATTGACATCAACCGATGGGTTCTTTTTCAAAAACGACAAACTTTACATCCCTCCTAGAATGCAACCTTCTGCCATTCGACTCATGCATGACACACCCCTAGCGGGCCACCCGGGCATCACCAAAACGCTGGAGCTTGTACGTAGAAAATTCTGGTGGCCAAGCATGTCCAAATCTATCCACGAATATGTCTCCACCTGTGATATCTGTGCCTCCACCAAAACCGATAGAAAGCCTCCCTATGGGTTACTGATGTCATTAGACACACCCACCAGACCTTGGGAGATTGTCTCTATCGATTTCATAGTCGACCTCCCTCGCTCAGAGGGTTGCAACACCATCATGGTTACCGTCGACCTACTAACCAAAATGGCCCACTTCTCTCCACTTAAAAAATTACCATCATCAAAAGAAACCGTCCAGACCTTCCTCAGCCAAGTCCTCCGCTTACACGGTTTACCCGCCGGGATTATCTCCGACCGGGGCAGTCAATTTATATCAAGATTTTGGAAGGCACTATGCACAGCCCTCCAAATTGACCACAGGATGTCGACCGCATATCATCCGCAGACTAATGGTCAGACAGAGCGAGTAAATCAGTGTTTAGAACAGTACATTCGATGCTATTGCAGCCATCTCCAAGATGACTGGTTTGATCTACTGCCTCTAGCCGAGTTTGCATATAACAATTCCATGAATTCCTCCACTCAATATTCTCCTTTCTATGCCAACTACGGGTTCCACCCGACCAACCTACCACCTGATTACTTACCTGGTAATGTTCCTGCAGTTCAGGACTACCTCGAATGTCTAAAAGAAACTTCCCTCGTAATACAGGACAACCTAAAGACCGCAAAAGAACGTCAAAAAAGATATTATGACACTCGACACTCTAGTCCCCCCACATACTGTGTGGGAGACAAGGTGTGGTTGTCCACGAGAAATCTCCGCCTTAACGTGCCCACAAAAAAACTCAGTCACCAGTACATAGGCCCTTTCCCCATCGAGAAAATCCTGAATCAAAATGCGGTACGCCTAACTCTTCCTTCCAATTGGAGAATCCATCCCTCATTCCATGTGTCCTTACTCAAACCATACAAATCTAACCGGCTCCCTCTTAGGGCCTCTCCTCCTGCCCCTCCAATTGAGGTCCAGGGTGAGGTTGAGTACGAAGTCGACAAAATACTCGACTCCCGAAGAAGGGGATCATCTATACAGTATCTCATTCGATGGAAGGGTTATGCTCCTGCGGATGACTCTTGGGAGGACTCACGGGATGTACATGCTCCTAGGTTGACCCGTTTGTTCCATCGTAGGTATCCGGATCGCCCTACTCCCACGGGGAACTCCGGAGGTGTTCCTTTGAGGGGGGGATACTGTAATATCACCGACGGGGCGGCCTCTTGCTTGTCTGCCGCGATCCCCTGAGTTCCACTGTGGAACGCGGAAGTCGTGCGAACTCCAGGGAGTGGCGTGACGGATGCGTTCCAGGGTGGAACGCGGAAGTCATCCCGACCAATCGGCGAGCGCTGCGCACTTCCTGGTTTTACTTAAGGGCACTCGTGAGGCGGCATGTCGTGCTGTGATTATTGCCAGAACGCCTGCTGCCTCACGAACCTGTATTGGACATTACACCAAACCGGAACCTGCTCCTTCCACACCTGTCATCTGGAAGACGGACCCTGCTCTCTCCACACCTACCATCTGGAAGACGGACCCGCTCAGTCCTCAGACTACAGCCATCCGGGAGTCTCTCCCATCACACAGCTGCTGCCTATCGCAAGTACCCTTCAGGAGAGAGAGCGCTTCTCCTCTGCCTGCTTGCAGGCTATATCCACTGCATAAATGTGTTTCATCTACTAACCACCGCCTATGAAGCAATAGTACTGTGGCGTACCCTAACATTATCCCTGCTGCAGCCACTACATAAATGTGTTCCATCTACTAACCACCGTCTATGAAGCAATAGTACCGTGGCGTACCCTAACATTATCCCTGCTGCAGCCACTGCATAAGTAGTGTTTCATCTACTAACCACCGTCTATGAAGCAATAGTTCTGTGTTGAATTGTGGTTGTGTTCCTTGATCACGTGATGGTAGAATCTCTAACTCACCTTTAAGACTGTGAGTGACGCCTGAGATTCATATCTGATTGATCATATAAATCCGCAGTTGCGATCCTCTATTGAAAAAACTGCAGACGTGACAGGGTATGGCCCTTTAAATGTATCAGAGCGGACCGGAGCGGCAATGAGAATAACTTTTTTTTTTTTTTCACAGAAAAGTCTTTTGTCGCTAACAGGGCTCCCTCCGGTGCCCTGGCAGGGGTCGGGAACTTTCCGGTAAGGTAAATAGCGGAGCCGGCAACAGTTTTAAGTTGGTACTCACTCCGGTGGTGCTCGCTCCAAGTCTCGCGAGATGCGCGGCTACGGGCGTCGGACGTCCTGCGTACAGCGTCAGCAGGTGGGCGCGGCCTCTCGTAGCTCCGGGACTCAGGTAGGCGGCACCTTTTTCTCCAGACAGGGCGGCGTTCTTCCTCCTCGCCGGCTGGGTGATGACTCCGCCTGGTTCTTTTCGCGCCAAACAGTTCACCGGGCGCACTTGTGATCCACCTCAGGTTTAAGTGGCAAAATGGCTGTCTATTCACTGACAGCAAGCGGTGGCTTAAACAAGCAGCAAACAGTCCAGAAAACTTTATCTTCACACCGCTAATTATGACAGTTCTTTGGCCCAGCAATTTTGAATAAAACAATAGGGCTTGGTCACTTTAAGGCACTTTTTAGCACACAGTTGTATATCCGCAATGGCGCAGGAATGTTCCGTAAATCCTGTTCGTGACGCCAATTTATGCAGCATGCCAGACCTGCAGGGTATTGCGATGTGAGGTCACGGTTTTGGGCAATCGAGGGTTGCTCACTGTATTGGAGAACCCTGGGCAGGCATGCGGCAGTGAAGGAGAGGTAGACACAGTTCCTCTGGGGCACACTCTGTATGTAGGGACCAGGCCTGATGGTGGATGAGGTGCCCTGGATGTTACAGGTATTTTGAGTGCCTGGGGCAAGGTCCCTTTTGGTTTCGTGACGCCGGTGACGGTGGCACACCGATTTGTAGTGGGAATAATTGAGGTACACAGATGGTATAGTGAACCAAACGTTTCTTTACTGAACAGTCCAACTTTATACAGTAAGGTAGTTATACAGTCCTTTGTATTACAGCTTGCAAGCAGGCTTATTCCACAAGATGGCAGGTATAAGTTATGCAAGACACTCAGAGGGTAAATCCACAATGCACTCAGAATCAGGTTGTACCTTTCCTCAGAAATAGCGTACACTGTTCCTTTCTAGAACTCCTGTCTGGTTTCAATCCCAAGGCCCAAATGCCTAAATGGTGGCTTATATCCTTGGTATATATATATATCTTCCTCTCGTATTAAATCCTTGCTTTTCTTCCTAAAGCATCTGCCTATCAGGGTTACTTATCTTTGCCTGTAGTATGTTGGCTTTATTGCTGCAGAGCTGTGGTTTCTCCCAGGAGGTGACGTCCTGCAACCGGGGTGTCTCTACTGAGCTAAGCCTAGCCTCAGGAGCTTCAGGTGGACGAAGTAACTCCTCTAGTCCCCTGGAATGAACTACCACTCCCCTGTCTGGGCCTTCCTATATATATCTACGGCTCTCTAGCTCACTCTAACGTCTGGGAGGCTAAACTACACCCTGACAGGCCTGACACCCAGCTAACACAGGGAAATGCATACACATAACATTAAATGTAATAAAGACACATTAACCCCTTTTGTGCAGTGCCCACCTTTACCTAGTGGGACACTACAGAATGATTTTGAGAGATTTAGGCCCCAGTCACCCAGGCACAGCAAGGGTTCATTCACGGCAAAATGGGGATCTTGTCACCCAGCAATAGAACAGAGGATTTTGAGAGATTTAGGCCCCTGTCACCCAGGCACAGCAGGGGTTCTCTCACGGCAAAAGGGGGTTCTTGTCACCCAGCAATACAACAGACGATTTTGAGAGATTTAGGCCCCTGTCACCCAGGCACAGCAAGGGTTCATTCACGGCAAAAGGGTTATCTTGTCACCCAGCAATAGAACAGAGGATTTTGAGAGATTTAGGCCCCTGTCACCCAGGCACAGGAGGGGTTCATTCACGGCAAAAGGGGGTTCTTGTCACCCAGCAATACAACAGAGGATTTTGAGAGATTTAGGCCCCTGTCACCCAGGCACAGCAGGGGTTTGTATATGCCAAAAATGGTAAAATGGCACCTGACAATTGAAATTTTTTTCAATTTAGGGCACTAAAATTGGCACTTTTTTGAATAAAAATGGCTCTAAAATAGTCCTTGAAAAGGCTAGAGGGATGCAAAAGGCAGTAAAATGTGCTTAAGAGCATGGCAACTGCTCTGCAAACAAATGTGGATAGGGAAATAACTTAAAATGAAATAAAATAACTAAAAATTACAAATTATTAACCTGCAACTCAGAGAAGGAGGTGAATATGGAGTCGGAGGTTGAGGAGGCGGTGAATGTGGTGTTTTAGGTGGATGCAGCAATGGAGGAGGAGGAGGTAGCCAACAATGTTTTTTTTATTTTTTTATTGGGGTAGGTAGCCCCCAAAATATTGGAACAAATAAAAAAAAAGAAAACAAAGAATCATTGCACTTGACTTGAGTACAAGAATGTGTGTTTAATGGTGGTATAAATGTCTATTCTGCACAAGGTACAGATAAGTCTTGTGGGATACAAGCCTGGTTCATTTTAATGAACGTGAGCTTGTCCACGTTGGCTGTGGACAGGCGGCTGCTTCTGTCTGTAATGACGCCTCCTGCCGTGCTAAATACACGTTCAAAGAGAACACTGGCTGCAGCACCTCCAAGGCATACAGGGCAAGCTCTGGCCATGTGGACAATTTGGAGACCCAGAAGTTGAATGGGGCAGAACCATCAGTCAGTACGTGTAGTCGTGTGCACAGGTACTGTTCCACCATGTTGTTCAAATGCTGCCTCCTGCTAACACGCTCCATATCAGCAGTTGGGGCCGGTTGTTGCGGCGAGGTGACAAAGCTTTTCCACATGTCGGCCATGCTAACCCTGCCTTCTGAGGTGCTGGCGCTGACACAGCTGGTTGGCGAACCCTTCCTCCTCCCCTGCCTTCGCCTTGTGCTTCCACTTGTCCCCCGGCATCAGTCGGGAATGCTCTCAGGAGCGCGTCTACCAGCGTGCGCCTGTAGTCGCGCATCTTCTGATCACGCTCCAGTGAGGGAATTAAGCACGGCACATTGTCTTTGTAACGGGGATCCAGCAGGGTGGCCACCCAGTAGTCAGCACACGTTAAAATGTGGGCAACTCTGCAGTCGTTGCACAGGCACTGCAGCATGTAGTCACTCATGTGTGCCAGGCTGCCCAGAGGTAAGGACAAGCTGTCCTCTGTGGGAGGCATATCGTCTGCGTCCTCCGTATCCCCCAAGCTACGCACCAGTGATAGGCCCGAGCTGCGTTGGATGCCACCCCGCTGTGAACATGCTTCATCCCCATCCTCCTCCTCCTCCTCATCCTCCTCCAGTAGTGGGCCCTGGCTGGCCAAATTTGTACCTGGCATCTGCTCTTGCAAAAATCCTCTTTCTGAGCCACTTCTAAAAGACTGGCCTGAAAGTGTTAGAGATGACCCCTCTTCCTCCTCCTCATCCTGGGCCACATCCTCTTCCATCATCGCCCTAAGTGTTTTCTCAAGGAGACATAGAAGTGGTATTGTAACGCTGATAACGGCGTCATCGCCACTGGCCATGTTGGTGGAGTACTCGAAACAGTGCAACAGGGCACACGGGTCTCGCATGGAGGCCCAGTCGTTGGTGGTGAAGTGGTGCTGTTCCGCAGTGCGACTCACTCGTGCGTGCTGCAGCTGAAACTCCACTATGGCCTGCTGCTGCTCGCACAGTCTGTCCAGCAAGTGCAAGGTGGAGTTCCACCTGGTGGGCACGTTGCATATGAGGCGGTGAGCGAAAAGGCCGAAGTTACACTGTAGAGCAGACAGCCGAGCGGCGGCAGGATGAGAACGCCGGAAGAGAGCACAGAAGGCCCGCACTTTACGCAGCAGTTCAGACATGTCGGGGTAGTTGTGAATGAATTTCTGCACCACCAAATTCAGCTCATTTGCCAGGCAAGGGATGTGCGTCAAACCGGCTAGTCCCAGAGCTGCAACGAGATTTAGCCCATTATCGCACACCACCAGGCCAGGCTTGAGAATTACTGGCAGCAACCACTCGTCGGTCTGTTGTTCTATACCCAGCCACATCTCCTGTGCGGTGTGGGGCCTGTCCCCCAAACACATTAGTTTCAGAACGGCCTGCTGACGTTTACTCCTGGCTGTGCTGAAGTTGGTGATGAAGGTCTGTCGCTGACCGGATGAGGAGGTGGTAGAAGAGGAGGAGGAAGCCGAGTAGGAAGAGGAGGCAACAGGAGGCAAAGAATGATGCCCTGCGATCCTTGGTGGCGGAAGGACGTGCACCAAACAGCTCTCCGCCTGGGGCCCAGCCGCCACTACATTTACCCAGTGTGGAGTTAGGGAGATATAGCGTCCCTGGCCGTGCTTACTGGTCCACCTATCTGTGGTTAGGTGGACCTTGCCACAGATGGCGTTGCGCAGTGCACACTTGATTTTATCCGATACTTGGTTGTGCAGGGAGGGCACGGGTCTCCTGGAGAAGTAGTGGCGGCTGGGAACGACGTACTGCGACATGAGCTGTTTGAAGCTGTCCGTCTCCACCAGCCTGAATGACAGCATTTCAAATGCCAGTAGTTTAGAAATGCTGGTATTCAGGGGCCAGGCCAGGGATCGAGGGTGGCTAGGAGGGAATTTACACTTTCTCTCAAAGGTTTGTGAGATGGAGAGCTGAACGGTTCCGTGTGACATGGTGGAAATGCTTGGTGACGGAGGTGGTGTTGTTGGTGGCACATCCTCTGTTTGCTGGGCGGCAGGTGCCAACATTCCTCCAGAGACTGAGGAAGAGGCCAAGGCAGAAGCAGAAGAGGGAGCAGGAGGGGCCTGAGCCCTTTCTTGGTTTTGAAGGTGCTTACTCCACTGCAGCCCGTGCTCGCATGTAGATGCCTGGTCATGCAGGTTGTGCTAAGGTTCAGAATGTTAATGCCTCGTTTCAGGCTCTGATGGCACAGTGTGCAAACCACTCGGGTCTTGTCGTCAGCACATTGTGTGAAGAATTGCCATGCCAGGGTACTCCTTGAAGCTGCCTTTGGTGTGCTCGGTCCCTTTTGACGGTGGCCAGTAGCAGGCGAACTGTTTTGGCGACGGCTGCTCTGCTTTTGCACCCTGCTCCCGCTTTTGCTACGCTGTTGGCTCGGTCTCACCACTGCCTCTTCCTCCGAACTCTGAAAGTCAGTGTGGGGTTTAGGACCTCATCATCCCCTGCATTGTCTTCCACCCAGTCTTCCTCCCTGACCTCCATTTCTGTCTGCATACTGCAGAAAGACGCAGCAGTTGGCACCTGTGTTTCGTCATCATCAGAGACGTGCTGAGGTGGTATTCCCATGTCCTCATCAGGAAACATAAGTGGTTGTGCGTCAGTGCATTCTATGTCTTCCACCCCTGGGGAAGGGCTAGGTGGATGCCCTTGGGAAACCCTGCCAGCAGAGTCTTCAAACAGCATAAGAGACTGCTGCATGACTTGAGGCTCAAACGGGTTCCCCGATATGCACGGGGGTGATGTGACAGACTGATGGGCATGGGATTCAGGCGCCACCTGTGCGCTTTCTGCAGAAGACTGGGTGGGAGATAATGTGAACGTGCTGGATCCACTGTCGGACACCCAATTGACTAGCGCCTGTACTTGCTCAGGCCTTACCATCCTTAGAACGGCATTAGGCCCAACCAAATATCGCTGTAGATTCTGGCGGCTACTGGGACCTGAGGTAGTAGGTTCAGTAGGACGTGTAGCTGTGGCAGAACGGCCATGTCCTCTCCATGCACCAGAGGCTCCACCAACACCACCACCACGACCATGATCGCGTCCCTTATTAGATGTTTGCCTCATAGTTAGCGTTCACAAAGCAAAGTAAAAAGTGGTTAAGTCTGTTGAAAATAATTAACTGCCAATAAAAACCCTGATGTAGGGTATTGCACTCGATATTTTTTTTTTAAAACTCTATATGACAGCGGTATTTGTGGCCTAAATGTGACAGTCACCTATGCAAGTGTAATCACAGATGTGCAGTATATGAAAAAAAGGTTTTTTTTCACCACAGTATCCTAAAAGCCTTATTTGTGGCCTAAATGTTACAGTCACCTATGCAAGTGTAATCACAGATGTGCAGTATATGAAAAAAAGGTTTCTTTTAACAACAGTAACCTAATAGCCGTATTTGTGGCCTAAATGTGACAGTCACCTATGCAAGTGTAATCCCAGATGTGCAGTATATCAGAGGGATTTTTCACCACAGAATTCTAAAAGCCTTATTTGTGGCCTAAATGTGACAGTCACTTATGCACGTCTAATCCCAGATGTTCAGTATATTAGAGGGTTTTTTCACCCCAGTAACCAAAAAGCCGTAATTCTGGCCTAAATGTGACAGTCACTTATGCTTGTCTAATCCCAGATGTGCAGTATATTAGAGGGTTTTTTCACCCCAGTAACCAAAAAGCCGTATTTCTGGCCTAAATGTGACAGTCACTTATGCATGTCTAGTCCCAGATGTGCAGTATATCAGAGGCTTTTTTCACCCCAGTATGCCAAACCCATATTTATGGCCTAAATGTGACAGTCACTTATGCACGTGTAATCCCAGATGTGCAGTATATCAGAGGCTTTTTTCACCCCAGTATGCCAAAGCCGTATTAATGGCCTAAATGTGACAGTCACTTATGCACATGTAATCCCAGATGTGCAGTATATCAGAGGCTTTTTTCACCCCACTATGCCAAAGCCGTATTAATGGCCTAAATGTTACAGTCACTTATGCACGTGTAATCCCAGATGTGCAATATATTTGAGTCTTTTTTCACCCCAGTAACCAAAAAGCCGTATTTCTGGCCTAAATGTGACAGTCACTTATGCATGTCTAATCCTAGATGTGCAGTGTATCAGAGGCTTTTTTCACCCCAGTAACCAAAAAGCCGTATTTTTGGCCTAAATGTGACAGTCACTTATGCTTGTCTAATCCCAGATGTGCAGTATATTAGAGGGTTTTTCACCCCGGTATGCCAAAGCTGTATTTGTGGCCTAAATGTGACAGTCACTTATGCATGTGTAATCCCAGATGTGCAGTATATCAGAGGCTTTTTTCACCATACTATGCCAAAGCCGTATTAATGGCCTAAATGTGACAGTCACTTATGCACGTGTAATCCCAGATGTGCAATATATTTGAGTCTTTTTTCACCCCAGTAACCAAAAAGCCGTATTTGTGGCCTAAATGTGACAGTCACTTATGCACGTGTAATCCCAGATGTGCAGTATATCAGAGGCTTTTTTCACCCCAGTAACCAAAAAGCCGTATTTCTAACCTAAATAATCTCAGATGTGCACTATATTTAACAGATGTATTTTTTTAACCCCAGTAAGCAAAAAGCAGTATTTCTGGACTTGCAGACATGCAGATAGCCTGTGCTGGTGCACTATCGTTGCATGAAATGGCTGCCGATCATGTATTGATATTGATTAACTGAAGAAAAAAAAGTTCGTTTTCAGCAGTAGTTGGCTCAGGGCAGGCTTAAAAAAATTGTCCACTGCACCCACAAAACACTTTTGCTGTAGATCGCTGAGTACAAAAAACAGTTCTTGATAAGATTTCTCCCTGATCTTTCCCTCACAGCAGCTGCAGCCTCTCCCTACACTAATCCGAGCAGAGTGACGGGTGGCGCTACGTGACTCCAGCTTAAATAGAGGCTGGGTCACATGCTGCAGTTGGCCAATCATAGCCATGCCAATAGTAGGCATGGCTGTGATGGCCTTTTGTGGCAAGTAGTATGACGCTTGTTGATTGGCTGCTGTGCAGCCTTTCAAAAAGCGCCATAAAAATCGCCGAACACCGAACCCGAACTTTTACGTAAATGTTCGGGTTCGGGTCCAGGTGCCGAAAACCCTAAAGTTCGGTATGAACCCGAACTTTACAGTTTGGGTTCGCTCAACTCTACCCTTTACAGTTAATTTTGCAAAATCTGTAACAGAACCTTTAACCTATCACTTATAATAATGTTATTTTTCGATGGTAGAGTAGCATTTTACCACTACATACACCAGAGCTTGGATGCATCTGCTAGCTCTGCTCTCCCTTTTCTATACCACTGGTCTTGCTAATGTTGAATGTTCAAAGTAAAAGAAAACAAAACTCACCTGTGTGGGGAAAGTTTGTCTAACCAGCCAGTTTTATTCAATGTATTATATGACTCATAGAAGCATGCATATGGTGTGATTGAGACTTCTTCTTGGGATGACAATGAATTCGGATTTTGAGTTGTTGATTGCAGATGACTAAAGTCAACATTTTGTAGCATGGTATCTTGGAATGATCGTCTTTGTGTTTCCTCAGTGGACAATATTTTTAAACCCAAGCAAATATTGCTATCCTCCAATGTTGAATATATTGACTCCTCTGAACTTCCTTGAAGTGATAAATCTGTATTCCTCTCAGAAGAGGGTTGCTTACTGTTTAAAAAAAAAGGTATTAGAAATAAAATTATGATATACAGAAATAATCACGTTCTTAGCAGAATAAATTATGTTTTGAAGACTATTGTGCATATGGGGTAACTGCACCTTTAGGCAAGTGATTACATTAGTTGGTGAGATTAGTGCCCTTGAATACTGTATCCTGTTAATGTGTTTCTCTCTGATTCCAAGTGCAAACACACTTATTGTTGATGAAGCCTACATATTGTTAATATAAAAACTTTTTTTTACAGCCCAATTTTTTAGGACATGATGTGAGAGTGAAGTAAGCATGGTAATATAACAGGGAAATAGGTGAGCGTCAAAAAAATGTGAATATGGAAGAGTAAGAAGCAGAGTCGGAAGAGGAAATTAAAAAACAAGGGAAAAAGAAAGTTAAAGAAGATGGTAAAGGTCAAGAAAGATAAGAAGGAGGAGAAATACTGAAGAGTTAAAAAGAATTTAAAGAAAGGGAAAGAGAATTGTAACAACGGTAGGCTGGAATACACAGACAGTGAGCCCTTGAACCTTGCCCGTTTTCCTTGCCTACTTGCAGTGCAAGCCCTAGGCGGAAAGTCCGCAACTGGTCAACGTTTCCCTACTCTGCTAAAGTGCAAGACAGACACAGAGACAGTACAACACAGAGACAGAGTTGTACATAAATGGATCGGAACCAAGCGGACAATACTGTACCAAATCACAAGACAAGGGGGGTTAAATAGACAAGCAAAAGTCAGAAGCAGATGAGAAACACAGTACCAAAACACGAGAATGGTCAAAGGCAAGGAGAGGTAAATAATAGAAGCAATCCAAATTTACACAGAACCGGATCACAGCTTGGGAGTCAATGACTATCACTGGCAAAGGAGTAAAGGACTATTGCTAGCAGGGAATTTAAATAGAGCGCTTAGTCCCTGGATCAGAACCCTGATAAGTCCATGGACCAGAACACAAGTTGCATATCCATAGGATGGCTGGGCGGTCACTCAGCCTGCAGTAGGACCGCGCCACAGCCAGATACCACAGTGCTGGAGCCCAGACAGTTAAGTTCAAGAATACAACCTGTATTATGAAATGTAAAACCTTTAGGCAATGAATTATGTTAGTATGCTCAAAAAATTCAGGTAGATAATGATTACGATTGCTTGTGATAAATGTTATGTAAGCTCATAAATATCACTGTCAATGTTATAGCTTATATTTAACAATGAAATAAATATGAGGTAGATAGGACTAACAATAGGCTTTTTTTATATTGTTAGACGGAAACTTTGTTTTTACCTTGTATTGGATGCTATGCTTTCACTCACATCACTGTTACTGGAAAATAAAAATGCATCACCAGCGTTTTCCTAGAAAATATGTTAAATGTACAGTTATAAAATCCATAAGTATTCCTTATAAAATAACATTATTTTGGCTCACATGTATTCTTCTTCAGATATTAAATGTAAATTCCAAGACAAAAATATCTGAGCGTATGTTGTAGTATTGTTTATATCACGAGTAATAAGAAAAACTCTTTAACTTGCTTGAGATATCAGTAATGAATTAATAATAAGGAAGGAAAGGAAGGAAAGGCAAACTTTACACTGTGTTCTCTTTTTACTGTACTGGATTTATCCCAGACAAACTTATGCCCTAAAGAAACCCTTTTACTATGCATTTGCCACTTAAACTATACGCTATAGGCACGCTGGTGCAAAACTCAGGAAATTTTCTTGGAGCATACATTGATAGTGTCCCACAGATATAGTGTGTATTGACAATTAGTTTGTATTGTGATAATGCAATTTAGAATTTACTTCATAATAACTAGAGATGAGCAAATTTCTCAAAAATTTGATTCGGTCGGTTCGCTTAATTTTCCAAAAACATTTGATTCAATTTGAATTTCTTCGTGGCGAATCTCGTTAAAAAACAGCAATTTCCTGGCTGCAGAGAGCCTGCATAGTGGTGTAAAACACTGTGTCCTGCAGAAAAACGTACAGGGAGTTTGTTGTGGTAGAGAAACAATACTGTAAGTCAGTATGACATGCAGATAACTGGCGTCGCTCTTAGAATCACTGCACCCTTCATGGGGCCAAAACTGAACAAATAATTGTGAACTCAGCTTTACATGTCAATCTTAGTGACAGGTATAAAGAACCGTGCAGAGGCCCAAGATCCTATTATAGCGTGAAAGAGCGCACTCCTTTTAAACGTAGTCAGCTGATTCCACATAGATTTCTAATGAACATGTTCTATTAAACGCTTATACAAGTTGACCACCCATAACCGAGTGGAGAGGGTGTCAGCAGTAAGTTTGTGTTGACGTCACAGTTTTTTTTTCCCCTTCCTCTGATCCGTCAGAACAATAATCCTCAAAAAAAGGATCCTGTCTGTTGAGCATCCGCCTTCACTCGGTCAGCATTTGGTCAGTAATCTATCAGTATTGCTAAAGCCAAAAAAAGAACAGGAGTGGATCCAAAACAGAGATGGAACGTGAATTGAATATTTGCATGTCATACAGGCCTTACAGCTGCTACATAAACAGGATCCATTGTGCGTCTCATTTTTCCTTCCTTCTGACAGAACAGAAGATGGGTAAAATAAATGGTGATGTCATCCAGGCCAAAAAGGAAAAATAGTGGCCCAGTCATGAAGTGGGGTAGGTGGGAACTCCAGGAGAAGTCCACAGAGTGGCCCAATGACAGAGTGGGGAGGTGACAGCAGCATGAGGAGACCACAGAGCGGCCCAATGACAGAGTGGTGAGGTAGCAGCAGCATGAGCAGACCAGAAAGTGGCCCAATGACAGAGTGTTGAGGTAGCAGCAGTATGAGGAGATCACAGAGTGGCCCAGTGACAGACTGGGGAGGTGGCAGAAGAATGGGGAGATCACAGAGTGGTGAGGTGGCAGCAGCATGAGGAGACCACAGAGTGACCCAGTGAAACAGTGGGAGGTGGCAGCAGCATTAGGAGACCACAGAGTGGTGAGGTGGCAGCAGCATGAGGAGACCACAGTGTGGCCCAGTGACAAAGTGGTGAGCTTGCAGCAGCATGACGAGACCACAGTGTGGCCCAGTGACATAGTTGTGAGGTGGCAGCAGCATGAGCAGACTACAGAGTAGCCCAGTGACAGATTGGTGAGTTGGGGGGGCAATGCCAGTACCATCTAAAGATGGTGGGTGGCAGTAGGAGCACCTGGCAGCAGGTGTGTGGCATCAGGCAGGTGGCAGCATCAGAATAGTAGCTGAAACAGGTAGATAGTAGTAATGAGCGAGCAGCAAAGTGTTCGGGTGTTTGGTCCGAACACATCGCGATATTCGTGTGCCTGGCCGAGCACCCGAGTATAATGGAAGTAAATGGGAGACAACCAGGCAACCACTGCCCGGATGAGGGGAGAGTGCCTGGACCATAGGAAAAGGTCTGAAAGTGATGGAAACACCTCTGGAAATCGATCAGGAACAGCAGGGGGATCATGTCTGGATGCATCTTGGACACCAATGTCGCTGCTGGGAACCATGTTGTCCAAGTTGTACGCCACTGTCACGGGGCGCCAGCGATGCGCTCGCTCTCCGCAGCGCCGACGGCGCCCCGCCTCTGTGCAGGAGCGAGGACGTGTGCAGCGTCCTCGTCTCCTAGGTGATAGGGGGCGGGACAGACCCGGCCGCACACGTCTCCTCAGCTCGGCCGGCGACCTCGGTTCCCCCAGCAACCAGGATAAGCCTGACCACCGAGCTGGGCACTCGGTGCTCAGCCCTATGCAGCAGGGTGAGTCATGTGATGCTGGCCACGTCACATGACCCCTGCTAGTCAGTATTTTAACAGGCAGCCTGCTGGCCACAGGTTGCCTGTTATTTAGGTTCCACCTGTGATTTTGTCTTACCTGGCGTACTTACCTTCTGCTGAATCCCTGACGATCCTCTGCCTGCTCCTTGTGTACTTTTGCTGCTCTCCTGGTATTCTGACCCCAGCTTTCTCCTGACGATTCTCTGCTGACTCTTTTGGTACTTCACGACTCTCCTGGTATTTATGACGCCGGCTTCTCCTGACTTATTTCTGCTTGCTCCATTTGTACTTCGTTGCTCTCCTGGTATTGACTCAGTCCGTTCACGTTCTGTTGTTTGTCTGGTCTGTCCTCCCTGCACTTATTCCAAGCTAGGGATTGCCGTCCAGTTGTCCCCTGTCATTAGGACTTGCGAGGCACACAAAAAAAAATCCTTTTTAGAGGAAAAATTGTTAGGAAACATTCTTTCCTGTAGATTTAATTGCATATACAGTGTAAATTACAGTGCCAAAAATTACAAGGAAGAAGAGATACAGCCTGTAAATCACATAAAGGAGTTCCTCATTCACATGGTGCTACAATTGTTCAGGTAGTGGGACTCCTACACTAAGTGAAAGGGCTGTCAAAAATTACAAGGAACTGTCACTACAATGCACCCTTTATTACACATAAAGGAGGACATCATACACACCCTTTAAAAATTATCATTGACGGCCTGCTGGTGACCCTCAAAAACATTAGGAGCAAGGGCTTGCTGATCTGACCACCTAAGAAGTTAATTGACCCGGTAAGCACAGGCTACCAAGAAATAATGACCAATTTCCAATTGTAATGTTCCTTTGGGTTCCAGAGAACATCACATAGCAGAGTTAGCGCAGGTAAAAGCGGTCAGCACAGGCTGCCAAGAAAGAATGACCAATTTTTATTGTAATGTTCCTTTGGGTTCCAGAGAACGTCACATAGCAGAGTTAGTGCAGGGAACGGTCGTCAGCAATAGTTGCCTCTTTACATTATGGAACTGTACCCAGTGGGGTCTCTAGCTTTCAAATTTTGGGGGGGCACACTGGGGGCCAGGACAAAAGTAGGGGGGGCAGCTATAACAATGATACATTTACACAAGTACGCTTAGAAATGCTGCAATACTTTACCCAATACCTAAAACCGCAACAGGGAAGAAAAGTCCTGCTGTCTGTGGATGACACTTTTATAGAGAGGGGGATCTGTGGATGACACTGCTATGGTGGGGACCTGTGGATGCCACATACCGTATATAGCATCTTATGCTATATGTGTCATCCACAGATCCACCCCATGACAGTGTCATCCCCATTTCCCCCTCCATAACAGTGTCATCCACAGATCTCCCTCCCTATAACAGTGTCATCCACAGATTCCCCTCCCTATAACAGTGTCATCCACAGATCTCCCTCCCCGCCTCTGACAGGAGAGTACATTTGACATTTCTAAACTGTAATCCATATCCTTCAGTAACTTTAACTTTAAATCAGGATTAAGCGGCCGCTCATCTCTACTAGTACCTTAACCTTACACCACTCGGCTAGCTTCGGTAACAGGGCCAGGCTATAGCCTATAGGTACTGCCTGTTAGTTGTTATGGAGTTAGTGCTGATTTCTGCAGGTCAGAGCATACAGATTACAGTTTAGAAAAAATGTACACTCCTGTGAGCGGTCCAGACCAGTGGCGGATCCAGAGCCTGGTCTCGGGAGGGACACATCCAGATTATTTTCTGTTCGCCGCCACAGAACAAGGGTGCTTATAGAACAGACTACACAGTGTAGAGGTATACTGTACATTGTGCGGCACAGTATAGAGGTATACTGTATATTGTGTGGCACAGTGTAGAGATATACTGTGCGGCACAGTGTAGAGGTATACTGTACATTGTGGGGCACAGTGTAGAGGTATACTGTATATTGTGTGGCACAGTGTATGCTATATGTCTATAACATAAACATATTTCACATGAAAACTTACTGTTACTTGGCTTGGCCCTTGGGGATCTCGGACACAACTTCAACACTTGGCTGGGGGGCTCGGTGGAGCTGATGTTGTGTTTTATCCTAATGAGAGAGATTTCATAATAAGGATTTGGAGAAGGGGCTGAGGGGTCACAGAGCAGGGAGAGGCTGGTACTGCTACTAGGGGGGTCATACTATAGGGGAGCAATAAAGCCCACCATAATGCCCCCCAGTAGAAATAATTCTCCTTATAATGTGACAATGCAAAAAATGCCCCTTTATGCCCCCAGTTGAGCTAATGTCCCCCATAATGTGCCAGTATAAAATACCCCTGTATAGTGCCCCCAGTAAATGCCCCCATAGTGCTCCTCTCCCCCTTCCTCCTAGTGCCCCCCATAATGTACCAGTGTAAAATTCCCCATGTATCGTGCCCCAGTAGATGCCCTCAGTGTCCCCCATAATTTGCAAGCATAAAATACCCCTTCTTAGTGCCCCCCGTAGATGACTCCATAGTACTCCTCTCGCCCCTTCCCCATAGTACCTACCTTGTGTCCCAGTATAAAATGCTACTATACAGAGCCCCCCATATAAAATACCCCTTCTTTGTGGCCTCAGTAGATGCCCCTATAGTGCCCACCAATAATGTGCCAGTAATAAGTGTCCTCAATAACGTGCCACTGCCAGTAATAAGTGCCCCTCATCACGTGCCAGCAACAAGAACCCCCCAATGTGCCAGTAATAAGTGCCCCCCATCACGTGCCAGTAACAAGAGCCCCCCAATGTGCCAGTAATAAGCCCCCATCACGTGCCAGTAATAAGCCCCCATCACGTGCCAGTAATAAGCCCCCATCACGTGCCAATAATAAGCCCCCATCATGTGCCAATAATAAGCCCCCATCACGTGCCAGTAATAAGCCCCCCATCACGTGCCAGTAATAAGCCCCCCATCACATGCCAGTAATAAGCCCCCATCATGTGCCAGTAAAAAGGCCCCCATCACGTGCCAGTAATAAGCCCCCATCACGTGCCAGTAATAAGCCCCCCATTACGTGCCAGTAATAAGCCCCCCCATTACGTGCCAGTAATAAGCCCCCCATTACGTGCAAGTAATAAGCCCCCTATTACGTGCAAGTAATAAGCCCCCCCATTACGTGCCAGTAATAAGCCCCCCATTACATGCCAGTAATAAGCCCCCCATTACGTGCCAGTAATAAGCCCCCCATTACGTGCCAGTAATAAGCCCCCCATTACATGCCAGTAATAAGCCCCCCATTACGTGCCAGTAATAAGCTCCCCCATTACGTGCCAGTAATAAGCCCCCCCATCATGTGCCAGTATTAAGCCCCCCCATCATGTGCCAGTATTAAGCCTCCGCCATCATGTGCCAGTATTAAGCCCCCCCATCATGTGCCATTAAGCCCCCCCCGCCCATCATGTGCCAGTATTGTAATAAGCCCCCCAATGTGCCAGTAACACTATTGTAAAAAAAAAAAAAATTATACTTACCTCAGTGTCAGCGATGCGATGCAGGCCTCTTCCAGGCCTGTGTCACGTGCTGTATAGCTCAGGCGGCGCGATGACGTCATCGCGCCGTCTGCGCCGGCCTCTGATAGTGCCTGCAGCCTATCAGAGGAAGGGGAAGGGACACGCCTCTCCCTCCCCTGCACCGCCGCAGCACAGGCAGATTACTATGGAGATGAGTGCAATGGACGCGCTCATCTCCCTGTGCCCGGTGGTGGTGGCGGCGGCGGCTCACTTGGGGGGGGCACATGGGGGGGCACAGCGTGATGTAGGGGGGGCTGTGGCCCCCTCTGGCCCTCCCCTGGCGACGCCACTGACTGTCCCACAGTTACAAGCTGCTATCTTACTATCTTGGAATTCTATTGTCTACCCAAAGAAAGATCTAGGGAAAGTGGCACATACAATGAAAAAAAGGTATACAAATTTAATTCCTCCAGGCCCCAAATGTGAAAGGGTTTAATATCTCCTGAAAAGGCATCTGCAAAGGAGAGAGGAGAAAATGGAGTCAAGCCTGACATTTTTTTATTTTTTTATTTTTTTATTTTTTTAAACATTGAAATATTTACCCCTGTGCCACTATATAAAAACCAGAATCCTGTAAAAAACACATACGTGAAAGATTCACTACTGAACGAAACCAAATTATGTTTCCTTCCAAGTCTGAAACATAGAAAATAATATACCATGTCAGCTGACCCCCCAAAAAATTGTAGGTGAGGGCCTGCAGGTGAGCTGACCCTCCCTGAAGAGGGACATGAGGATATCTTATGCACTGATTCCCAAACTCGTAAGCTTCCAAAGACAGAAGAAGATGACGGGGGGAATGGCAATTAGTGTTTCACTTGGTGGATGATGGGGCTGAGACACAGTTGTCAATAAGTAGGGTCTTGTTAGGTCAACATCAGCACAAGTCAGGAGGATGACCAGAGTGAGGAAGTGGATTTGGAGATGGGGGACGATGACATCACTGACCCAACCTGGGAAGGTGGGAAGCCAAACGAGGACAGCAGGACAGAGGGGGAGGGATCCACAGCACTGCAACAGGCTGGGGGAGGCTGTGTGGTGGCAAAAGGGAGAAGGCGGGCCACAATAAACAGGCCAGCAACTGTTCCCCCTTGTGCAAATCTCCCTTGACAAGGGGTAGGTGTTTCACAGTCTAAATTCACGCACAGATGTGACCAAAACCAGTTAAATTTGTCACAAATATAAATAATTCTCTGGTGAATAACTGTATATATGGTTTCTGCCTAAATTCACGCACAGATGTGACCAAAACTAGTGAAATTTGTCTCAAATATAAATAAATCTATGCTGAATTACTGTATATAATGGTTGCAGCCTAAATTCTCATACAGATGAAACCCAGACTAGGGATTTTTGTCCCAAATAAAAAGAATTCTCAGCTGAATTTCTGTATATATGGTTGTGGACTAAATTCACGCACAGTTGTGACCCAAACTAGGGATATTTGTCCCAAATAGAAATAATTCTCTGCTGAATTACTGTATATATGGTTGTGGACTAAATTCGCGCACAGATGTAACCCAAACTATGGAAATGTGTCCCAAATAGAAAGAATTCTGTGCTGGAATACTATATATGACGTTTGTGGATTGAGTGCGCACACAGATGTGGCACAAATTTTCCCCAAAAAAATAAATTTCTATGATGGAGCCGTGTATATCTCACTAGCAGGCACACTCTAGTGAATAAGCCCCTTTTTAGAATTTCTGCTAAACACACTGCTTTCTGATGGTGTACTGTAGATCTCACTGATATGTAATATTTCTTTCTTTTGAAAGCTTTTTGGTACTGAACACAGCGATTTTCCAGCCCTGCACTATCTGTCCCTTCCTGCAGATGCCAGTCCCTAATACTGCTGAATTTAACCCTTGTAAAAAAAAATAAAAAAAGGCTGCACTGCTGTCAAACACACACTTTAGTCCTGAAGAGGACTGTTTTGTCTTTCAAGAGCTTTTTGGGAGTTCAATTGTTGTAATTTCAGCAAACTGCTATATTGTCCCTGCCTACTGTCGGCTCCCCCTGACGCTGAATGATCCGAGCGCGGGACGTCAGCTTCTATATAAACTAGTACCACGTGTTCCGGCCAGCCAACCAGTGTAAGGCTTATAGCTAGCATAGCTATGGCATTACACTGGAGGGAATTATTTACCTGAACGCTGATTGGATGCTTCAGGAGGCGCCAAACATGTGGGGCGGAGACTCGAGCAATGCGACGAGCACACGTGGTATTCGGCCGAGTACCGCCACGTGCCGAGCATAGCGATGCTCGAGCCGAACCGGTACTCGGCTGAGCATGCTCGCTTATCACTAGTAGACAGGAGAAACAGGTCTCTTTTGACAAAGTTTAGATTTGGCACCATGGATGATCTAGTCTGATGCATCAGGCACTGGTGTGTGGAAATCCTGGCTGATCAACGCCTGATTAATCTTCACAAAGGTCAATTTCCCTACACTATGGGTGGACAAGCTAGTTCTCCTTGGGTAACTATTGGCCCCGCCACACTAAACACTCGCTCTGATGCCACACTGCTGACGGGGCTGGAAAGCTTGCCCAGGGCCAACTTGGCCAGTTGTTGCCACAAATCGAGTTTAGCTGCCAAGTAGTCCAGGGGATCTTCGATGTGGGGTGGCAGGGTTCACTTTTAGAATGCCACAACCTGCTGTTTCAGGTTCTGCTCTATGTCTACCTGGTGCTGCTGGTGAGTAGTTTCTTCAGTAGGCGGGTGAAGAAAACCCCTCATCAGAGACTCTAGACTTAAGTTGCTGCTGATGGAGCTGGTACTGCTCCTGACCCCCACCCCCTCCCCAGAAGCCATGGCAGTGGAACGTGAGCGCAGAGGGCCCCCCAGTCAGACCTGCATGAAGATGGGTGATGGCGCACATAGGCAGCGGCCAACTGACTACCTAGGATGTCTCGATGGTAGTTCAGTTTGTACTCCCTCTTAGTGGGTGTAAAAAGGCCCCCATTTTGGACTGGTAGCGATGATCTATCATGGTGGAGAGCCAGTAGTTATCCCTCTGCTGAATGGTGACAATTCGGCTGTCACTACGCAAGCAACTGTGCTTGCATCAGGCCATTTACGCAAGTGACTCAGAGTGACTTCCTGCCTCCATCTTCACTGCATACTGCCACGGTGTGTCTGGGTCATCTTTCTCGTCTTCCTCATCACCCTATAGCTCCTCTGGCTGCTCCTGCTCCTCCTCTCCTGTGACCTGTGTAGAAAAGCCACCCATTTCTCTACTAGTGATGAGCGGCATAGGCAATATTCATTTTCGCAATATTTCATGAATTTTTCGCATAATATTCGCAATAAATTATCAAATTCTAGAATTTGCGATCTCCAGTCATTATTTTAGTGATTGCGCAAATCGACACCAATGATGCACATTTTTTGGGGGCAATACATGCAACTTCACATTTTATCAAGTCTGAGTACATAATACTAATTTGTGCACTAAGTATTGTTGTGACATCACAGCACTGTGTCTAACAGAGACACTAATCCCTATCACAGCACAGTAATTCATATCACACTACCTAACACCCTGCACTGGAGAATTAATATATAAGCAGAACTTTGTGGCACTCTGCCGTCCGTTTGCTGCTGGAAGTCGGGTTCCCACCACGTCTTATAATAAATATAAAAACTCCAGCAATTGAGTTGCAAGAAAAGGATTTTTTACATTGGTATTGCGGCTGTGTACAATGTGACGTTTCGGCCACACATTGGCCTTCATCAGAATACAGAAAAAGAAAAAAAACAAAATAAATAATGTATTCAAATATTACATACAGATATACATTTAAATATACCATGGCAAATAAAGAGAATGAGAAGATGAAAAAAATAGAAAAAAGGAAAAAAGACAAAAAACAAAAAAAACTGAAAAGCATGATACATGATAAATGGGATTGAGAGGGTTCTGTAATCATATCCACATGTCAATCAATAACCAAATATAAATCATAGATCCAGGCATATCGGTCGGGTCCCATAGTGGAGATACCTCCGCTGGAATCATGTTAAGGGACATACTGTCCAGATAAAAGGAAGTCCATAACGCACATAAATAATGAGTGAATACCAGCAACATTACAGGAGCATAGTCATATCCAAACATTATCATTATCATTATACTGTCATTCAGTCACCGGCAGGGGCGTAGCTATAGGGGCTGCAGAGGTAGCAGTCGCTACCGGGCCCAGGAGCCTGAGGGGCTTAAAGACCCTTGTGCCACATAAGAAGACACTGGTATTATAGAAAGTGTATGCAAGTTACACCTCTGGCTGGACAGAAGGGGTTAGGTTAAGAATTTAGTATGGAGGAGGGGGGTGCAGTTTAAATTTTTGCCTCATGCAGCACGAAGGTTTGAGGGAAGGGGGGCCCAAGCTGAACTCTTGCACCAGGGCCCATGAGCCTTTAGCTATGCCCCTGGTCACCAGCTGAGCTGAAGGTCAACATCTCCATATTAATGGAACATGGATATATGAAATAAGCAGGACAGGATCCATGGGTAGGTAAAAAAGGGATGAGGGATAATTAGATTGGTATGCAGCCTAGCTGCTAGTAGTATATAGCATAGTGTACAGGGAAGACCTTGTTGAGATCACCAGCCACCTGGACTTATATATATAGGAGGGTATACAGCAGGTATCCATAATTGTCTGTAAATGGTGGAAGTAATTCCTACCTTGTGTCGCTTGTTTATATATATGTCCAGGATGTGGGTGTCCGGATAAGAATGCATTAGCACTGACTGGAAAGCGCCTGAGTGAGGAGGGACGCGCGCCCTTATTTAAGGGAGCGCGTCCAGTGTCAGGGGGTGTTGCGCATGCGCAGAGTACGCGGATGCGTGTCAAGCCTCGCTTTGGTTGAGAGTGATATCCAGAGCGCTCCCCGGTCCTAGCGCTTTGAACAGAGCAGGAAGGAAGGGGAATAAGGGGTCGAGAATAGTAGAAATCGGATGCATAGATGATGTAGACAGGATGCAGGAAAGGTGGGAAAAAAGAAAAAGAGAAAAGAGAAGAATAGGACATACGGACATAGGACATATGACATAAAACATATACCATACCATTATGAAAAAAGGATACTATGGATGGCCCCAGAGTGTGAAGGTCCCTCCTCACTCAGACGCTTTCCAGTCAGTGCTAATGCACTCTTATCCTGACGCCCACATCCTGGACATTTATTTAAACAAGCGGCACAAGGTAGGAAATACTTCCACCATTTACAGACAATTATGGATACCTGCTGTATACCCTCCTATATATATAAGTCCAGGTGGCTGGTGATCTCAACAAGGTCTTCCCTGTACACTATGCTATATACTACTAGCAGCTAGGCTGCATACCAATCTAATTATCCCTCATCCCTTTTTTTACCTAGCCATGGATCCTGTCCTGCTTATTTCATATATCCATGTTTCATTAATATGGAGATGACCTTTAGCTTCAGCCGGTGACAGTATAATGATAATGATAATGTTTGGATATGACTATGCTCCAGTAATGTTGCTGGTATTCACGGATTATTTATGTGCTTTATGGACTTTCTTTTATCTGGACAGTATGGGTCTTAACATGATTCCAACGGAGGTATCTCCACTATGGGACCCGACCGATATGCCTGGATCTATGATTTATGTTTGGTTATTGATTGACATGTGGATATGATTACAGAACCCTCTGGATCCCATTCATCATGTATCATGCTTTTCTGGGGTTTTTATTTTATTTATTTTTTTCCTTTTTTCAATTTTTTTCATCTTCTCATTCTCTTTATTTGCCATGGTATATTTAAATGTATATCTGGGCAACTTTCCTATTGGTTGCTAGGGATGTTGCTAAGCTTTGACAAAGATATTGCAGCCTTCTCATTGGCCCACAAGCAAGAAGCAGTAGTACTGATGAAAAAAAACTAGAATATTTGCAATTATGAATATATAGCACTATAGTCTAGATTTTCGCGAATTCTCGAAGTGCCGATATTCACAATAAAAATTAGCAATTAGAATATTTGCGATCAACACTATTCTCTATGCATTGCTTGTGCTTGAAAGTTCTCCTCCTCCTCCAGTTCAGTCCCCAAAGTGCTCATGTGGCCATGAGTTGTAGTTGCCATGTCTCTTGTCCCCTGGCCTGCCAGATTTAGCAGCATCTGTTCCAGGACATGAATCAGTGGAATGACGTTGTTTATTCCATAGTCCTGGTGACTGACAAAAAAAGCGGTCTCCTCAAAGGGCCCGAGCAAATGACAGGTGTCACACGTGAGCTGCCACTGGCTAACATTGAAGTTACACAGGGGAGTACCTCTGTCCGCCTGTAATATCAAGAAATCGTTTATGGCCTTTCTCTGTTCATATAATTGGTCCATATGTGGAATTCCAATGGGTGGAAACGTTGCATATCAGCCTATGTTGGGGGATGCTTTTCTGCCCCTGCAGCTCAATGAGGGTGTGCTTTGCGGTGTACGAGTAGCTGAAGTGCATGCAAAGTTCCCTGGCCATTTTTAGGATGTTTTGTAGATGGGGTGAAGACTTCAGGAACCACTTTACAATCAGATTGAACACATGCGCCATGCAGGGCGCATGGTTCAGCCCTCCTTGACGCAGCGCTGACACCATGTTCATCTCCTTGTCGGTCCCCATGGTTCCGATTTTGAGTTGTCGAGGAAAAAGCCAGGATTTGATTTCTTGATGAAGGACGTGGAGCATTTCCTCCCCTATGTGACTTCGTTCGACCAGGCAAACTAGGTGCAGAACAGCATGGCACCGCCGTGCCCTGCATATGTTGTCTGCTGAAGGAGCACTGTGAATTGTCCCTGCAGTGGAAGCTGAGGACACGGAGGATGGGGAGGCACAGGTGGACATTGTCGCAGGACCAACGGTGTGAAAACATAGAGGCGGAAGTTTGTCACCTGGCCAAGTTGCTGGTGTGGCTGGGCAGGAACCACATTTACCCAGTGGGCCATAAAAGACATATATTGTCCTTGACCGTAGTTATAACTCCACATGTCGGCACTGCTATGCACTTTGGCAGACACTGACAGGCTCAATGACTGGCCCACCTGCTGTTAAACATGTGTGCAGGGCTGGTACTGCTTTTTTCGCTAAGAAATGACAGCTTGGGACTCTCCAACTCGGCTTGGCACAAGCCATCAGTTCTCTGAAAGGTGCAGAGTCCACCACTCGGAAAGGGAAGGACTGCTGCACCAGCAACTTGGCCAAGAGCCCGTTCAGCTTCTGCGCCATTGGATGAGTGCACACATACTGTTGTCTCTTGGCAATCGCTTCAGTGATCGATTGCTGAAGAAATGACTGATGAGAAGTAGGAGGATGAGGAGCAGGAGCATCAAGACCAGTAGATGATGGGAAAGACAGACAGCTCCCTTCGGCTGAGGTGGTGGAGCCTTGACTGCATGAAATCATGTGCATGCCCCTGGGTGATCAAGTGGTTGCTGCGGTAGGCTGGACCACCAAATCGGAGCCACAGTTCTCTTGCTGCGACTCCTGCTGCCAAACCCTCACTTCTTCTGCGGCTGGTACTTTTGCCTGCGACAAAAACATTTTGGCCACTGCCCATTCCCTTTGAAGGGCCTGTCACTTGTCTGTCTGATATACTGTATAAAAACAGAATGAAATTAAATAATACACCCCAAAAAAGGCTGTAGTACAATGTAACTTTACCGCAGAACGGCAATTAGGACGCATACTTTTTCCTATTAATACACCCCTCCAAAAAAAAGGATAACAACCTAAATTCACTGCAGAACGGCTAATTGGATGTATGTTTATTGCCTATTAATACACCCCATAAATGCCTGTATCACACAGCACTTGCACCCCAATAACAAGCAATGTTTGCTGGAATTACTGAGCGCAGCAAGGTGTAATAGAATTGCTCCTATTACCCAGGCTGTACACTTCCCTATTGGACCCTGTTCTCCTTTTATAGTGTAGATAATGCCTCCCTATCCTTTCCCTATACTATGAATAATCTTTCCCTGCACTTCTAAATCGTTTTTTTCAGCACAATAAAGTCTTTCCTAGCACCGTTTCTAGCACCTGTCACATCTCTCCCTGCACTAAGCACACTGGAAAATGGCAGAATCCAAGATGGCTGAGGCTATTAATAGGGCTGTGACATAACAGGGGCTGTCTGGATGCTGATTGTATGCATGCATGGCATTGTGGGTGATCCCTAATTCCCAGAGTTCTTTGCTCCATGTGCAGCAACCATTTTAGGAAAAAATGCGATTCATTACTACAAAGCATAATTTGGCAATGGTGCGAATCAAATTTTTCCTGAAATTCGGATCGAATTCCACTTCGTCAACTTCGATTCGCTCATCTCTAATAATAACCTCAATTACTTTTAAGGTAAGATTAAAACAAAACATAATCTAATATATTACATTTATAGTTGAGCAAAAAAAAGGAGAAAAAAAAGAAAACAAGCTTGAGTATCAGTATTATAAGAATCTAGCGAAAAGAGTGACAGAAAACTGCAGAATTTTGGGAACTGATACAAATACAAAAATTTAAAATTAAATATTAAATACGGAAAAATACACTTCGAAAGATTTACTGTTTCATTAAAAAAACTGGCAAAATAAGGTTTTTAACCAACCCCGCTCTGTCAATAGGACTTAAGACCATCCAAATCTCGGAGTATCATCACCTTCTTTGATTCATCTGTCTAACATCTCACGATATTTTAACTAACATTTTGATCCCACATTTTGTCTAATGTGAATAAGAATCATTCAGTGGCTGGCTCTACTGCACAATAACCCCACACAGATTCCTTTGGGGAATCTGCACCCACATCACCACCTGGCAGGAACAGCAGCGCTTTTAAGTCCTCTTAAGCGCAACCTAGAGGGAGAATACAATACTGTGCCACAGTGCACATCCACCAATGTGGTTAAATCAGCTCTTCCCTAAAACATCAAAAATGGGGCAATTTTTTCCTCCGTTTCAATGCCAAGAGCCAATATTTGTCAATAAGACAATTAAGCAAGCACTCCACAACTTTTTATTCGCTGATCTGTTAGAAAGGTACATGATATAAACTGTAATAAAGGTAATCTTCATACCAGTGACTGTATTTGTGAATTATAGCCTTTCTTCTGAACCTCAGCTGTGTCATGTGATCAACACTCTGAGTCTCCAAATATCAAAGCATCTTATCTGTGGACAGGAAGCCATTTTTTCTATGTATCCCTATGGGAGCCTTAATGTCAGTCTCATAGGAATGAATGAAGAAGTTACTGACTTCCTTTCCTGTGTCAGTGAGAAATCAGTGTCAGTCACATGACACAGCTGAGGATCAGATGGGAGCTTATAACTAACAAATACAGTGTCCGGTAAGAAGATTAAGTTCACTACAATTAACAGAATTTATCTTTCTAATGGGCCAGAGAATAAATATATTTGTGGGAGTACTCCTTTAACAAAAGCGAAATTCTTATAAAATTGGTAAGAATTGACCTATACTGAGCAGTTCTCTGGTGGATTCAGTGTAAAACAGGAAGCCTGCCAATCTGCAAGCTACACTTAAAGTGAACGTTGTAGAGCAAAAACTGTTGAAAGTTTTTAATAAAGACCAATTGGAATAATATTTTTTAGCTTAAAAGGAGTAAAATGCAATAATAAAAAATGACCTCAAAAGTGTCCATAGCCTTCAAATCTAAATAAATTAAATAATGTGGCATCCAAAAAAAAGAGGTGCATACAGCCAAAAAGCTATCCAATCCTCCAAGATAAATGCAGGGTAAACTGTTGTGCAGGAGCCCATTGTATATCACCACTATAAGGGAAGCTATCCTCAGGAGATCATACAATACTTTGATGACTGGGAACCAGGATTTAATACATTTTTCCTTCTTGTGTAACACAATTCTCCTTATTTCCATGGTTAAATAAAGAATAAAGCTTTTACGAATAGAAAATTAGTAGGAAAGGGGTTCTACTGTCCTTAAGACATTTTGGGGGTCATTTATTAAGAAATGTACCACTTTTCAGTGTATTTAAGATTCAGATTTAGTCGTAAAGGCGTTTGAAGTAAAATCTGCTCCTTTTCCATGTTTTTTTGATGTGTTAAAAAAGGGTGGAGTGGGTGGCCTGTCTCATTTAGCATTTTCTACGTCAGTTTATGGTGTGAAAAATGGTCTTAAACTACGTCAGCAAGGGAGTTGTCATAGTTGAAACCATGTCGCACAGCCGGCGGAACCAAGCACCGAAGTTATGTAGAGGCCTGCACCTCTACATCTACATATCTTTGGTGCATCTGCAGTCAGCGTATGGCGATTAAGACTGGTGTATAAATTGCCGTTCTTCATAAATGACCCCCTTTTTGTAGATAGTAGTCAGAATGATCTATTTTTTAATGATTGCTGACTCTAGATTATTGTTATTAATACTGACACATGCCAGCAGGAAGGTAGGCAGAGGTAGATTAGGCCTTGGATGGGGGCGGTATCGCTAATACTGGCCCTAATGCTGCCACCCTGCCTGCAAACGGAATAGGCGCCCTGCTACATCTGCCTGACATCCTAACCAGCGCTGCTTATCTGGGGGACATCTACGCTCCTACTGAGGGACCACCTTTAAGATTGGAGGACACTAAAGGCTCACCCTAGCATACCTCCTGGCACGCAAGTACTGCTGATTGTATCAGCACCCATGAGATACGGATCCACACTATAGGCTTTTTATAATGATAATAAAAGCCAAGAATGGCTAATGACTCATTAGCTATATGAATCTATATAAGCAGTTATAACAATATATTGATGTGTATTTCTGCTGTTCCACCTCTACCCATGGGTATGATCATCGCTTGCATAGACCTAATTTAATACTATTAGCTAAATGCATGTTTATACAATAAGTGGACAAATAAACAAATAAATGTGGCACTCCTCATTAACCCAGGCTCTGGATAGAAACTTGCACACCTTTGGCCTTGGCTAATGCATTTGTCGATGGGTTCAGTGACAGTCAGTCGTCATAATAGTGACTGTGTCTCTACCCGATTGATATTAGCTATTGCCTAACCTGGTGATTTAAATACATCAGCCATTGAGTAGTGTTAATAAGTTGCTATCACTTATAGCAGTGATCGTCTTGCTACTAGAAAAGAAGTGAATATACTGTATTATTGATGTACTCAGGTGTTTACTTCTGGTGATAAATAGAAAGAATTGGAGCAGCACTGCAGTATATAGATGCGGACGGAGTGCCGGTGGCTGTGAAGGCAATCCCCCTTCAAATAAGTAGCAAGAAAAATTCCACGGCACATCCAAGGCATAAAATAAAATTTAGGCTTTATTCACCAGACAGCGACGTCGCCGTGGAATTTTTCTTGCTACTTCTGGTGATAGATACTCCTTTGTCTGATTTGTCCCCTGATGAGCTTGACACCAACCAGGCAAAACGCGCAGGGACGATATAGGACACCTCTATGGACATCTGTCCAATGTTTCTATATTGTTTGATTATTTACACTGTTTTTATAGGGTGTTTTCTGTCACCGCACTTGGGAATCTGTATGTGTTTATTATTTTTGGTACTTACAATAGTCCAGGTCCAAATATAGGGCCACATATTCCACATCGTTGGAATCTCTCCCGTGATAGGGCCATCCCAGGGTTACTAGGAGGCACGAGACACGGGATCGCCCTTATCAGGGCGGCTATTCCGTTTGCAGGCAGGGTGGCAGCATTAGGGCCAGTATTAGGGATACCGCCCCCATCCAGGGCCTAATCTACCTCTTCCTACCTTCCTGCTAGCATTAGGCATTGGAATAGCCACTTGACATTAGGTTTTGTTTTTCTTTTTGATTATTATTATTTTCTATGATTTTAAGGGTGTACTGACTTTTAACATTATATTATTAAAGGTTATGTTTTAGAAAAGTGGTGCTCCTGTGAATCCTAATTCCCAATACCACATTCTACTAGAAATCCCTTGAACAGGGTTATGTTTAATCTGTGAGTTAATACTGACACATGCCAGTTTTCAATGTATTTCAGATATATTTATTAGATACTAGAAAAAGTACCTAGTGCTGCCCGAGCATGAAGTGTTGGTCTGTTTGTGTGTTTATTGGATTTGTTCCATGGGTGCCCAGGAGGCCAATCCATGCCCTATTTTTTTTAAGAGAAATCGCTAGTAGCCCTATATACCCTGACAGTTACACACTGTTAATTTTATTTTTAAATATCCCCATAAGAGTGACCTCCACAGTGTCCCACCCCTTTAACTATGATATCCACAGTTTCCCACACCCTTAAGGCCTCTTTCACACTACCGGTTTTTTTTTTCCGTTTTGCGGTCCGTTTTTTGCCTTCCGTATACGGTCCGTATACGGAACCATTCATTTCAATGGTTCCGCAAAAAAAACGGAATGTGTTCCGTATGCATTCCGTTTCCGTTTTTCCGTTTTTCCGTTCCGTTGAAAGATAGAACATGTCCTATATTTGGCCGCAAATCACGTTACGTGGCTCCATTAAAGTCAATGGGTCCGCAAAAAAAAGGAACACATACGGAAATGCATCCGTATGTGTTCCGTTTCCGTTCCGTTTTTTTCTGAACCATCTATTGAAAATGTTATGCCCAGCCCAATTTTCTCTATGTAATTACTGTATACTGTATATGCCGAACGGAAAAACGGAACCGAAACGGAAACACAACGGAAACAAAAAACGGAAAAACGGATCCGTGAAAAACGGAACGCAAAACACTGAAATGGACATACTGTAGTGTGGAAGAGGCCTTACAGTGACCTTCACAGTGAAAAAAAATGTTATGGAAACCTGGTGTAAAACTGTGTATATGTCACTGAGGCGAAGAATGAAGGACCTGCAAGCTTCTATAGGCTAATAAGGATCATGTAACCATGTGTATGATATTGTTAAGATATAAGTGAAGGACCTCAGAAAGTATTTTTTATTCAGAGTGGTTCATGACAAGGTGGCTCATGACAAGAGTCTGCAGGCTGACCATAGTCCAAAATATAGCCATACCTATCAATAAAGCCACACGTGGAGCTCCACTCTCCTCCAAATCACAGCAATTCAATCATGCAGATTTCAACAATAAAATTGATATTGCTGTTTAGTGAGTCTTTATGTCATCATAGATGAAACATATTTGTGTGTTTTTATTTCATACAAAATCCCTGGTTAAATGGGTAAGAACCAAGAACCTAGCTAGTGAGACCAAACAAGACCATCACTGGCACTGGTATATGGCCAGAAGGAGGTTTAAATAGAGAACCAAGTCCCAGGATCAGAACCTAATAGGTCACGACTCAATGCTCCATTAGTCAGAACACTAGCACACAGGGATAGAGCAGATAAGCAATCAGCCCACTAATCCCTTAATCTCCTAAGCTCCTCCAGCACACGCCTGTCCTGTGGAGAAACAAAGCATTGCAAAGCATTCTGTCGCATCACCGGGAGGAGGGGGGCTTAGGAGCACAGTGGCGACAAAGCTGGAGTTCCCGCCTCTAAAGCCCAGACAGGTAAGTTTGTGATAAAAATATTGCAAGGTGTGACATCCTGTAATATCTAATAAATAAATCTGAAATACATTAACTACTGGCATTAGTCAGAAATCATAAAAAATAGGTCAACTCTGAATTACTATGCTCCATCGATTTAGACCTTGAACAGTTGGCTACATGCCTGAGCACAAATCCAAAGAAATCATGTTGTATACCATTTATAAATTAAAAAAAATGTACAAAATCTTTATTGATCAACTACTATAAAAACACAATAAAAATTACCACATAAAAAGATGGAAATTTGCAACAGCAGGGGCACCTGGTGGACAAAAGATGTAGCAGTGTCCGCCTCAAGGTGAAAAAATCATGCATGTGATATGAAATACTGCAAATAACGCACACCCATACAGTCTTATAGACAAGTAAACAGGCAGAACACTGCTAAGGATAATTAGGCTAAAGAAAAATAGTACATTACAGAATACAAAAAAAATTACAAAAAGATACTAGAAGAAAAGGGGGAGCCTGCCACCAGTGGTGTTCTACATTTTGCAGTTGCTTCATCCGTGTATTTTGCTAGAATCTATTCAAACCTGAATCAAATTTTTTGATGACTCTGATACAAAATGAGTTTCAAGAAACTTTCTCATCTCTAGTTTTCAGCAATTCTATTATTGTAGCTTATTTGCATTGACATATAAGATTTTACATACCTTTGTGTTCTCTGAATCTCTGAAAAAAAATGTCTCTTCATATGGTGAGATAGGAGGAAAGTTTTCATCTCCAGATTGTTCTGCATTAATTAAGTAAAAGAAAGTCACATTTATGATATAATTAATTTGCTAAATACTTACAGAATATACAGTATCTCACAAAAGTGAGTACACCCTTCACATTTTTGCAAATATTGTATTAGATATTTTCATGGGGCAACACTGAACATATGACACTTTGATACAATGTAAAGTAGTCAGTCTACAGCTTGTATAACAGTGTAAATTTGGTGTGCCCTCAAAATACCTGAACTGACAACCATTGATGTCTAAACCGCTGTCAACAAAAGTGAGAACACCCCTAAGGGAAAACAGTCAAATTGTGACCAAGTGTCAATATTTTGTGCAACCACCATTATTTTCCAGCATTGCATTAACTCTCTGAGTTCTCTAGAGCTTCACATGTTGCCACTGGAATCCTCTTTCACTCCTCCATGATGACATCACAGAGCTGGTGGATGTTAGAGTCCTTGCGCTCCTCCACCTGCTGTTTGAGGATGGCGCTAAGATGCTCAATAGTGTTTAGGTCTGGAGACATGCTTAGCCAGTCCAGCACCTTTACCCTCAGTTTCTTTAGTAAGGCAGCGGTCGTCTTGGAGTTCTGTTTGTGGTTATTATCATGTTGGAATACCGCCCTGCGGCCCAGTTTCCAAAGGGAGGGGATCATGTTCTGCTTCAGTATGTCACAGTGCATGTTGGCATTCATGTTTCCCTAAATGAACTGTAGCTCCCCACAGCTGGAAGCACTCATGCAGCCCCAAACCATGACACTCCCACCACCATGCTTGACTGTAGGCAAGACACACTTATCTATGGACTCCTCACCTGGTTGCCGCCACACACGCTTGACACCATCTAAACTAAATAAGTCTTGCATCTTGGTCTCATCAGACCAAAGGACATGTTTCCAGTAATCCATGTCCTTAGTCTGCGTATCTTAAGAAAACAGTTTGAGGGCTTTCTTGTGCATCATATTTAGAAGAGGTATCCTTATGGGACGACCATGCAGACCAATTTGATGCAGTTTGTGGCGTATGGTCTGAGCACTGACAGGTTGACCCCCACCCCTTTAACCTCTGCAACAATGCTGGAAGCTCTTATATGTCTATTTTGAAAAGACAACCTCTGGATATGATGCGGAGCACATGTACTTAACTTCTTTGTTCAACCATGGTGAGGCTTGTTCTGAGTGGAACCTGTCTTGTTAAGCCACTGTATGGTCTTGGCCACCATGCTGCAGCTCAGTTTCAGGGTGTTAGCAATCTTCTTATAGCCTAGGTCAGTGATCGCTAACCTTTGGCACTCCAGCTGTGGTAAAACTATGACTCCCAACATGCTCCATGCATTTCTATGCAGTTCTGAGAACAGCCAAACAAGTGTGCATTTTGGAATGCTGGAGGTTAGCCATCACAGGTCTAGGCCATCTTTATGTAGAGCATCATTTATTTTTTTTAGATCCCCAAAGAGTTCTTTGCCATGAGGTGCCATGTTGAACTTTCAGTGACCAGTATGAGAGAGTTTGAGAGCGATAAGACCAAATTTAACACCAGGGAGGAAAAATGGCTAATTGGATTCAATTTGGCCATTTTCACTTAGGGATGTACTTACTTTTATGGACAGTGCTTTAGACATAAATGGCTGTGTGCTGAGTTATTTTAAGGGCACACCAAATTTACACTGTTATACAAGCTGTACACTGACTACTTTACATTGTATCAAAGTGTAACATCTTCAGTGTTGTCCCATGAAAAGTTAAAAAGATATAATAAAATATTCACAAAAATGTGAGGGGTGTACTGACTTTTGTGAGATACTATACACTACAGATGGGGACAACACAAGAGAAGCTGATGGACCCCTTGCTCTAAAAACTAGTTGTGTGAAAGTAGGAAAAAATGCGTATAGCAGCACAACGAAAAATTAAAGTCTTATCTTGTGGTGGTGCCAGCCGTGTTGGGAGCCAGTCAGAAGTTCCCCCTTGGATGCGTCATGCGGAATTTATTTCACCAGCAAAAAAATGCGACGTTTCGACCGTAAAGGTCTTTCTCAAGGCTTGAGAAAGACCTTTACAGTCGAAACGTCGCATTTTTTTGCTGGTGAAATAAATTCCACTGAATTGAAGACAGGAGAGTGCTGCGGTTTCTTCTATATGACGCAGTTGTGTGAAAGTGAGATGTTCTTTCTCATTGATGTCTAAAAAAAATTCCCCAGCTGCTATGATTTCTAATAATGACTTAGGAATTGTAAGCCATGCTAAACACTTTTGCCGTACTTTACATTTAAGAGCCCCATGCCCCTTCCAAAATGGAACCGCCTATGCAATCTCACTTCTTGACATTATTCCCTTCTGCTGCTGTTTATTTTATTGTCATTATACATTTTCATGATAATTAGAAGTACAGTATCTGTAAAATATTGTAGCACAGAAACTCATTTTCCTGTAGTTACTAGCATTTCAAGTCTTATATTTCCTCATTGCTGTTTAGATATAATTAGAGATGAGCAAATTTCTTGAAAATTCGGCTGCTTTGCCGAACTTTCCAAAAATGTTTGCTTTGTGACGAATTACTGCGATAGCGCAGCCCCCGTCATTGTACCCCTCAGATGCCGCGTTCATACGTGATCGCGGCATCTGAGTGTAAAATTAAGAATTCAAAAAACATTAATTCAAACTTATCGCCTCCATATGCTCGCGACAGGCCGGCTGCCGCCATCTTGCTTCAAAATCTCGGCTGAAATCCCGCGCAGTGCGAAATTACGTCATCACGCCGGCTGGTGTAGTGACGTATGACGATGTGAAATCTCGCACCGCTCGGGAATTCGGCCAAGAAATTCAAGCAAGATGGAAGCTGGCGGCCCGTCACAAGCAAATGGAGGCGGTAAGTTTGAATTTTTTAGTTTTTTATGCTATTTCAGGTTAATTCGCTGACACGAAGCACGAGGAAAATTCGGCTTCTAGGCGAATCGAATTTATCCTGAAATTCGGATCGAATTCCACTTTGCGGGTTTTGATTCGCTCATTTCTAGATATAATAGTTAAAAAACTTTCAGTGTCTATTTTCTTTTTCTTCCTGTTTTTGCAAAAGTAAAAGTTCCTTTATATTGTTCAATGTAACAGTTGTCCTATTTTTTTATTTATTTATCTAGTGCTAACATATTCTGCAGTGATGCATGGTTATGCAGGTAAATCCTGTCTAAAATATAACTATGTCTATAAATATTTTTCTAAGCATGGATGTTGCTGGGTACTAAATACAAATTTCCCCTTGTTGAACTAGATCCATTGGATTGACTCATTGTTTCAAGACAGCAGCGCTCATAATGAGCATACACCATATAATATGACCACTGATTAAATAGATAAGTGGACGGATTAGATAGATAGATATTAATTTTTTTTGTTAATGTTATATCTCACCTCTTTGCAAGCTCTGGGTAAGTTTTCCCCCAGGATAAGACTCTATTTCTGTAGTTCCTTTTGTATAGCTTAAAAAGAAGGAAACATATATTTAACCAACAACACATGCAAAACTTATGTACCTGTACAGATGCATTTCCATGGGTGTGGTGAGCATGACATACAGTGTCCATGCTAAAAGGAGCTTAATTGGTGGAATTTCGATCAATGAGGCAAGTAACAAGAACGACAGTAAAGTAGCCATGAATATACTATATCTGGGTTGATGATCTAATATGTATAGGGGCCTGCCAACAGTCTCCTGAGAACAGTGGTTAACGGAAAGGCACAACTAGAGCGGTCTGGTAGTAGCATATTCACCTTCCCCCAATGAAGTAAACATACACACTCTGCTTGGGCCAGTGTACATGTTTGTATTGAGGTAAGGAGAGAGCATGTACTATGCCTAATCTAATGCCATGTATTGGGTATGGTCAGTTCTAGAATTGTGCACAAAGTGGCTGTCTATTATCTTTCCCAACATGGAAGTGACAGAGTTTTAGATTTCCTTTACTATACTAAATGCTGTAGGATTTCCCATTTAGCTCCCTGGCAAACTTCTAGAAGGCTCTTCTTTTGACAATGGTCAACATTTTTAGTGAAGATCATGGGCATAACTAGAAAAGGCTGGGCCCCATAGCAGGCTTTTGAATCCCCCCCATATTCTGCGAGCCCTAGTTTTTTTATTTTTTGGGCGATTGTCTTGCGGGATGAGATGACGGTTTGATTGGTACTATTTTTGGGTGCGGAAAAAAGAAATTCAGCTCAAAGATGATGAAAAAATCGTAGCTTTATTGCAGTATATTACAGTATTTTTTTTCTTCCAACTAGAGGGGGGGATCATAGGAGGAAACTCCTCAATCAGGAGGCTTACTGGATTTTTCAGCTTGGTTCGAGACAGCCCCTAGGTCTCAACAAAAGGCATGATTTAATTCTACACTATTAGGGGAGTCACTATGTGCTTAGCTATATATCATATATACCTTTGTGCATTGAGTATGTATATACAGTACAGACCAAAAGTTTGGACACCCCTTCTCATTCAAAAAGTTTTCTTTATTTTCATGACTATGAAAATTGTAGATTCACACTGAAGGCATCAAAACTATGAATTAATACATGTGGAATTATATACATATCAAACAAGTGTGAAACAACTGAAAATATGTCATATTCTAGGTTCTTCAAAGTAGCCATCTTTTGCTTTGATTACTGCTTTGCACACTCTTGGCATTCTCTTGATGAGCTTCAAGAGGTAGTCCTCTGAAATGGTTTTCACTTCACAGGTGTGCCCTGTCAGGTTTAATAAGTGGGATTTCTTGCCTTATAAATGGGGTTGAGACCATCAGTTGCGCTGAGGAGAAGTCAGGTGTAGAGTTGAGCGAACACCTGGATGTTCGGGTTCGACGAGTTCGGCCGAACTTTCGAAAAATGTTCGGGTTCGGGATCCGAACTCGACCCGAACTTCATCCCGAACCCGAACCCCATAGAAGTCAATGGGGACCCGAACTTTTGGGCACTAAAAAGGCTGTAAAACACACCCGGAAAGGGCTAGAGGGCTGCAAAAGGCAGAAAAATGTAGTTAAATCCCCTGCAAACAAATGTAGATAGGGAAATGATGAGTTAACATAAAATAAATAAAAATTAAACAATATTAATTGGAGTGAGGTCCCATAGCACAGAATCAGGCTTCAAGTCACCCACCAATGGAGAAGGTCACTTACTATTATTTTGACCACAGCACCCAGACAAAGGAGAGAGGTCCCACAGCAGAGAACCAGGCATCATATCACCCACCACAGGAGTAGGCCACCATTTAGTTACTTTGACCCCTACACCCAGACGGAGGAGAGAGGTTACACAGCAGAGAATCAGGCATTTAGATCACCCACCACAGGAGTAGGCCACCATTGAATCAGACCCCGGCAACCATGTCAGATGGCACAAGCATAAGCTTTATATCAATCAGCACAGGAGAAGGCGACTTTGACAGACTTTGACCCCTACACCCGGACGGAGGAGAGAGGTTTCAAAGCAGAGAATCAGGCATTTAGATCACCCACCACAGGAGTAGGCCCCAATTTAATGGGACCCCGGCAACCATGTCAGATGGCACAACCATCAGCTTCATATCAATCAGCACAGGAGAAGGCGACTTTGAAAGACTTTGACCCCTACACCCAGACGGAGGAGAGAGGTTTCACAGCAGAGAATCAGGCATTTAGATCACCCACCACAGGAGTAGGCCCCCATTGAATCAGACCCTGGCAACCATGTCAGATGGCACAACCATCAGCTTTATATCAATCAGCACAGGAGAAGGCGACTTTGAAAGACTTTGACCCCTACACCCAGATGGAGGAGAGAGGTTTCACAGCAGAGAATCAGGCATCATATCAACCACCACAGGAGAAGCCACCATTTAGTTACTTTGACCCCTGCACCCAGGAAGAGGAGAGAGGCACCACAGCACATATTCTGGCATCATATCAGCCACCACAGGAGAAGCCACCATTGAGTTACTTTGACCCCCGCACCCAGGAAGAGGAGAGAGGCACCACAGCACATATTCTGGCATCATATCAGCCACCACAGGAGAAGCCACCATTGAGTTACTTTGACCCCCGCACCCAGGAAGAGGAGAGAGGCACCACAGCACATATTCTGGCATCATATCAGCCACCACAGGAGAAGCCACCATTGAGTTACTTTGACCCCTGCACCCAGGAAGAGGAGAGAGGCCCCACAGCACATATTCTGGCATCATACTAACCACCACAGGAGAAGCCACCATTGAGTTACTTTGACCCCTGCACCCAGGAAGAGGAGAGAGGCCCCACAGCACATATTCTGGCATCATATCAGCCACCACAGGAGAAGCCACCATTGAGTTACTTTGACCCCCGCACCCAGGAAGAGGAGAGAGGCACCACAGCACATATTCTGGCATCATATCAGCCACCACAGGAGAAGCCACCATTGAGTTACTTTGACCCCCGCACCCAGGAAGAGGAGAGAGGCACCACAGCACATATTCAGGCATCATATCACACACCACAGGAGAAGGCCTCTTTCAGTGATTTAGGCCTTTGGACCCAGACAGAGGAGAGAGGCACCACAGCACATATTCTGGCATCATATCAACCACCACAGGAGAAGCCACCATTTAGTTACTTTGACCCCTGCACCCAGGAAGAGGAGAGAGGCACCACAGCACATATTCTGGCATCATATCAGCCACCACAGGAGAAGCCACCATTTAGTTACTTTGACCCCTTCACCCAAACAGAGGAGAGAGGTTCCACATCAGAGAATCAGGCATCATATCAACCACCACAGGAGTAGGCCACAATTTAATGGGACCCCGGCAACCATGTCAGATGGCACAACCATCAGCTTCATATCAATCAGCACAGGAGAAGGCGACTTTGAAAGACTTTGACCCCTACACCCAGACGGAGGAGAGAGGTTTCACAGCAGAGAATCAGGCATTTAGATCACCCACCACAGGAGTAGGCCCCCATTGAATCAGACCCTGGCAACCATGTCAGATGGCACAACCATCAGCTTTATATCAATCAGCACAGGAGAAGCCACCATTGAGTTACTTTGACCCCTGCACCCAGGAAGAGGAGAGAGGCCCCACAGCACATATTCTGGCATCATATCAGCCACCACAGGAGAAGCCACCATTGAGTTACTTTGACCCCCGCACCCAGGAAGAGGAGAGAGGCACCACAGCACATATTCTGGCATCATATCAGCCACCACAGGAGAAGCCACCATTGAGTTACTTTGACCCCTGCACCCAGGAAGAGGAGAGAGGCCCCACAGCACATATTCTGGCATCATACTAACCACCACAGGAGAAGCCACCATTGAGTTACTTTGACCCCTGCACCCAGGAAGAGGAGAGAGGCCCCACAGCACATATTCTGGCATCATATCAGCCACCACAGGAGAAGCCACCATTTAGTTACTTTGACCCCTTCACCCAAACAGAGGAGAGAGGTTCCACATCAGAGAATCAGGCATCATATCAACCACCACAGGAGTAGGCCACAATTTAGTTTATTTGACCCCTGCACCCAGGAAGAGGAGAGAGGCCCCACAGCACATATTCTGGCATCATATCACACACCACAGGAGAAGGCCTCTTTCAGTGATTTAGGCCTTTGGACCCAGACAGAGGAGAGAGGTCAGAGATTAGCTTCATATCCCCCAGCACAGCAGAAGACCGCTTTATTTGACTTAGGCCTCAGCACCCAGACAGAAGACAGAGGTAGCATGGCAGAGGTTATGGCTTCATGTCACCCGTTTGTTTAACCGGCCACTTTCATCTGGTTAGGCCCCGGCGCCCAGACAGAGAAGAGTTTCATTCAACTGTGGGTTTCATAAAATTTGTATCAAATAAAGAAGTGGCCCGTAGCACAACAAGACATGTTTTAGGCAGTTAATAAGGACTACTCTGCACAAGGGAGGGACAGGTCCTGTGGGATCCATGCCTGGTTCATCTTTATGAAGGTCAGCTTGTCCACGTTGGCTGTGGACAGGCGGCTGCGCTTGTCAGTAATGACGCCCCCTGCCGTGCTGAATACGCGTTCAGATAAAACGCTGGCCGCCGGGCAGGAAAGCACCTCCAAGGCATAACATGCTAACTCTGGCCACGTGGACAATTTCGAAACCCAGTAGTTGAATGGGGCCGAACCATCCGTCAGGATGTGGAGGGGTGTGCAGACATACTGTTCAACCATGTTAGTGAAATGCTGCCTCCTGCTAACACGTTCCGTATCAGGTGTCGGTGCAGATAGCTGTGGCGTGGAGACAAAACTTTTCCACATTTCTGCCATGCTAACCCTGCCCTCAGATGAGCTGGCCGTGACACAGCTGCGTTGGCGACCTCTTGCCACTCCTCTGCCTTCACCTTCCACCTGTTCCCCTGTGACATGTGGGAATGCTCTCAAGAGCGCCTCTATCAGCGTGCGCTTGTACTCGCGCATCTTACGGTCGCGCTCCAGTTCAGGAATTAAAGTGGGCACATTGTCTTTATACCGGGGATCCAGCAGGGTGGCCACCCAGTAGTCTGCACACGTTAAAACGTGGGCAACTCTGCTGTCGTTGCGCAGGCATTGGAGCATATATTCGCTCATGTGGGCCAGGCTACCCATGGGTAAGGACAAGCTGTCCTCTGTGGGAGGCGTATCGTCATCGTCCACCGTATCCCCCCAGCCACGCACCAGTGATGGGCCTGGGCTGCCACCCCGCTGTGAACTTGCGTCATCCTCGTCCCCCTCCACCTCCTCATCCTCCTCGTCCTCCAGTACAGTGCCTTGGCTGGCGACTTGTGAACCTGTCCTCTGCTGCTTAAACAAACCTCCCTCTGAGCCACTTCGAACAGACTGGCCTGAAAGTGTTAGAAACGAGCCCTCATCCTCCTCCTCCACCTGGGCCACCTCCTCTAACATCATTGCCCTAAGTGTTTTCTCAAGGAGACATAGAAGTGGTATTGTAACGCTGATAACAGTGTCATCGCCACTGGCCATGTTGGTGGAGTACTCGAAACAGCGCAGCAGGGCACACAGGTCTCGCATGGAGGCCCAATCATTGGTGGTGAAGTGGTGCTGTTCGGCAGTACGACTGACGCGAGCGTGCTGCAGCTGAAACTCCACTATGGCCTGCTGCTGCTTGCACAGTCTCTCCAGCATGTGCAAGGTGGAGTTCCACCGGGTGGGCACGTCGCATATGAGGCGGTGAGCGGGAAGGCCGAAGTTCCGCTGTAGCGCAGACAGGCGAGCAGCGGCAGGATGTGAACGGCGGAAGCGCGCACAGACGGCCCGCACTTTATGCAGCAGCTCTGACATGTTGGGGTAGTGGTGAATGAACCTCTGCACCACCAAGTTCAGCACATGCGCCAGGCAAGGGATGTGCGTCAAACCGGCTAGTCCCAGAGCTGCCACGAGATTTCGCCCATTATCGCATACCACCAGGCCTGGCTTGAGGCCCACCGGCAGAAACCACTCGTCGGTCTGTTGTTCAATACCCCGCCACAACTCCTTTGCGCTGTGGGGCCTGTCCCCCAAACATATGAGTTTCAGAATGGCCTGCTGACGTTTACCCCGGGCTGTGCTGAAGTTGGTGGTGAAGGTGTGTGGCTGACCGGATGAGCTGGTGGAAGCAGTGGAGGAGGAAGCCGAGTAGGAGGAGGAGGCTACAGGAGGCAGAGAATGATGCCCTGCGATCCTAGGGGGCGGAAGGACGTGCGCCAAGGAACTGTCCGCCGGGGGCCCAGCCGCCACTACATTCATCCAGTGTGCAGTTAGTGAGATATAGCGTCCCTGGCCGTGCTTACTGGTCCACGTATCTGTGGTTAGGTGGACCTTGCCACAAATGGCGTTGCGCAGTGCACCACGGCTGTCTTGGAGAAGTAGTGGCGGCTGGGAACCACATACTGCGGGACAGCCATGGCCATCAGCTGTTTGAAGCTGTCTGTGTCCACCAGCCGGAATGTATATTACAGTATATTACAGTATTTTTTTTCTTCCAACTAGAGGGGGGGATCATAGGAGGAAACTCCTCAATCAGGAGGCTTACTGGATTTTTCAGCTTGGTTCGAGACAGCCCCTAGGTCTCAACAAAAGGCATGATTTAATTCTACACTATTAGGGGAGTCACTATGTGCTTAGCTATATATCATATATACCTTTGTGCATTGAGTATGTATATACAGTACAGACCAAAAGTTTGGACACCCCTTCTCATTCAAAAAGTTTTCTTTATTTTCATGACTATGAAAATTGTAGATTCACACTGAAGGCATCAAAACTATGAATTAATACATGTGGAATTATATACATATCAAACAAGTGTGAAACAACTGAAAATATGTCATATTCTAGGTTCTTCGAACTCGACCCGAACTTCATCCCGAACCCGAACCCCATAGAAGTCAATGGGGACCCGAACTTTTGGGCACTAAAAAGGCTGTAAAACACACCCGGAAAGGGCTAGAGGGCTGCAAAAGGCAGAAAAATGTAGTTAAATCCCCTGCAAACAAATGTAGATAGGGAAATGATGAGTTAACATAAAATAAATAAAAATTAAACAATATTAATTGGAGTGAGGTCCCATAGCACAGAATCAGGCTTCAAGTCACCCACCAATGGAGAAGGTCACTTACTATTATTTTGACCACAGCACCCAGACAAAGGAGAGAGGTCCCACAGCAGAGAACCAGGCATCATATCACCCACCACAGGAGTAGGCCACCATTTAGTTACTTTGACCCCTACACCCAGACGGAGGAGAGAGGTTACACAGCAGAGAATCAGGCATTTAGATCACCCACCACAGGAGTAGGCCACCATTGAATCAGACCCCGGCAACCATGTCAGATGGCACAAGCATAAGCTTTATATCAATCAGCACAGGAGAAGGCGACTTTGACAGACTTTGACCCCTACACCCGGACGGAGGAGAGAGGTTTCAAAGCAGAGAATCAGGCATTTAGATCACCCACCACAGGAGTAGGCCCCAATTTAATGGGACCCCCGGCAACCATGTCAGATGGCACAACCATCAGCTTCATATCAATCAGCACAGGAGAAGGCGACTTTGAAAGACTTTGACCCCTACACCCAGACGGAGGAGAGAGGTTTCACAGCAGAGAATCAGGCATTTAGATCACCCACCACAGGAGTAGGCCCCCATTGAATCAGACCCTGGCAACCATGTCAGATGGCACAACCATCAGCTTTATATCAATCAGCACAGGAGAAGGCGACTTTGAAAGACTTTGACCCCTACACCCAGATGGAGGAGAGAGGTTTCACAGCAGAGAATCAGGCATCATATCAACCACCACAGGAGAAGCCACCATTTAGTTACTTTGACCCCTGCACCCAGGAAGAGGAGAGAGGCACCACAGCACATATCAGCCACCACAGGAGAAGCCACCATTGAGTTACTTTGACCCCCGCACCCAGGAAGAGGAGAGAGGCACCACAGCACATATTCTGGCATCATATCAGCCACCACAGGAGAAGCCACCATTGAGTTACTTTGACCCCCGCACCCAGGAAGAGGAGAGAGGCACCACAGCACATATTCTGGCATCATATCAGCCACCACAGGAGAAGCCACCATTGAGTTACTTTGACCCCTGCACCCAGGAAGAGGAGAGAGGCCCCACAGCACATATTCTGGCATCATACTAACCACCACAGGAGAAGCCACCATTGAGTTACTTTGACCCCTGCACCCAGGAAGAGGAGAGAGGCCCCACAGCACATATTCTGGCATCATATCAGCCACCACAGGAGAAGCCACCATTGAGTTACTTTGACCCCCGCACCCAGGAAGAGGAGAGAGGCACCACAGCACATATTCTGGCATCATATCAGCCACCACAGGAGAAGCCACCATTGAGTTACTTTGACCCCCGCACCCAGGAAGAGGAGAGAGGCACCACAGCACATATTCAGGCATCATATCACACACCACAGGAGAAGGCCTCTTTCAGTGATTTAGGCCTTTGGACCCAGACAGAGGAGAGAGGCACCACAGCACATATTCTGGCATCATATCAACCACCACAGGAGAAGCCACCATTTAGTTACTTTGACCCCTGCACCCAGGAAGAGGAGAGAGGCACCACAGCACATATTCTGGCATCATATCAGCCACCACAGGAGAAGCCACCATTTAGTTACTTTGACCCCTTCACCCAAACAGAGGAGAGAGGTTCCACATCAGAGAATCAGGCATCATATCAACCACCACAGGAGTAGGCCACAATTTAATGGGACCCCGGCAACCATGTCAGATGGCACAACCATCAGCTTCATATCAATCAGCACAGGAGAAGGCGACTTTGAAAGACTTTGACCCCTACACCCAGACGGAGGAGAGAGGTTTCACAGCAGAGAATCAGGCATTTAGATCACCCACCACAGGAGTAGGCCCCCATTGAATCAGACCCTGGCAACCATGTCAGATGGCACAACCATCAGCTTTATATCAATCAGCACAGGAGAAGCCACCATTGAGTTACTTTGACCCCTGCACCCAGGAAGAGGAGAGAGGCCCCACAGCACATATTCTGGCATCATATCAGCCACCACAGGAGAAGCCACCATTGAGTTACTTTGACCCCCGCACCCAGGAAGAGGAGAGAGGCACCACAGCACATATTCTGGCATCATATCAGCCACCACAGGAGAAGCCACCATTGAGTTACTTTGACCCCTGCACCCAGGAAGAGGAGAGAGGCCCCACAGCACATATTCTGGCATCATACTAACCACCACAGGAGAAGCCACCATTGAGTTACTTTGACCCCTGCACCCAGGAAGAGGAGAGAGGCCCCACAGCACATATTCTGGCATCATATCAGCCACCACAGGAGAAGCCACCATTTAGTTACTTTGACCCCTTCACCCAAACAGAGGAGAGAGGTTCCACATCAGAGAATCAGGCATCATATCAACCACCACAGGAGTAGGCCACAATTTAGTTTATTTGACCCCTGCACCCAGGAAGAGGAGAGAGGCCCCACAGCACATATTCTGGCATCATATCACACACCACAGGAGAAGGCCTCTTTCAGTGATTTAGGCCTTTGGACCCAGACAGAGGAGAGAGGTCAGAGATTAGCTTCATATCCCCCAGCACAGCAGAAGACCGCTTTATTTGACTTAGGCCTCAGCACCCAGACAGAAGACAGAGGTAGCATGGCAGAGGTTATGGCTTCATGTCACCCGTTTGTTTAACCGGCCACTTTCATCTGGTTAGGCCCCGGCGCCCAGACAGAGAAGAGTTTCATTCAACTGTGGGTTTCATAAAATTTGTATCAAATAAAGAAGTGGCCCGTAGCACAACAAGACATGTTTTAGGCAGTTAATAAGGACTACTCTGCACAAGGGAGGGACAGGTCCTGTGGGATCCATGCCTGGTTCATCTTTATGAAGGTCAGCTTGTCCACGTTGGCTGTGGACAGGCGGCTGCGCTTGTCAGTAATGACGCCCCCTGCCGTGCTGAATACGCGTTCAGATAAAACGCTGGCCGCCGGGCAGGAAAGCACCTCCAAGGCATAACATGCTAACTCTGGCCACGTGGACAATTTCGAAACCCAGTAGTTGAATGGGGCCGAACCATCCGTCAGGATGTGGAGGGGTGTGCAGACATACTGTTCAACCATGTTAGTGAAATGCTGCCTCCTGCTAACACGTTCCGTATCAGGTGTCGGTGCAGATAGCTGTGGCGTGGAGACAAAACTTTTCCACATTTCTGCCATGCTAACCCTGCCCTCAGATGAGCTGGCCGTGACACAGCTGCGTTGGCGACCTCTTGCCACTCCTCTGCCTTCACCTTCCACCTGTTCCCCTGTGACATGTGGGAATGCTCTCAAGAGCGCCTCTATCAGCGTGCGCTTGTACTCGCGCATCTTACGGTCGCGCTCCAGTTCAGGAATTAAAGTGGGCACATTGTCTTTATACCGGGGATCCAGCAGGGTGGCCACCCAGTAGTCTGCACACGTTAAAACGTGGGCAACTCTGCTGTCGTTGCGCAGGCATTGGAGCATATATTCGCTCATGTGGGCCAGGCTACCCATGGGTAAGGACAAGCTGTCCTCTGTGGGAGGCGTATCGTCATCGTCCACCGTATCCCCCCAGCCACGCACCAGTGATGGGCCTGGGCTGCCACCCCGCTGTGAACTTGCGTCATCCTCGTCCCCCTCCACCTCCTCATCCTCCTCGTCCTCCAGTACAGTGCCTTGGCTGGCGACTTGTGAACCTGTCCTCTGCTGCTTAAACAAACCTCCCTCTGAGCCACTTCGAACAGACTGGCCTGAAAGTGTTAGAAACGAGCCCTCATCCTCCTCCTCCACCTGGGCCACCTCCTCTAACATCATTGCCCTAAGTGTTTTCTCAAGGAGACATAGAAGTGGTATTGTAACGCTGATAACAGTGTCATCGCCACTGGCCATGTTGGTGGAGTACTCGAAACAGCGCAGCAGGGCACACAGGTCTCGCATGGAGGCCCAATCATTGGTGGTGAAGTGGTGCTGTTCGGCAGTACGACTGACGCGAGCGTGCTGCAGCTGAAACTCCACTATGGCCTGCTGCTGCTTGCACAGTCTCTCCAGCATGTGCAAGGTGGAGTTCCACCGGGTGGGCACGTCGCATATGAGGCGGTGAGCGGGAAGGCCGAAGTTCCGCTGTAGCGCAGACAGGCGAGCAGCGGCAGGATGTGAACGGCGGAAGCGCGCACAGACGGCCCGCACTTTATGCAGCAGCTCTGACATGTTGGGGTAGTGGTGAATGAACCTCTGCACCACCAAGTTCAGCACATGCGCCAGGCAAGGGATGTGCGTCAAACCGGCTAGTCCCAGAGCTGCCACGAGATTTCGCCCATTATCGCATACCACCAGGCCTGGCTTGAGGCCCACCGGCAGAAACCACTCGTCGGTCTGTTGTTCAATACCCCGCCACAACTCCTTTGCGCTGTGGGGCCTGTCCCCCAAACATATGAGTTTCAGAATGGCCTGCTGACGTTTACCCCGGGCTGTGCTGAAGTTGGTGGTGAAGGTGTGTGGCTGACCGGATGAGCTGGTGGAAGCAGTGGAGGAGGAAGCCGAGTAGGAGGAGGAGGCTACAGGAGGCAGAGAATGATGCCCTGCGATCCTAGGGGGCGGAAGGACGTGCGCCAAGGAACTGTCCGCCGGGGGCCCAGCCGCCACTACATTCATCCAGTGTGCAGTTAGTGAGATATAGCGTCCCTGGCCGTGCTTACTGGTCCACGTATCTGTGGTTAGGTGGACCTTGCCACAAATGGCGTTGCGCAGTGCACCACGGCTGTCTTGGAGAAGTAGTGGCGGCTGGGAACCACATACTGCGGGACAGCCATGGCCATCAGCTGTTTGAAGCTGTCTGTGTCCACCAGCCGGAATGACAGCATTTCAAAGGCCAGCAGTTTAGAAATGCTGGCGTTCAGGCCAAGGGCTCGAGGGTGACTCGGGGGGAATTTGCGCTTCCTCTCTAAGGTTTGAGATATTGAGAGCTGAACGCTGCTGTGTGATATAGTGGAGACGCTAGTTGACGGTGGCGGTGGTGGTGGTGTCGGTGGCACATCCTCTGTTTGCTGCTCGGCAGGTGGCAACATTCCTCTCGAGGCGGAAGCCGAGGCAGCAGCGGTAGAGGGAGCAGGGGGAGCCTCAGCGAGTGCCTGGTTTTTAAGGTGTGTACCCCACTGCAGTTCATGCTTTGCATGTAGATGCCTGGTCATGCAGGTTGTGCTGAGGTTCAGAACGTTAATGCCTCGCCTCAGGCTCTGATGGCAGAGCGTGCAAGTCACTCGGGTCTTGTCGGTAGGACATTGTTTAAAGAAGTGCCATGCCAGGGAACTCTTTGAAGCTGCCTTTGTGGGGCTGGGTCCCTGTTGGCGATGTCCAGTAGCAGGCGAACTCTGGGGGCGGCGGCTCGTCTGCTTTGGCCCCCTGCTCCCTCTTTGGCTTCGCTGTTGTCTCGGTCTCACCACTACCTCTTCCTCTGAACTGTGAAAGTCATCGCCACGACCTTCAGTCCATGTGGGGTCTAAGACCTCATCGTCCTCTGCATCGTCTTCCACCCAGTCTCCCTCCCTGACCTCCTCCTGTTCAGTCTGCACACTGCAAAAAGACGCGGCAGTGGGCACCTGTGTTTCGTCATCATCAGAGAGTCGGTGACTCTGCTGTGGTGGTATTCCCATGTCCTCTTCATCTGGAGACATAAGTGGTTGTGCGTCAGTGCATGGTATGTCTTCCTCCACTGGGGAAGGGCTAGGTGGACGCCCCTGGGAAAGCCTGGAAGCAGAGTCTTCAAACAGAAGAAGAGACTGCTGCATAACTTGTGGCTCAGACCGTTTCCCTGATATGCTTGGGGGTGATGTGACAGACTGATGGGCTTGGTTTTCAGGTGCCACCTGTGCGCTTTCCGCAGAAGACTGGGTGGAAGACCATGTGGTGAACGTGCTGGAAGCACTGTCGGCCACCCAATCGATTAATGCCTGTACCTGCTCAGGCCTTACCATCCTAAGAGCGGCATTGGGCCCCACGAGATATTGCGGTACATTCTGCCGGCTAGTTGAGGGAGTTCGTTCCCTACTGTGTGCGCCTGGGGCCGAACGGCCACGTCCTCTACCAGCAACAGAGGCTCCACGGACACCACCACGACCGCGTCCTCGTCCCTTAATAGTATTTTTCTTCATTGTTGCGATTCAACTCGCACCACAATGAAATATATTATTTTTTATAAGCAAAATCCCGTCACTGGAATACTTTCAGTCTTTTGACTGTATGGATTACAGATGGAATGACTGTTATATGTGAGTACCGCTTTCTTTGACAGATTCTAGTATGGGTACATATATGTTTTCCCAACCCCAGCACATTAGTTTGCTAATTCCAGATGTATGAAACGCAGGCCTAACTGTATCTAGTATATTGAACGCCAGATAAACTAACTTGGCCTTTTTTAAATAAAAAAAAAATTCCCTCACTGGAATACTTTCAGTCTTTTGACTGTATGGATTACAGATGGAATGACTGTTATATGTGAGTACCGCTTTCTTTGACAGATTCTAGTATGGGTACATATATGTTTTCCCAACCCCAGCACATTAGTTTGCTAATTCCAGATGTATGAAACGCAGGCCTAACTGTATCTAGTATATTGAACGCCAGATAAACTAACTTGGCCTTTTTTAAATAAAAAAAAAATTCCCTCACTGGAATACTTTCAGTCTTTTGACTGTATGGATTACAGATGGAATGACTGTTATATGTGAGTACCGCTTTCTTTGACAGATTCTAGTAAGGGTACATATATGTTTTCCCAACCCCAGCACATTAGTTTGCTAATTCCAGATGTATGAAACGCAGGCCTAACTGTATCTAGTATATTAAACGCCAGATAAACTAACTTGGCCTTTTTTAAATAAAAAAAATTCCCTCACTGGAATACTTTCAGTCTTTTGACTGTATGGATTACAGATGGAATGACTGTTATATGTGAGTACCGCTTTCTTTGACAGATTCTAGTATGGGTACATATATGTTTTCCCAACCCCAGCACATTAGTTTGCTAATTCCAGATGTATGAAACGCAGGCCTAACTGTATCTAGTATATTGAACGCCAGATAAACTAACTTGGCCTTTTTTAAATAAAAAAAATCCCCTCACTGGAATACTTTCAGTCTTTTGACTGTATGGATTACAGATGGAATGACTGTTATATGTGAGTACCGCTTTCTTTGACAGATTCTAGTATGGGTACATATATGTTTTCCCAACCCCAGCACATTAGTTTGCTAATTCCAGATGTATGAAACGCAGGCCTAACTGTATCTAGTATATTGAACGCCAGATAAACTAACTTGGCCTTTTTTAAATAAAAAAAATCCCCTCACTGGAATACTTTCAGTCTTTTGACTGTATGGATTACAGATGGAATGACTGTTATATGTGAGTACCGCTTTCTTTGACAGATTCTAGTATGGGTACATATATGTTTTCCCAACCCCAGCACATTAGTTTGCTAATTCCAGATGTATGAAACGCAGGCCTAACTGTATCTAGTATATTGAACGCCAGATAAACTAACTTGGCCTTTTTTAAATAAAAAAAATTCCCTCACTGGAATACTTTCAGTCTTTTGACTGTATGGATTACAGATGGAATGACTGTTATATGTGAGTACCGCTTTCTTTGACAGATTCTAGTATGGGTACATATATGTTTTCCCAACCCCAGCACATTAGTTTGCTAATTCCAGATGTATGAAACGCAGGCCTAACTGTATCTAGTATATTGAACGCCAGATAAACTAACTTGGCCTTTTTTAAATAAAAAAAAAATTCCCTCACTGGAATACTTTATGGCTTTTCACTGTATGGATTACAGGTGGACTGGTATTAGTAGGGGTGACACAAGCACACCCAAGTCCCTGATGTAGGATTTCTATGGCACAGACCACTATTACAAGTGATTAATGGACGTTGGGAGAGATTGTGCTGCAGCACTAGTCCCAAGATGGCCGCCGCCTATCAGCCCAGTAACATGTGCCACAAAATGGTCTGCACAACCTTTAAAAAAAATAGCCTTGGACTGTGCTGCTAAATCGCTATTGGTCTGAATCCCAGGTGTAGATGTCTGACTTGTTTGGAGCTTTGGAATGCACACTGTGGCAGCTTCTGCTGCAGCACTACAAGTCGCAAAATGGCGGCCGGCGGTCAGCCCAGGTACATGTGGATGGAAAAATCACTCTGGCCACTCTAAAAATAGCCAATCCCTATCAAAAAAGCAGCTCAGCTGCAGTTGTTCAGATGAATCACAGGTGGAGGAGAGAAATTTGCTTCCAGTTATTCAATTATCCCTGCCTATTCTCGCCCTAGCATCAGCTGCGTCTATCCCTGTTCTATTCACATCGGGAGTGAGCACGTCCCGACGTGCGCACAAGCTTATAAAGAGGCTGAGTCACATGCTGCACTTGGCCAATCACAGCCTTGCCAATAGTAGGCATGGCTGCGATGGCATCTTAGGGCAAGTAGTATGATGCATGTTGATTGGCTGCTTTGCAGCCTTTCAAAATGCGCCAAAATACATGCCGAACGACGAACCCGAACCCGAACTTTTACGAAAAAGTTCGGGTTCGGGTCCGTGTCACGAACACCCCAAAATTCGGTACGGACCCGAACTATGCTCGAACTGTTCGCTCAACACTAGTCAGGTGGATACACAGCTGATAGTCCTACTGAATAGACTGTTAGAATTTGTATTATGGCAAGAAAAAAGCAGCTAAGTAAAGAAAAACGAGTGGCCATCATTACTTTAAGAAATGAAGGTCAGTCAGTCAGCCGAAAAATTGGGAAAACTTTGAAAGTAAGGGCTATTTGACCATGAAGGAGAGTGATGGGGTGCTGCGCCAGATGACCTGGCCTCCACAGTCACCGGACCTGAACCCAATCGAGATGATTTGGGGTGAGCTTGACCGCAGAGTGAAGGCAAAAGGGCCAACAAGTGCTAAGCATCTCTGGGAACTCCTTCAAGACTGTTGGAAGACCATTTCAGGGGACTACCTCTTGAAGCTCATCAAGAGAATGCCAAGAGTGTGCAAAGCAGTAATCAAAGCAAAAGGTGGCTACTTTGAAGAACCTAGAATATGACATATTTTCAGTTGTTTCTCACTTGTTTGTTATGTATATAATTCCACATGTGTTAATTCATAGTTTTGATGCCTTCATAGTCATGAAAATAAAGAAAACTCTTTGAATGAGAAGGTGTGTCCAAACTTTTGGTCTGTACTGTACACATATATCCTTTTTTGCCATTGTTTTTAATGTATGTGCATTGACTGTACACCTGTCCAGGTTGTCCGTCAACATTTGTGATCTCATTTTATTTTCTGTATTCCATTTTCAAGTGGATTAGATATGTTTGATTGCGCCATGTGTGCTGTTTTCCATGATCATGTGACCGATTGATTGCACGGTCAGCTGTGTGAACAGCACATAAGGTGCGGTTTTGTCAGAAGTTCGATATGTAATGAGGAGGGACCGCTGTTTGTTTATGGTCTGAAACGCATGACCGAACTTGTCCTATGTGTCGACGATTTTATACCGCAATAAAGCTACGATTTTTTTATCATCTCTGAGCTGGATTTTTCCATTTTTCCTGATTCATTGTAACGCATCCAGGTGCGTCATCCGTTGGTGGAGGGGAAGGTGAGAGCTGCTGAGTGCTTTAATGTGATCTTCTAGTTTTGGGTGCGTATGACTTTTTGATCGCTTGGTATTACACTTTTTGTGATGTAAGGTGACAAAAAATGTCTTATTATTATTTTTTTATGTTATTCAGCTGAGGGGTTAGGTCATGTGATATTTTTATAGAGCAGGTCGTTACAGATGTGGAAATACCAAATATGTATACTTTTTTTTATTTATGTAAGTTTTACACAATGATATCAGCCATAGTTTTTTTCAGTTTTTAGGTGATTATCTTAGGTAGGGTATAATTATTGCAGGATGAGATGACGGTTTGATTGGCACTATTTTGAGGCACATATTAACTTTTGATTGCTTGGTATTACACTTTTTGTGATGTACGCTGATAAAAAAATTGTTTTTTTTAAACCGTTTTTTTTTTTTTTACGTTGTTCACCCAAGGGGTTAGGTAATGTGGTATTTTTATAGAGCAGGTTGTTACAGATGTGGCATTACCTAATATGTATACTTTTATTTTTATTTTAGTTTTAGTGTCTCCATAGTCTGAGAGCCATAGTTTTCTTATTTTTTGGGCGATTGTCTTAGCTAGGGGCTCATTTTCTGCGGGATGAGGTGATGGTTAGATGAGTACTCTTTTAGGGGGCATATACATTTTTAATCACTTGGTGTTGCACTTTTAGTGATGTAAGGTGACAAAAAATGTTTTTTGTTAGCACAGTTTTTAGATCATGGGTTAGATCATGTGATATTTTTATAGAGCCCGTCGATATGGACGCAGCGATACATAATATGTCTACTTTTCTTTTTTTCCCTATTTTCTTTTTTTTTATGTACTTTATTTTGGGAAAAGGACTCTTTTTTGAAACTTTAATTTTTTTTTTAAACTTTCTCTTTTTTACTTTTTTTTCACTTTATTTTTTGTCCCACTCTGGGACTTCAACTTTTGGGAGTCTGATGCCATTACAATAATTCATTACACAGTGTAATACACTTCAGCCTGCTTGCCTGTGAGATCCAGGGGGCTGGGTTTCACAGGCTCTCCCGGAAGGCAGCCACAATGCCTAAGGAACGCATCAGGCTGCCTTCCCTGCCATTGGGTCCCCGTCACAGCAGCGCGGGGACCCGATGGACACCCTTCACAAGTCTGAAGTCCGCACGTGCCACGGTCAGCGCTAACCACGAGCCATGCAGGGGTTAATTCGCCGGCATCGGTGATTTCACCGATGCCAGCGCATACAGCAGGGGTCCAGCTATCAGTGACTGCCGGACCCCTGCCGCAGATCAGGCGGGCACAGCTCCTGCACCTGCCCAATCATGTACGGTGCTGGGCGTTAAGGGGTTAATATCCTATACAATGTATTGAGAAGCTGAAAGAAAATTCTAAATGGAGCAGAAAAAAAAAAAGTTCAAGCTTATTTTAACTAGTTTTGTATTTACAGCATGTATTAGCTGGTAAAAATGGCATGCTACCTTTAGGCCCCCTGCACACGAACGTGTGCACCCCGTGGTTGTGCTGTGGCCCGCAAAATGTGGGCCGCAATGCACGAACACAGTCCGTGGGGCAGCCGCAGCGAATCTTAGACCCATTCACTTTAATGAGTCCACGATTCGGCCGTTCCGCAAAAAGATAGGACATGTTATATCTTTTTGCGGAACGGAAGTACGGGATGAAACACCACGGAAGCACTCCATAGTGCTTCCGTAGGGTTCCGTTCCGTGCTTCCATTCCACATCTCCTGATTTGCGGACCCATTCAAGTGAATGGGTCGGCATCAGTGATGCAGAATGCCCACGGAACGGCACCCGTGTATTGCGGATCCGCAAATGCGGTTCGCAACACGGCAACAGGAAGCACACGTTCGTGTGCAGGGGGCCTTATTCAGTGGGTCAGTAGAAGTACAGTAATAGCATACTTATATTGTTTTTTTGTTTTGCTATGCTTTAATGCTTTAAAAAAATATATAAAAAAATAACTTGCATCATCATATTCTGAAACCAAAACATTTTTATATTTTTGTCTACAAAGCCTTTTAAAGAATCCTTTTTTGCAGGGAGACCTGAATATTTTACTGATTCTATTTGGGGTATGTATGACTTTTTGATCACTTTTTATTCAAAATTTTTTGGGAAGGCGAGACAACCAAAATAGGGCAATTCTGGCATATTTAAATTTTTTGCCATTACAGTGTTCAACATAAGGGATATATAGTTTTATATTTTGGTAGTTCAGGCATTTTTATGTGATGATACCAATGGTGTTTAGAATTGTTCTTGCTTATTTATTTTTATTTGTAAAATGTGGAAATGGGGTTATTTGCATTCTTAATCCTTAAGATTTTTTGATGTTTTTAAAAACTTTTTTCTATTGTTAACCTTATTTTAAGCCCCCTGGCTTATACCATAGACTGCAACAGTTTATCATTGCAGTCTATGGTAAAATTTTTGTGTTTCCACAGGCAGGGCTCACTAGGACTGAGAAACGTTACAAGGCACCCAGCCTATTGAACGGCTTCTGCAATCTCATCACAGGAGAGCCGTTTGGTCACTGGGAGCAGCCCGCTCCCAGTAAATGACCCCTCAGATGCTATGGTAATAACAATAACGGACACTGCCAGCAGGTGTCTCCTATATAATGCAGCAGTCACTGGACAACTATGGAACCTACTCAGCTCTTGAGCGGACACCATGTTTGAAACCCTGCCTTTCATTACAGGCGGCATGTTATAGAGCAGGTGGAGCTGACCAGTTTAATATGTAGTTTTATGGGAAAAGATTCAGCACAATTTATAATTTTCCCAATTATATTCCTGCTTATTCTGAGCTTTAAAGCAGAGGAGACGGTCAGACTATCAGTGATTGACAGCCTTCCCTCCATGACTCTACATACAGAGATAGCTGTCAGTCATGGAGTCATGGATAGGACTTTATAGCCCAGAACGATCAGAAATTTAAATGAATGAAATAAAAGTTTTACTGAATTTCCTCACTCCCTACAAACTATATAGTATATCATTCTGCTCAGCTCCTCCTGCTCTATAACATGCTGTCTGCAGATTAATTTGTGTTTTCATGGTGAAAGGTTCCCTTTAACCCTTCTACCAGTTTTTGCCCTCCTGCCCAGGCAGTTTTTTGCAAATTTGAGATGTGTCACTTTATGTGGTAATAACTTTGGAACACTTTTACTATATTGAATATAGTGCTATATATTAGTTTTTTAGAATATTAGTCTTTTCTTTTCATCTGAAGTCATGATTCCTCCCTGCTTAAATTGCTTGACAAGCAACTTAAGCAGGGAGGAAACATAACTTCAGATGGAAAAAATGACAAATATTTTAAAAAACGAATATATAGCACTATATTCAATATAGTGCTATATATTCCTTTTTGAACCACTCCTGTATTGATCACATAATATTCGCATATAACTCGATCATTACATTGCCGATTTTTGAGTAAAAAAAAAATATTTGCGCTCAAAGTCAACACTAATCCAAAACTGATTTTACAAACTTTTTTAACCCTTTAGGTGTTCCACAAGAATTAAAGGAAAATTGAGATGAAATTTCAGAATTTCACCTTTTTGGCAGATTTTCCATTTTAATCAATTTTTTCGGGTAACACATCAAGGGTTAACAGCCAAACAAAACTCAATATCTATCACCCTGATTCTGCAATTTACAGAAACACCCCACATATGGTCATAAACTGCTGTATGTGCACATGGCATGGCACAGAAGAAAAGGAGTGCCGTATGGTTTTTGGAAGGCAGATTTTGCTGGACTGTTTTTTTTGACACCATGTCCCATTTGAAGCCCCCCTGATGCACCCCTACAGTAGAAACTCCTAAAAAGTGACCCCATTTTGGAAACTACAGGATAAGGTGACAGTTTTATTGGTATTATTTTGGGGAAAACATATGATTTTTGATCGCTCTAGATTACGTTTTTTGTCAGGCAAGGTAACCAAAAATGGCTGTTCTAGCATAGTTTTTTACAATGTTCATCTGACAGGTTAGATCATGTATTATTTTCTTTGTTTGTTTGTTTGTTTGTTTGTTTCAGTTTTACATAATAGCATTTTTGAAAAAAAAAATATATTTTGTATCTCCATTTTCTAAACACCATATTTATTTTTCTGCCGATCATCTTGTGCAGGGGCTAGTTTTTTGCAGGACGAATCAATGTTTTTATTGGTACCATTTTTGGGTAGACATGATTTTTTGATCATTCATTATTACACTTTATGGGGCAAGGTGACCAAAAAATCGGTTGTTTTGGCACAGTTTTTATTTATTTTTACAGTGTTCACCTGTGGGGGTAGGTCATGTGATAGTTTTATAGAGCAGGTCATTATGGATGTGGTTATACCTAATATGTCTACTTTTTTATTTATTCAACTTTAGCACAATAATAGCATTTTTGAAACAAAAAGATCATATTTTATTGTCTCAATAGTCTGAGAGTCATAGTTTTTTTTTATTTTTTGTCCAATTGTCTTAGGTAGGGTTTCATGTTTTGTGGGATGAGGTGATGGTTTGATTGGTACTATTTTGGGGGGCATATGCCTTTTTGATCGCTTGTTGTTGCACTTTTTGTGATGTACCGTAAAGTGACAAAAAACTGCCTTTTTACACAGTTTTTTTTATTTACAGTGCTCAGCTGAGGGGTTAGGTCATATCATATTTTTATAGAGCTGGTTGTTACAGATGCCGTGATACCTAATATGTCTACTTTTTCTTATTTATTTCATTTTAACACAGTAATAGCATTTTTGAAGCAAAAAAAAAAAAAGATGTTTTAGTGTCTCCATATTCTGAGAGGTATATATATATATATTTTTTTTGGGTGATTACCTTAGGTAGGGGCTCATTTTTTGCAGAATGAGTTGACGGTTTGATTAATACCATTTTGAGGGGCATACGCATTTTTGATCACTTGGTGTTGCACTTTTTGTAATGTGAGGTGAGAAATATGGCTTTTTTTGGCACAGTTTTTATTTATTTATTTTTTATGGTGTTTATCTGATGGGATATATTTATAGAGCCGGTCGTTACGAACGTGGTTATACATAATATGTGTGTTTTTTCTTTTCAATTTTTTATTATGAAATCAGGGGCATTTTTTTTTACTTGAAACTTTTTTTTATTATTAAAAACTTTTTGTTCTTTTTTATCTTAATTTCTGTCCCACTCTGGGACTTCAACTTTTGGGGGTCTGATCCCATCTGCAATGCATTACAATACATCTGTATTGTAATGCATTGCCTGTTAGTGTATCAGGCCTTATGCACACGACAGTTGATTTTCTCGGCCTCTGTTCCGTTTTTTTTGCGGATAGGATGGGGACCCATTCATTTCAATGGGTCAGCAAAAAAATGCTGATAGTTCATCCGTTTGAGTTCCGCGTCCATTGTCCGTGTTTCCATTCAGCAAAAAAAATAGTGAATGTCCTACTTTTTTCACATTTGCGGACAAGGATAGGCATTTGTTACAAGGGATCTGTGGAAAAAAACGGATCCTCCAAAAAAAACGGATGCCGCATCAGTTTCTTTTGCGGACACACAATTTGCGGACGCAAAAAACAACTGTCATGTGCATGAGGCCTTAAACTGAGTAATACATTAAGAGGTTGCCTAGGAGACCCAGCCTGGGGCTGGATCTCCTAGGCTTCCATAGAAGGCAGGTCCCAATGGAATCCCTCACTGACCGCAAAACCCATAGAAGTGGTTAATCCGCCAACATCAGCTATCAGTGCCGCCCGATCACCATGAAATAATAGTACGTCAAATTGCGACAAGTCACCTGCCGCCATGACGTACTATTAGGTCATGTGTTAGGATGGGGTTAAAGATAAGCAAAAGTTGGAAAACCTCTAAAGGCACATTTATATGGAATGGGTTATCAAACCACCTAAGCCTGATTAGTAGTTAAAATAATCATGTAGTAAGGATTTGATGGTCATACTCCTCATTACAAACCTGGTTCACAAAAGATATATATTTTTTGTGCCAGGTGAAAACTCATGATGTTTATGCACCAGTCACCAATACTTATTGCAAACACAAAATTTATATGTTTAGTTATATATTTTTCCAATGATAACAAATCATAAAGAGTAAAAATTAACTAAAAAATGGCCAATGAGCCCATAAGCCAGGCATATAACTAGAGATGAGCAAATTAAAAAAAAAATTGATTTGGCTGCTTTTACCAAAACAGTACTGACGAAGCACATTTCTTTGTGAGTACGGTACAATGACAGGAATTGGCGATTGTGCCACTTCCCGTCATTGTACCCCTCAGATGCCACGTTTATAGCTGATCGCAGCATCTGACAGTGATAACATAGTGTAAAATAAAAATAAAAATAAGTTAAATCATACTTAACGCATCGATTTGCTGGTGGCTGCCACCATCTTGACTGAAGATCTGGCGCAAAATCTTGTGTGGCCTGTGATGACGTCATCACATCGGCCGGCGTGGGATTTCATGCAAGATCTTCAATCAAAATGGAGGCGGCCACCCCATCACGAGCAAATGGATGAGGAAAGTATGATTTTTTATTTATTTTTACTACCACGAAGCACAAGGAAATTTGGTTTTGCGGGGAATAGAATTTTCCCTGAAATTCAGATTGAAGAGATTCGCTCAACACTACATATAACCCTTGCAGTTTGAAATAAACCTAACATAAAATCATCTATACTAAGATGTTTTGGGGTTCCGTGTTTGCTAGATTATTTTCTAAATTGTATAAACAATATAACTAAACAAATAAAACTTACATGTTGTAAGATATAGTGCTGGCAGAAACTGGTAAATCTGGGACAGGTCTGTTCCTTAGTATGAATGATCTTGTAGGACCTGCCTTCATGTGAGTTTTATTCATGTCATCTATATTAATTTCTTTATACAATTCATTTTCAATCATGGGTCCTCGAAACTCAAAAAAGTTTCCAGAGTCCTGTTGTTCTGTATATTCCAGTGTTTCATCACAACTTTCACCAGAGGATTCAGAGGATTTTTCCTTCCTATTCTGTTCTAAAATCCTAGAAGTTCCATCACCAGTTTTGTTGTGCATCCCATAGTCCACTGCTGCAGTTGTCCTATATTCCACTGGAAGATTATAAAGTTCTGAATCTATATCAATGACTCCTTTACCAAGCATTGTTCCGTCTTCATCCTCATCAGCTGATAAAATACCCTCACTTGTATTTTGTTTTTCATTATTAAAATATTCAAGATTCCCACATTTCTCTTCCAATTCTTGTATCTTTTTGAGAATTCTCTTCCTATGTCCAGTAAGGGAGACTCCCATTTCCTGTAGTGTTTCATGATTTAGTTGCGCACAGTCTGAAACTGTTTTGTATCCTGACATTCTGAAAAGTGTTTGATAAATTACCAAATGAATATCAGTTAACATTTGGTCAATAAGATAGCTGTTTCTATCGTTGGAGGCCATTATCGATATTAGACATTAGTATATGCATAACTGGTAGAAGACTGTGGTTGACAAATCCTGAGCCCTTTCATTTCAGACCAATACCTAGAAACAAAAAGGTGGTATTTTTAAAGTCAAACATTAAAAAAGCAGAAATCGAAAACTATATGGGTATGGCCATACATTTAGCTTTCTGCATGCAGTTTTGGGAGCCAAAGTAAGGAGTGGATCACAAAATAATAGAAAGTCTCAAGGACAGATATAACTTCTCCTCAGTTTTTCTAATTCATTCCTGGTTTTTGCTTCCAAAACTGAATGAGGAAACCTGACCGTATAGTTGCACCCTAATTGGAAACAACATATTTGTAAAAATGTAGCAAATTCCATGTTACAGAAAAATGCATGCTAAAATAGGAAAATAAATATATTCCCCTACAATAGAGTAAGAAATGACCCTAGATATGTCTAGATATGTTGGACAACAGTGCGATCTCAGGGTTTAGTTCTGTTGCCTTAGCACACTGAAGACCTAGTTTTGAATCTGACCAGTGGCAAGCAATGCAAGAAGTCTGTATGTTCTACCTGTGTCCCAGGTTATTCTGGTCTCTTTTCACATGACACTGTATACCATACACTGCCTGACACTGTCTATAGGATCCCATGCAAATAAAAAGTATACTGCACAATCTAGCTTTTTTGAGAAATCCCTCTAAAAAAGATAGTTGATAGTGTTGAGCGAGCATGCTCAGCCGAACACCAGTTCGGCTCGAGCATCGCTATGCTGGGCACATTGCGGAGTTCGACCGAACACCGCGAGTGTTTGAGCGCGATGCTCGAATCAGTGTATTTAAATCTAATTTAGTCTCTATTTCTTTGCAGAAGATCGCTGTACAGTGAGGGAATCCCTCAGTGTAAGTCCACGGCTTAGAAGTCCCTGCTATGTCCATCTATGGAGTCAGTGCTTGGGGACACTTCAGTGTATTTAAATCTAATTTAGCCTGTATTTTAGAAAAGTTTCTGCCGGGATTCGAACTCATAACCTTTTACGTTAAAAACAAGACACGTAACCACTCAGCTATAATAGCTGCATAGCCAGTTACTTAAAATAATAAAAATTGAGACTTCTACTGTTCTGTACTTCTATTGAGACCTATATAGTAGAATTCTCATTTTTTTTGTTATGCAGCTATTTAGTGTAGTGGTTAAAGTTCTGAGCTATGTTGCAGAAGCTGTGAGTTCAAATCCCATCACAAACTTTTTCAGAAATAGAGGTTAAATTAGATTTATATATATATATATATATATATATATATATATATTTTTGTAATTGTAAAAAATGTATGGCACAAAATAAATGTGTAATTACAACCAGTGGGTGCTAGAGCCACCAGGTGTCTGCTGTTTTAAACTGCGGACACCAGTGGCTTTTGTCTGAAATCGGCAGTAATGCAGATTGCAGACATTTAACCCCTCAAATACAGTAGTCATGGAGACCACTCTCTCCAATAGCCTTGGTCCCTCTTGAGAAATCAAGACTATTACAGTTAAGCCCCTTTTACACGGGGTTGCGGATTGGGGCCGGATGCGTTCAGGGAAAATGGTGCGATTTTGACACTAAAACAAGTCAGTTTTCACTGCGATTGCGTTCCATGTTTGCGTTTTTTCAGCGCGGGTGCAAAACATTTTAATGCATTTTGCACGCGCATGAGAAAAATTGTCATGTTTAGTACCCAGACCCGAACCCGGACTTCTTCACAGAAGTTCGGGTTTGGGTTAGGTGTTGTGTAGATTGTATTATTTTCCCTTATAACATGGTTATAAGGGAAAATAATAGCATTCTTAATACAGAATGCATAGTATAATAGGGCTGGAGGGGTTAAAAAAAATAAAAAATAATTTAACTCACCTTAATCCACTTGATCGCGCAGCCCGACATCTCTTCTGTCTTCTTCTTTGAGGAATAGGACCTTTGATGACGTCAAATCTTTTACCATGGTGATGGATCATGTGACGGACGATGTGATGAGCGCTGTGACGTCATCAAGGGTCCTTTTCCTGTGCACAGCAAAGAAGAAGACAGAAGAGAAGCCGGGCTGCGCGATCAAGTGTATTAAGGTTATATTATTTATTAGTTATATTATTCTTTATTTATTTTTAACCCCTCTAGCCCTATTGTACTATGCATTCTGTATTAAGAATGCTATTATTTTCCCTTATAACCATGTTATAAGGGAAAATAATAATGATCGGGTCCCTATCCCGATCGTCTTCTAACAACCATGCGTAAAAAATTGCACCGCATCTGCACTTGCTTGCGGATGCTTGAGATTTTCACGCAGCCCCATTCACTTCTATGGGGCCTGCGTTGCGTGAAAAACGCAGAATATAGAACATGCTGCGATTTTCATGCAACGCACAAGTGATGCGTGAAAATCACGGCTCATGTGCACAGCCCCATAGAAATTAATGGGTCCGGATTCAGTGCGGTTGCAATGCGTTTACGTCACGCATTGCACCCGCACGGAAAACTCGCTCGTGTGAAAGAGGCCTTATAGTTCCAATGGAGTACTGCAGGTGGCAAGACTCCATAGTAAAATAGTAAATCTTCAATACATTGCAACGTTAATTCATTGCAATGTATTGGAGACGTGATCTGAAGATTGCATAAAGAAGTTTCCTAAGGAACTTGAATGAGTAAAAAAAATGCAAAAAAAGTTTTTAAGAATATAAAAAAATATAGAAATTCAAATCGCTCCACCTTTCCCAATAAATATAGATAAATATTACTTGCAGCACTGCAAACACCTCTACAAATACTATATAGAGGCATTTATTCCATAAGGTGAATGTTGTACTGGAAAAAAATTAAATTGTCCGATTCGCCATTTTTTGTTGCTTCACCTCTTAAAAAAATGTAATAAAAAGTAATGAGCCATCACACAGCTCTTTAGATGTAACCATAAAACGTTATATGGGTGGGCAGAATATGGCAATGTAACATAGTTTATAAGGCCAAAAAAAAGACATCATCTAGTTCAGTCTGTTAGCCTGCAAGTAGAATTGAGCGAACACCTGGATGTTCGGGTTCGAGAAGTTCGGCTGAACTTCCCGGAAATGTTCGGGTTCGGGATCCCGACCCGAACTTCGTCCCGAACACGAACCCCATTGAAGTCAATGGGGACCCGAACTTTTCGGCACTAAAAAGGCTGTAAAACAGCCCAGGAAAGAGCTAGAGGGCTGCAAAAGGCAGCAACATGTAGGTAAATCCCCTGCAAACAAATGTGGATAGGGAAATGAATTAAAATAAAAATAAAATAAGTAAAAATTAACCAATATCAATTGGAGAGAGGTCCCATAGCAGAGAATCTGGCTTCACGTCAGCAGAGAATCAGTCTCTTCATGCCATAGCAGAGAATCTGGCTTCACGTCACCCACCACTGTAACAGTCCATTGTCATATATTTAGGCCCCGGCACCCAGGCAGAGGAGAGAGGTCCCGTAACAGAGAATCTGGCTTCATGTCTGCAGAGAATCAGTCTGCATGTCATAGCAGAGAATCATGCTTTACGTCACCCAACACTGGAACAGTCCATTGTCAGATATTTAGGCCCAGGCACCCAGGCAGAGGAGAGAGGTCCCGTAACAGAGAATCTGGCTTCATTTCAGCAGACAATCAGTCTGCATGTCATAGCAGAGAAACAGGCTTCACGTCACCCAACACTGGAACAATCCATTGTCAGATATTTAGGCCCAGGCACCCAGGCAGAGGAGAGAGGTCCCGTAACAGAGAATCTGGCTTCATGTCAGCAGAGAATCAGTCTGCATGTCATAGCAGAGAATCAGGCTTTACGTCACCCAACACTGGAACAGTCCATTGTCAGATATTTAGGCCCAGGCACCCAGGCAGAGGAGAGAGGTCCCGTAACAGAGAATCTGGCTTCATGTCAGCAGAGAATCAGTCTTCATGTCATAGCAGAGAATCAGGCTTCACGTCACCCACCACTGGAACAGGCCACTGTCAGATATTGCACTGTAGCGTGTGTGTGAAGTTCTTGAGAATGACCCTATCAGCACCTTGAATCTAATCTACCCTTTTAGGGATAGATTTAAAGTAGGCCTGATACAGCAGAAACCACTAATTTTGAGAATTGCAAAATTGGGAATTGTTTTTCAACCCAGAACAAAAACTGTGCTTTGACAGACACTAAAAATAACTTGACCAGCTAAAACAGTAATGACAGATTTGGATTAATATAAATGTGAGGCCTATTATTTAGGCGCTGGGTGACAGGCTCAACTTGCCCCTGATGTAGTATATGGCCAAAAAATAACCACACTATTGATGGTTAAATGCACTTGATGAAAGCTTGACCCTGATTTAGGAAATAGCAAAAAATAAGCACACTATTGATGGTTAAATGCATTTGGGGGACAGGCTCAGCTTGCCCCTGATGTAGTATATGGCCAAAAAATAACCACACTATTGATGGTTAAATGCACTTGATGACAGCTTGACCCTGATGTAGGATATAGCAAAAAATAACCACACTATTGATGGTTAAATGTACTTGATGGCAGCTTGTGCTGGCGCACCACAAGCCACAAAATGGCCGCAGATCACCCCAGAAAAAAGTGACTGAAAAACGCTCTGGGCAGCCTAAAAACACTGAGCAATTGAATGGAAGCAGTTCAATGATCCACAGCTGTAGATCGATCACTGAATGAAGTCTTTTGGAGGAGTTAATCTGCCTAATCTCGCCCTAACGTCGCAGCTGCAACCTCTCCCTACACTTGTATCAGCAGAGTGACGTGCAGCGCTACGTGACCCAAGCTTATATAGAGGCTGGGTCACATGCTGCACTGGCCAATCACAGCCATGCCAATAGTAGGCAAGGCTGTGATGGCCTCTTGGGGCAAGTAGTATGACGCTTGTTGATTGGCTGCTTTGCAGCCTTTCAAAAAGCACCAAGAAAGCGCTGAACACCGAACCCGAACCCAGACTTTTATGAAAATGTTCGGGTTCAGGTCCGTGTCACGGACACCCCAAAATTCGGTACGAACCCGAACTATACAGTTCGGGTTCGCTCATCCCTACCTGCAAGCTTAAAAGTTGAAAAATATTTTTTCAAAAGTTTTTTTATTTTTTCAGTATTAAAACACAAGAAAAACCACATAGGTAACATTGTAAAAACAAAATTCATAAATCTATGGCAGAACTGCAATTTTTTCCCTGTTTCATGCCATTTGGAATTTCTTTCAGTCTCCCACTACATTGTATGCAATAAGAAATTATGCCATTATAAAATGCAAAGTTACTGCTCTGGCAAGGCAGGGAGTAAAAAATGAAAGCACAAAAAAATAGGTCCTGAAAGGGTTAAACTAGCTGAGCTCCATTTACTGTAACTAGCTGTTTTCCATTTGCGATCAAGAGACCTGTCTGATCATGACAAATACTTTCAGAATTCTTTGAAATGTTAGGAAGTGTTGCTGGGGTAAGTGACGGATTGTAAAAAGAGGCAATGTGATGCTTATGCTACATATGTACAGTATTATTTTTTCTTTTTTTTCCAAAGATTTTGTTAAAGCTTATATTAAAATGATATCCACAAGTGCATTCATTGTATATAACGATTATGTACCTTATGCAAACATAGAATACCTCATCTATAAAAACTGTCAATTGTAGGCAATCAAAGTCCAGATTCAACTTATACAGAGAAGTTGAGCTCTGATTGGTCATTTGAATGGAGATAAGCTGCAGTATGTTATGGACAATGCGATGCTACGCAATATGTATAACTTATGGACAGAATGTCATTATTTCTTAAAGTATAAATAGACCTTTCGCTTTCTAATCCTGAACAATGTCTTTAGGGTATGGCCATATGGAACAGATTTTCCACTATGAATTTATCGGATTCATTTTAGGCCTCATCACACAACCGTTCCGCAAAAAACGGAAGCCGCCCGTGTGCCTTCCGCAATTTGCGGAACGGAACGGGCGACCCATTGTAGACATGCCTAGTCTTGTCCGCAAAACGGACAAGAATAGGACATATATTTTTTTTTTGCGGGGCCTCGGAACGGAGCAACAAATGCGGACAGCACACGGAGTGCTGTCTGCATCTTTTGCGGCCCCATTTAAGTGAATGAGTCCGCACCCGAGCCACAAAAACTGCGGCTCGGATGCGGACCCGAAAAACGGTCGTGTGCATGATTTACTTGGTATTTCACCATATGCATTGCAAAGGGTAAAATCCACGGAGGACATCCACAGTATAAATTGATATGTTTCAGAAAATACACAGCATGCACCACCACATGTGTACATACCCTTAAGATGATTTCCCACAAAACACATTTGTCATCTATCTACAGGATAGATAACAAGTGTATGACCACTGGGGGCTCAACTACTAAACCAGCTGCTGAGGAGCAGTTTGGTTGAGCATGTACTCCACTATTCTATTTAAAGTCTATGAACTGATGGAAACCGTGAATCACTGTGCTCAGCTGTTTCTGTCAGTTCTAGACTTTCAAATGGGGTGTTTTAAAGGGGCACTAAGCCCAGAATCCAACTAAAGAAAAAACAACCAAGTGTAATGGCTGTAGGTAGGGACAGACAAGGATAGTGAGCTCTAAGGCTAGAACTCAGCCCGCTTTCCCTACCTACTTGCAGTATAATCCCAAGACTGCTAGATCACAACTGGTCAATGGTCCCTATGATATTTAAGTACATAAACATTCTAACAAACAAAGATAGACAACACAGTAGCAGAGTCTCATGTAAATGGGTCAGAACCAGACTAACTATGAAGTACCAAAAGAGAGACAGAGAGTGGTCAGGGGAAAACTCGGGGTCAGAAGCACAAGCATTCCAAATCAACACAGGAGCAAGAACCAGGAACACAGCTAGTGAGTCAGAGACTATCACTGGCACTGGTATCTGGCCAGGAAGGGGTTTAAATAGAGCACAGAGTCCCAGGAACAAAACCTGATGGAGCGCCAAGTCACGATCTATTAGTCAAAAGACAACACACAGGAATAAGACAGCTGAGCAATCAACCCACTGCTAGTTTTCTCCAGCACATGCCCACTGTGGGGAGAAACAGAGCATTGCATCCTGTTGCTAAGGACGCTGTTGCATCACCAGGGAGCGTGGCTTTGCAACATGTCTTTCTCGGCTCCCAAGCTGGAGATCTCACCCCTGAATCCGGACAGGTAAATTTGTGACACCAACAAAATATAACATACTCTCCTAATGTGTCTTTGTTATTTGTTTCATCAGATATCACAATTGTAGACCATGAAAAATAAACTGGAAAAACAGTGCATTGTTCTCTCAGATGTCTTTCCCCCCTCCCTTTACCACTGTAATGCTAGTGTAAGCCAGGAAGTTGAGGAGGAGGAGTTTAGTCTGAGTAATTTTTGTCTACACAGTGAGTGTGGCCATTTTATTTGAAAGAATCTCCTAAGGGTCCTTTCACACTTGTGGCAGAGGATTCCGGCAGGCAGATCCAGCAATCAGGACGCAAACGAATGCAGTTGTGAGACGGAACTCATGAACAGCACCATCTATTGGATTCATAGTCTTGTCATAAGACTATGAAACCAATAGATGGCGATGTTCATGAGTCATTAAGAGCGCCATCTATTTGTTTCATAGTCTTATGGCAAGACTATTAGACAACGAGTCTTATGACATGACTATTAGTTTTGTCATAAGACTATTAAACCAATAGATGGCACTGTTCATCTTGTTGGGGCGCTAATAACTGGGGCACCCGTGTAGAACTCAGCCTTTTGCATGGAGAATTCACGATTAGAATATTCACAATCTACACTACTTATGAACAGCACTATCTATTGGATTCATAGTCTTGTCATAAGACTATGAAACCAATAGATGGCGCTGTTCATGAGTCATTACAAACAGGGCAAAAGTCATCATATACAACCTAGGAAGCTTATATTACCGCAGATAAAGTGCTAGAAGATGTGTGAATGATTGCAGTAATCAGATATACACCTCAGTGTTAGCTCAGGCTATTATAGGCACAAGATGAACAGCACCATCTAATGGTTTCATAGTCCTATGACAAGACTATGAATCCAATAGATGGTGCTGTTCATGAGTAGTGTGGATTGCGGATTTTCCAAGCAAATGTTTTTTTCAGCTGAAAAACAAGGCAGATTCTGCTCATTTGCATGTCTTTCCCATATGCCTATGTTTATGCAAATTAGTTTTTACATGACAAAACTGTATAGAAAGGTTATTGAATATTATGTTAGTACAAGCAGAAAACTTTTTGTAACCCTAATAATATTGATCTAGGTGCGCAAGTCCACCCAAGCCAGCCAACAGATGTGAAGCAACTTTGAGGCTTACTGGCTCTCAGTCAGATGAGAGCTGGTTTGAAATGTCTTATAGTGCACAAGGCTGCCATTGTAGGGTATGCTGACTGTTATCTGTCTCATGGATAGGTTGTTGGCTTCCAAAAACCTGGCTTTGGGCATATAGCCTCTGTGTGGTTGTCTATTGTATGTCATAGATAATAGGAGTCCAAGACGCATCCAGCCACCCTCTTAATGCTTCCAAACCATTTTGATGGGGTTTCCATCAATTTCTAACCTTTTTTTGTGAACCAGACACCCTCTTCTGAACACAAAAGAAAAGAGGTGGGCTCACCTGGCTGGTAATGAAGGAAGCACAGAGAATGCCGAGAACAAGGTGTGAAGGCAATGTCCAAGAAAAAGGCAAGAACCCAGCTTCCAATACAAAAAGATAGCAGCTATTTATTCAAAATAGTGCATTTAAAACCAAACAGAGTGTTCATGTCTACGCGTTTCGGATCATAGAGTTCTGATCCTTACTCTTCCGAGCAGGGGGTGCCTGGGGTTCTCCCATTGACTTCCATTGTGCTCGGTAGAGCACACGAGCATACCGATGTGTTCGGCCAGAGCACCCGAGCACATGAGCACTTTGGTGCTCGATCAACACTACTGAACGGCAAATATATTTTTCTTTTTTCCACTTATACACTCCACAAAAGCGCTTTAGAACATATAACTGCACCGCTAAACGGCAAATATATTTATATTTTTTCCACTTATACACTCCACAAAAGGCTTTAGAACATATAACTGCACCACTGAATGGCAAATATATTTTTCTTTTGCACTAATACACGACAAAAGGGCTTTAGAACATATAACAGCACCGCTGAATGGCAAATAGGCCCTTATTTTTTTCCACTTATACATGACAAAAAAGGCTTTAGAAAATATAACTGCACCACAGAACAGCAAATATATATTTCTTTTTTCCAATTATGCACTCCACAAAAGGCTTTAGAACATATAACTGCACCTCTGAACAGCAAATATATTTTTCTTTTGATACTAATACATGACAAAAAAGGCTTTAAAACATATAACTGCCCCGCTGAACGGCAATTTTTTTTTTGTGCCACTAATATACGCCAAAAAGGATGTAATTTTCGCACTTTACCACACAACGGCTAATAAGCCCTTTTTTCCCACTAATACAAGACAAAAAATGCTTTAGAACATATAACTGCACCGCACAAGGACAAATAAGATGTAGAAATATTTTCTTGTAATAAACCCTGTTAATGGCTGTATCAAACAGGACTTGCCCCCTAATAACAAGAACAATTTGCTGGAATTACAGAGCTGTATAATGGCAATTTGGATTCCCAGTCACTGCAGTAAGGTGTAATAGAATTGTTGAGTTGTAACCTTCCCTGCTGAACCCTGTTCTACATACAGATGTAGCAGGGATAACACACACACTCTTAACTCAAATTTCTTAACTCATCGCGTTATCTTGAAACAAAAGCCATTGAAAAGCAATTGCTTAACACATTTAGTTGCATTTAGTTTAGGTAACATGTCTCATAAAGCATGTGTGTTAATCCTGCTACATCCGTAAATGCTGTGGAATGATTCCTCCCTATTCTTTCCCTACACCTTGAATAATCTTTCCCTGAACTTATAAATCATTTTTTTGAGCACAATTAAGTCATTTTTAGCACTGTCCCTAGGGCCTGCTGACGTCTCTCCCTGCACTAAGTACACTGGAAAATGGCAGAATCCAAGATGGCTGAGGCTATTTATAGGGCTGAGATTTCACAGGGCTGGCTGGCTGCTGATTGGCTGCATGCATGGCATTATGGGTGATCCCGCATTCCCAGAGTTCCTTGCTTCATGTTCTCACATGTGCAGCAGCCATTTTAGGAAAAAATATGATTCGTTACCGCGATGTGTGAGGAAATTCGGATTCGGTGCGAATCAAATTTTTCCTGAAATTCGCATCGAATTCCACTTCGTCAACTTCGATTTGGTTTTGTACTGATCTCCCGGATCTGACTTGTTGGCATGTTTGATTTCACCGTGCACAGGAGGCAAACACGAAAACCAAACATGCCAAAAAGTCATATCTGGGAGATTAATACAAAACCAAAAAGCCAGAAGCCAAAAACAAAGTCACAATACCAAATCTAGAAATCTAAGTCAAGGAGTCTTCAATAAACTAAAGGGACCAGTAGGGGGAGCCAGAGGAGAAGAAATTCACCGGCACATGCAGGTGCCAGCCTTTTATACTGGAGAATGGCAGCTCACATAGGTGTGCCTACATGCTGGGTGGAGCTGCTGGCTGCACCCTGATGCCTGGGAGCCCCAATGCACCTTCTCATTGTTCCGGGGCTCCAACATCAGCAGAGTCCACCCAGCAGCTCTGGTTTCCCTGGCAACCGTCCAGGGGAACTGTGACATTCTGTTTTCCAGACATCTTTTTATGAGGTCTATAAATGAAAAGTAAGCATATAGCAACTGTTTTTCTGTAATACAAATACAGAGGTGCAATTAAGTGTCCCAGATTCCTTCCCTTCCCCCTATACACACTGCACACTGGTATTGACAATTTACAATGGTAATAATGCAATTTTTACAGTGAAACATGTTCACTAAAACTCGGGTGTGACAATGGAATTTTTTTGCAGTGATTTGAATAATCTTTTAAACTACATGCTCTTGTCCTGTAATGTCTTCAGTAGCACGGTTATAATTTGTAATACTGATGTAAAATATGTTTGCTGCTGTATACTATCAACCCTTTACAGGAGATGTCTATGGTGATGTCACGGGAAGTACGGGGAAGGAAAGATAACCAAAGGGAACCACAACGAAACAACAACAGACTAAACCCCAAACCTAGGGAACAAAAAGGACACCTCCTAGCAATCCCTGAAACTCTCCCTAAGCTACTAACAACATGTGCAAATATCAAAGGTAGAAATGCACATGCATATGAACCTGAGACTGCTGAAACACTGCACCAAGCCCTCAGCTTAGGGAACAGGGAAAGAGGCAACCAGCTCCTTCCAAACTGAAGGAGCTAGTGTCTCCATGAGGCCTAGTCAGAACAGACACACCAGGAAAAGGTAAAATGACTTAGCTTGAGATGTAACTGGAACAGGAGAACCACCACATAAGCAGAGCACTCCACAGAAAAACTATCAGCTGCAGGGAAACAAGTGAGAGGCGGAACATATAAAGAGCCACCTGACTGATAATGAGCAGCATCTGCGAAGGGGTGGAAACCTGTCAGCAACAATGAAAATAAGAGAGATCTGTGAGATAGACTCCTGAGTCTTCCGTCTATCTGAACTTCTAAGATCTCTCCCAGGGCCGTTAGTACCAGTACTCCCCTTCTACGGGTGACCTCCAGGCACCAAGGACCAACTTTATCAGGGTGGGCTCCGTTAAAGGCCTTCAGAAGCCGACTGGCATTCACATCAGTCGCCGGGACCCTCATTCTCTCCTCTGGACCATAACCCTTCCAATGAACGAGGTATTGAAGGGAAACCCGAAGGACACGAGAGTCAACAACTCTGGAAATTTGAAACTCTAGATTGCCGTCAACCATGACAGGTGGAGTTGGCAAGGAAGATGGTACAGCAGGTTGCACATAACTCTTTAACAAAGATTTATGGAAGACATTATGTATCTTCCAAGCCTGCGGAAGTTCAAGGCAAAAAGAAACCGAATTAATAATTGAAGAGATCTTGTATGGACCAATAAATCTTGGACCTAACTTCCAGGATGGCACCTTGAACTTAATGTTCTTAGTGGACAACCACACCAAATCACCCACATTCAGATCCAGACCAGACACACGTTTCTTGTCAGCCATACGTTTATACCTATTGCCCATCTTTTTTAAATTGATTAGAATTTTCTGCCAAATAGATGACAAGTAAGAAGCAAATCTCTCCTCATCAGGTATACCAGAGGAACTGTTCCCAGAGAACGTACCAAACTGAGAGTGAAACCCATATGCACCAAAAAATGGTGACTTATCAGTGGATTCCTGACGACGGTTATTCAAAGCAAATTTAGCCAAAGATAATTATGAGGACCACTCCTCCTGATTCTTAGCAACAAAACAGAAAATAGAATAAAGTGTGCCATCTTAATGAAGTGGTCAACCACCACCAAAATCACCATCATCCACGAAGAACTGGGCAAATCGGTGATAAAGTCCATTGACAAGTGCGTCCAGGGACGGGATGGGATGGACAAAGGAAGAAGAGATCCTCAGGGCTGAGTATGGCACATGCACAGGTCTCAAAAGCTGCCACATAGCCCTCAACACTCTTAAGTAAACCCGGCCACCAGAATCTCAGATAAATAAGATCAACAGTGGATCTGCTCCCAGGGTGTCCAGCAAGGACAGTATCATGATGTTTCTTAAACACCTTGTGACGAAGCTCAGAAGGAACAAACAACCTCCCTGGGGGACAGGAATCAGGTGCCTCTCCCTGAACTTCCAACACCTCCACCTCCAGTTCTGGAAAGAGGGTGGATACAACCACCCCATCAGCCAAAATCGGACCAGGATCCTCAGTATCACCCCCCCCCCCCACTGCCCACAGGGAAGCTACGCGACAAGGCATTCGCCTTGACATTCTTGACCCCAGGGCGAAAAGTGACAATGAAATTAAATCTGGTAAAAACCAAAGACCATCTGGCCTGCCTTGGGTTCAAACGTTTAACCGACTCCAGGTAGGCCAGATTTTTATGATCGGTAAGTACAGTAATGGGATGAATCGCTCCTGCTAGCCAATGACGCCATTCCTCAAAGGCCAACTTAATGGCCAGCAACTATTTATTGCCCACATCATAATTTCTCTCGGCAGAAGAGAGTTTTTAGAAAAAAAGCACAAGGGCACGATTTGCCAGGAGAAGGACCCTGCGACAGAACTGCACCAACTCCCATTTCTGATGAGTCCATCTCAACAATAAATGGCTGAGACACAACAGGCTGCACCAAAATAGGAGCAGAAGAAAAACATTTCTTTATAGTGGAAAAAGCATGTAAGCCTCTTCCGACCAGACAGAGAAATCCACCACTTTCTTAGTCATGTCAGTCAGAGGTTTGACAACAGTAGAATAATTCAAGATACATTTTCTGTAGTAATTGGTAAACCCCAAAAACCTCATAAGCGCTTTCTGATTCTCGGGCAGATCCCATTCCAAGGCCGCACTGACTTTTTCGGGATCCATGAGAAAGCCCGAAGCGGAAAGCAGGAAACCCAGAAAAGGAATCTCTTGAACAGCAAACACACATTTTTCTATCTTGGCATATAACTTATTCTCCCGGAGGATCAGCAAGACTTGTCTCAAATGATCCTGAGGACTCTCCATCTCGGGCGAGTAAATCAATATGTCATCCAGGTATATGACAACAAACCTTCCCACCAAATGATGAAAAATGTCGTTGATGAAATGTTGAAATACTGCCGGGGCATTGGTCAAACCAAAAGGCATGACCAAGTTCTCAAAATGACCCACAGGAGTATTAAAAGCTGTCTTCTATTCATTCCCCTCTCTGATTCTTACCAGATTATATGCCCCTCTTAGGTCTAATTTAGAAAACACCTTTGCTCCAACAATCTGGTTGAACAAATATGGGATCAGAGGAAGGGGATACGGATCACGGATAGTGATGCGATTCAACTCTCGGAAATCTAGACACGGTCTCAAGGTCCCATCTTTTTTCTTTACAAAAAAGAACCCCGCCTCCATAGGTGACTTAGATGGTCTGATGTGTCCCTTTGCCAAACTCTCAGTAATATATTTTCGCATAGCAACTCTTTTGGGTTCAGAAAGGTTATACAACCGAGACTTTGGCAACTTAGCTCCAGGAATCAGATTGACAGGGCAATCATATTCTCTATGAGGGGGCAACTCCTGATCCACACTCTCAGTGAACACATCAGAAAAATCTGAGAGAAATGGGGGTAACATCTTAGTGGATATCCCAGCAAGAAATGTGACGAGACAGTTGTCTATACAGAAATCACTCCAGCCCTTGATCTGTCTCACTTGCCAATCAATGAGAGGATTATGTTTGGTCAACCATGGCAACCCTAGCACTAAAGGAGCCGGCAGACCCTTCATTATAAAACAAGAAATACCCTCAACATGAGAATCCCCCACCCTTAAATGGATATCCTGCACCATGTGAGTCAAATATTTTTGAGAAAGGGGAACAGAATCAATAGCGAACACAGATCTCTTTGTCCAGTGCATCAGGACAAACTGGTAATCCACAAGGATAACCCCTGCCCTGCTGTCCAAAAATACCTCCACATCAATATTTTTGGAATCTAGCGCCACCCTAGCAGGCAGGAGAAAATGGGTACTACCGGTAAAAGACAAGAACATGTTCTCATATTCCCCAACTACTCTGCCAAGAGTTAGAGAACAAAACTTATTGGTAACTCCTTTTTTTTAAATTCACGCCTTGATATTTTACATAGGGACAAACATTAACAAAATGACCCCCTTTACCACATAAAAAACAAAGTTTCTTTCTAGCCCTGACATTCTTATCACCAGGGTCTGGAGAGACCCCTCCCAATTGCATAGGTTCATCTCCAAACATGGGCTCAGGTGTCTCCGTACCCCGAGTGTCAGAGGGAACAGACCTCCCATCAGGTAATACGTCCTAAGAGAACAGAGTCTTGCACCTTTCCCTCAGATGTCTATCAATTCGTACCGCAAGAGTCATGGCAGCTTCTAATGAAACAGGATTTTCGTGGAGTGCTAAGGCATCTTTTAGTCCCTCAGATAGCCCTTGACAAAACTGACTCCGGAGAGCAGGGTCATTCCACTCAGAATCAGTTGCCCACCTCCTGAATTCAGAGCAATAGGACTCAGCAGACTGATTTCCCTGTTGCAAGCCACGCAACATAGATTCAGCCTGAGAAACTCGGTCTGGCTCGTCATAAATAAGTCCCAGGGCTCTGAAAAAATCATCCACCGAACGGAGGGATTGGGATCCGGTCAGCAAAGAAAAGGCCCAGGATTCAGCGTCACCTTTCAATAAAGAAATAACGATCCCCACCTTTTGACTCTCGTCACGAGGAGTGAGGGCATAAGCGAAAATAAAGTTTGCAAGCCTCCCTGAACCAAAGTTGTCACTTCCTCCGGCAAATCAGTCCGGGAGGACGATCTTAGGTTCAGAGCAGGTCTGGACCCCACTGGCGGAGACAGACGCCTGACACCTTGCAACAGATTCACGGAGGTCTGCTACATCCAACGACAATCCTTGCATCCACCAGTGCAGAGAAAGGATCCATGACAACAAAGAGCAGGGGAAACAGTAACGGTATTCGTTGGCTGATAATGTCATGGGAAGTACGGGGAAGGAAAGACAACCAAAGGGAACCACAACTAAACAACAACAGACTAGGCCCCAAACCTAGGAAACAAAGAGGACACTTCCTAGCAATCCCTGAAACTCTCCCTAAGGTAGAAATGCACATGCACAAGAACCTGAGACTGCTGAAACACTGCACCAAACCCTCAGCTTAGGGAACAGGGAAAGAGGCAACTGGCTCCTTCCAAACTGAAGGAGCTAGTGTCTCCCTGAGGCCTAGTCAGAACAGACACACCAGGGAAAGGAAAAAGGACTTAGCTTGAGAAGTAACTGGAACAGGAGAACCACCACACAAGCAAAGCACTCCACAGAAGAACTATCAGCCGCAGGGAAACAAGTAAGAGGCGGATCATATAAAGGACCACCTGACTGATAATTAGCAGCATCTGCGAAGGGGTTGAAACCTGTCAGCAACAATGAAAACAAGAGAGATCTGTCAGATAGACTCCTGAGTCTTCCGTCTATCTGAACTTCTAAGATCTCTCCCAGGGCCGGCGGTGACAGGTGAAAGAATTCCTTTAGTAGGGCAACATTACACAGCTGGTTTGTTCAAAAGCTTCCTTAATGTGACCATGCAGTGGGGAGAAATTACCAGTGATGATGCCAGTGCAGTGGTGTGGCCTCTAATAATCACACTTTTATAATCTAACCTGTATATTTTTAATATACCTTTAAGACACAATGAATACCTCCCCCAGCAGCAGTGGCCCCCAAGATCAGATTTATTATAGTGACTACAGTAAATTATAAAATTAGAGCATGTATAGTTCTATTTCTAAATACTTCCAGAGAAGATCTTTGTACCATAACCTCTCATATTCATATCTATTACAGTACATAGGTTTCCAGTTATTTAGGAAGAAGCATATCATACTATTCTAATACAGTTTTCTTAACTTCAGGCCTTAGGTGCCCTCAACAAGGTTCGAGTATCTCCCATAAAGGGAATACCTGTGCCAATAGCTCATGCAGAAATATTAATGAGATTACTTTGCTAGGGATATTCAAGTATAAGCTGTTGAAGTTACTTGAGGGACATTTGTAAGAAAGACTGCTATAATATAACAGAGGCACAATAAACCAAAATGCACTTGTAGCACTCATATTGACATGGTTGCATTTATCTTCTGCGCTGCTATGAAGTCAATTAAAGCATATACAGAAATACCTATCATACTATAGTGTAGTAAAAGAGTTTCACGATTTCTTGCTGCTCCACATCTCACACTCTCTTCTTACCTTACGAAGTCTGAAATTCATTATATATTTCCAAGTCCCTTATCAGTATCCTCATCAACTAGAAACGATGTCTGTTGTGCAAACGTTCCAGGCATTATGTACAGTTCGAGGCGTCTGTTTCTTCCTTTTAATTTTTCCTGCTTCCTATTTAGACTTTGTCCTCACATAATAATCTTTCACGGAGGCAGGGCACAGGTTTTCTTTACTTCCTTTGCACCTGGACAAGTAGATAAGTCGCACCCAGTTCTGTAAACTGACAACCTGAGTCAATGGAAAGGAATGCTTTTTCCTGCTTGGGCTGCAATCTCTCTCTTTTCACACTATGCTGAAAGAGCTGTCATTATATGTACTTAGAAAGGATTGCCTACAGCTAGAAAATAACTGTTGAGATCCATCCTAAAGTACATGATAACTTTTGGAACATGTGACAAGTATCAGTATTGTTATTTACAATGTATCACCTACTGTATTCAAAAGTTTATGTTCTCTGCTCAACAATAGGACAAAAATTTATACAGCCGTCAGTGTGGAAAGACAGGCAGTGTTGCTAAGGCAAACAATGGGCCACATTAGAGCTATTTTTCTACTAGAAATGTTCATGTCTTCATGTCTGGAACTCACCTATCCGGGGTCCAACGCTGCGGTCTCTGGTGACATGCGCCGGGTGACATGCGCTGCCAAGTGGTGCCCCTCAATGTCGTGGTGGCATCACTAGCAACGGAGCGCAATTCTCTCTCTCTCTCTGCAGCGTGCGTACACTGGAGGAGATTGGCAGCAGGCTGAGTCCATTCATATATCCAGTTCTGATCCAGGGACTCAGTGCTCTATTTAGAATTCCCTCCTGGCAATTCACCTTTGCCAATAATAGTCCTTGACTTCCTAGCTGTGCTCCCAGTTTATGTCCTGTGTGTGCTTTTGGATTATTCGTATATTTGACCTACGCTTGCTTTTGACCATTCTTTGCCTCGTGATTTGGTACTGTATTTCCTGTCTGATTCTGATCTCAGCTGAGCTATTTGACAGCCCTCGGTCTCTCGTTTTGGTACTATATTGCCTGTCTGGTTCTGACCCATTTTTGTCTGACTCTGCTTTTGTGTTGTTTCTGTCTCTGTGTGTCGTCTGTCTTGCAGCATAGTAGAATAGGGAACGTTGTTGACCATTTGTTGACTTGCTGCCTAGGGCTTGCCCTGCAAGTCAGCAGGGAAAGCAGGTGGGGTTCTGTCAGGGCTCACTGTCCATGTCTTCCCTACCGACTGCTCTGAAAGTACTATTTCATTAATTAAAGTATATTATAAAAATGGTCAGTATCACTGCCCCTAGACATAAAAAAAAAGAAAAGAAAAGAATGACAGTTTCCCTTTAAGGTGCAGCGCCATATTGGCGCTTTGAATCTTGATAACTGAGGAGTCAACCAGCTGTAGCAAGTTTTTAAAGACCTCTTTTAAGGCCTTGGGAAGGGCTTCTGTAGAAATCAACTCAAGGAGACACTTGATTCTGATGTTGTTTTCTTGATTTGATCATGGATTTGTTGATTTGATCTTGGGTTCCAAAAAATATAAATAGATAGTTCATGATACAGCAGTGAGTGTGGAACCACTGTGACATTTAACTTTGGATTAAACCTAAGGGTATTATTCTAGCAGATTGCTTTTTTTCACCCTTTACCCCCTGTACAGGGATCTGAACTTCGCTGCAGCACAACCACCAGGCTGATACCTCCAGGAGCATCTCTGTGTGGTTGACAGGTGACCACAGTGGTTAGAAACACCGTTGCACGGCTGAGATCACGGCAAGCAGACAACAGTAAACGGTCCGAGGTCAGGGCAGATAGCAAAGGATCAATACAGAGATATAGAAAAGATCAGGTCAGGCAACAGAGGGTCAGGATATAGTAAACAGACAGATGTTGGTACCTGGGCACACTACAGAACACAGAATACCTTTGCAGGAACTAAGCAAGCTAAGGAACTTATTGCTCAAGCACCTTCACACAGGGGAAGATGCCTTATGTACCCCAGGGTTACTAGCCATTGTCTGGTGAATATAAAGGTGCATGTGTGCTGGCCCTTAAAGAGCCAGAATGAATGCACGCGTGGAGGAGAGGACTTGCCAGTAAGCAGACTGCAGCCTGCCTGGGGGAACAGAGTAGACCATGGAGCCAGACCCACCATAAAGAAGACCGTGGGAGGTGGGTCTGGGTCATCAGGCAGCATAAGCAGAGCAGCCGTGTTTAATAGTACTCCTCCCCTACGCCCTCTCTTCTTTGGAGCTGATTGTTGCAGGAATGTTTTCAGAAGAACCGGGGCATTAATGTTCTTTGATAGCTTCTAAAATCTTACTTCTGGACCATAGTCCTTCTAGTCCACAAAAAAGAAGGTTTTGTCCTCTGATTTTCTTCATATCCAAAATGTTCTTGACTTTGAATACATCTTTAGTGCTGACAGGGGCAGAAGCGGAAACTGAACCTCTAGTAAAAATTCTTAAACACCACTGGCTTGAAGAGGGTGATGTGGAATGAATTTGGAATACATAAAGAGGCCAGAAGTCACAACTTATAGCAGACTGGATTTGATTATTTCAGCAGTTCAAAGGGACCAATTAAGCAGGGTGCCAAATTGTACAAGGGTACCTTGAGTCTGATGTTGTTTGTGAAAAGCCGGACCTTGTCTTCAGGAGAAAACTGAGACAGAGTACTGCATTTGCATTGAGCAGACTTCATCATGTAAGTAGAGATCTAAAGAAGAGAAGTTTTGGCTGGTCTGGGTGAAGTTATTGATGGTGGACTTTGCTTAGGACTTAGCCTTAGGACTCCAGAGGAAATAGTCACAGGAAGAGGAACCCTTAATTGATGGCCATATACTATAAAGAAAGGGGACTTACTGGGGGATTGGTGTTGTAAGAAAATTCTGCCAATGGATTGTGGAAGGTGGGCCGAGGAAAAGTTCAGTGTGATATCCAACAGCTTGCAGATGGCTCTTTAAAATTTAGAGGTAAACTGCAGCCCTTAATCAGAGTGTGCAGAGGCAATCCTTGTACAGATATAGCATCGCTCACGCTCCCTTCAGAATCGCGGCAGCGCAAAGCGATTTCCAATTCAATTAGCAAACCCGAATCGCGTAAATAGCCAATGAGAAAATTCAGGGTGCAATGTTGGTTTGTGAACACCAGATGGCGCATGGAACTACAGTCAGTTAGTTAGTTCCCGTGTGCTATACAGTAAATATCAAAGTTTTGCTTGAGCAGCGCCCCACTGGCCTCCTGTTGATTAACCTTTTAATCCCCTTTCTACTAGAATTCAATTATTTGCTCAGGGGATGAAGTGGTGAGATCGGTTATTTACAGTTTATTTCAGAGCCCCAGTAAAGTACATTTTTCAGTAGTAAAATTTTATATATATATATATATATATATATATATGTGTATATATATGTGTGCATATATGTGTATATATGTGTGTGTGTCTGTGTATACATGCATGTATGTATATATATGTTTGTGCGTGTATATAAATATATCTATATATATATATATATATATATATATATTTATATATATGTACATTACAGACCAAAAGTTTGGACACACCTCATTCAAAGAGTTTTCTTTATTTTCATGACTATGAAAATTGTAGATTCACACTGAAGGCATCAAAACTATGAATTAACACATGTGGAATTATATACATAACAAACAAGTGTGAAACAACTGAAAATATGTCATATTCTAGGTTCTTCAAAGTAGCCACCTTTTGCTTTGATTACTGCTTTGCACACTCTTGGCATTCTCTTGATGAGCTTCAAGAGGTAGTCCCCTGAAATGGTTTTCACTTCACAGGTGTGCCCTGTCAGGTTTAATAAGTGGGATTTCTTGCCTTATAAATGGGGTTGGGACCATCAGTTGCGTTGAGGAGAAGTCAGGTGGATACACAGCTGATAGTCCTACTGAATAGATTGTTAGAATTTGTATTATGGCAAGAAAAAAGCAGCTAAGTAAAGAAAAACGAGTGGCCATCATTACTTTAAGAAATGAAGGTCAGTCAGTCAGCCGAAAAATTGGGAAAACTTTGAAAGTAAGGGCTATTTGACCATGAAGGAGAGTGATGGGGTGCTGCGCCAGATGACCTGGCCTCCACAGTCACCGGACCTGAACCCAATCGAGATGGTTTGGGGTGAGCTGGACCGCAGAGTGAAGGCAAAAGGGCCAACAAGTGCTAAGCATCTCTGGGAACTCCTTCAAGACTGTTGGAAGACCATTTCAGGGGACTACCTCTTGAAGCTCATCAAGAGAATGCCAAGAGTGTGCAAAGCAGTAATCAAAGCAAAAGGTGGCTACTTTGAAGAACCTAGAATATGACATATTTTCAGTTGTTTCACAATTGTTTGTTATGTATATAATTCCACATGTGTTAATTCATAGTTTTGATGCCTTCATAGTCATAAAAATAAAGAAAACTCTTTGAATGAGAAGGTGTGTCCAAACTTTTGGTCTGTACTGTATATATATATATATATATATATATATACACATATTATAATTATATATACATATTATAATTATATGATTATTATTTATATTATAATATAACTTGTAATATATTTTTATATTTTCAAAAAATGCATTGCCGGTTATCCCCCTACAGGGATCTTGCTGTCTGTGAATTAGATTGCACGCTATCTCTCTACACGTTGACATTTTGGGTCCATGGCCTGGAAACTCCCCAGATCTTAATCCCATTGAGAACTTGTGGTCAATCCTCAAGAGGCGGCCGTCAAGCAGGAAATGATCAAAAGGCTTTGCTAAATACAAATGTATCCATACTGTACATGTTGTTTTTCGATACTGTATTAACATTCAGCCACTATAGGAACATAGCTAATAAATACACTCTGTATCCACTACATTTTATATCTGTATACTGTACACTGCTCCATTACATATCTGTATACAACACTTCATTATATATCTGTACACACCGCTCTATTATATATCTGTATGCAGTAGACAGCAAAAAATCTGGTACAATGTATCACCAGGTGTTATCCAAATCTAATCTACTTGTATCACAGATCTAAAGACATAATGGAGTGGTGTATATAGATATATTATAGAGCTGCATATGCAAATACAGGGAGTGCAGAATTATTAGGCTAGTTGTATTTTTGAGGATTAATTTTATTATTGAACAACAACTATGTTCTCAATGAACCCAAAAAACTCATTAATATCAAAGCTGAATATTTTTGGAAGTAGTTTTTAGTTTGTTTTTAGTTTTAGCTATTTTAGGGGGATATCTGTGTGTGCAGGTGACTATTACTGTGCATAATTATTAGGCAACTCAACAAAAAACAAATATATACCCATTTCAATTATTTATTTTTACCAGTGAAACCAATATAACATCTCAACATTCACAAATATACATTTCTGACATTCAAAAACAAAACAAAAACTAATCAGTGACCAATATAGCCACCTTTCTTTGCAAGGACACTCAAAAGCCTGCCATCCATGGATTCTGTCAGTGTTTTGATCTGTTCACCATCAACATTGCATGCAGCAGCAACCACAGCCTCCCAGACACTGTTCAGAGAGGTGTACTGTTTTCCCTCCTTGTAAATCTCACATTTGATGATGGACCACAGGTTCTCAATGGGGTTCAGATCAGGTGAACAAGGAGGCCATGTCATTAGATTTTCTTCTTTTATACCCTTTCTTGCCAGCCACGCTGTGGAGTACTTGGACGCGTGTGATGGAGCATTGTCCTGCATGAAAATCATGTTTTTCTTGAAGGATGCAGACTTCTTCCTGTACCACTGCTTGAAGAAGGTGTCTTCCAGAAACTGGCAGTAGGACTGGGAGTTGAGCTTGACTCCATCCTCAACCCGAAAAGGCCCCACAAGCTCATCTTTGATGATACCAGCCCAAACCAGTACTCCACCTCCACCTTGCTGGCGTCTGAGTCGGACTGGAGCTCTCTGCCCTTTACCAATCCAGCCACGGGCCCATCCATCTGGCCCATCAAGACTCACTCTCATTTCATCAGTCCATAAAACCTTAGAAAAATCAGTCTTGAAATATTTCTTGGCCCAGTCTTGACGTTTCAGCTTGTGTGTCTTGTTCAGTGGTGGTCGTCTTTCAGCCTTTCTTACCTTGGCCATGTCTCTGAGTATTGCACACCTTGTGCTTTTGGGCACTCCAGTGATGTTACAGCTCTGAAATATGGCCAAACTGGTGGCAAGTGGCATCTTGGCAGCTGCACGCTTGACTTTTCTCAGTTCATGGGCAGTTATTTTGCGCCTTGGTTTTTCCACACGCTTCTTGCGACCCTGTTGACTATTTTGAATGAAACGCTTGATTGTTCGATGATCACGCTTCAGAAGCTTTGCCATTTTAAGAGTGCTGCATCCCTCTGCAAGATATCTCACTATTTTTGACTTTTCTGAGCCTGTCAAGTCCTTCTTTTGACCCATTTTGCCAAAGGAAAGGAAGTTGCCTAATAATTATGCACACCTAATATAGGGTGTTGATGTCATTAGACCACACCCCTTCTCATTACAGAGATGCACATCACCTAATATGCTTAATTGGTAGTAGGCTTTCGAGCCTATACAGCTTGGAGTAAGACAACATGCATAAAGTTTTAACCCCTCCAGCCCTATTTTTAACCCCTCCAGCCCCTCCTCGCCCGTGTGAAAGGGGCCTTAGATCCTAATGTAGCCATTCTGAGAGTGGGGGGTAGGGTGTAAAGTAACACCATATACAGTAATATATATATATATTTGTACTGTATGTATTTTTTTTTATTTAATTAGGCGATTAGGCTATCTTTCTATGCTTATTTTTTATTTTATTTTTAAATTTTTAATCATTAGGAGTATGTTATCTCACAGTGTTATTTGTTAAATAAACTTAGATGCAAGACCAGCAGAAGGTGTGCACACCAAAAAGTTTTACTTTTAGATCGATAGATTGATAGATAGCTTAATAATATCATACTTGGTTTGGATTGCACCAGTATGATATTAATAAGCGTTATAGCTGGGTTATATTACTGCCTGTGTAATTTTAACATATTCTTATATGTACTGAACATATTTTTTACAGGACAGGAGTACAGGACAGTACAGTCGGGTGCAGTGGGGCACAGGACAGTATAGTAGGGTGCAGTGGGGCACAGGACCTTTTTTTTATTTTTATGATTTAATGTTGAGGTGCCATCGCCCGCCTCCTGTATAGTGTCGGGATGACTACGGGCTGTATCAGGATCCGGATAGCGATATTAACTTTAACTCAACACCGCCATCTACTGGCATTGGTGTGTATTGATAGACTGGAGGAGATAAAATCGCGTTTAGTTAGTAACGAATTGCGAAATAAGGGAGCGGTAGCGATGACACATCTATAACTGTAAAATGTGTTCTATGAATAACTTGGCCAGTTGACTGGCAGATGAGAGATCAGATAGAGGTATGAAGTGAGTCATCTTTGAGAATCTATCAGCCATCACTGAGATTACTGTGCACACTGAGCAGGAAGACAGGTCAGTGATAAAATCCATGACAATATGCTGCCAAAGAACTTCGGATTTTGGAGACTTGTTTTGGGCATAGGTTGAGCAGGCTGCAACAAAGTCTAAAACATCTTTAGAAATTGTGAGCCACCAGTAATATTGAATAATCAGATTTACTGTCTTACAGAGACCACAGTGACCGACAACTTTGAAGCAATGCCCTCAGGCTAGGACCTTTCTCCTGTTAGACACAGGGACAAAAGCCTCGGCAGACTGAATGTCCATCAGCTGAACTAGAGTGACAGGAATGATATCGGCAGGATCGATGATGTGCTGGCGTCCCTCTGTTCAACCAGTGGGATCAAAAGAACAGGAGGGTGCATCTGCCTTCGTAATTTTGTCAGTCGGATGAAAATGTAGAATCAAATTGAAGTGTGCAACAAACAATGACCACTGAGCTTGGCGAGCATTGAGACATTGAACATAGTGCAGGTAAATTAAGTTCTTGTGGTCAGTATAAATAATGACAGGATAACAGGCACCCCCCAGCATTGCAAGCAACTGTCAGAACCTCCCAGGGAGCCAGTAGTGGGATGCGGAACCCACTGGCAGTAAGCAGCTGACAGCCCAGAACGCGGTGCAAGTTTAGGGATAATCCAAGAGGGGTAGTCAATGTCCGATCCGGGTCGAGGCAGGCAGCGAAGGTTCAAGGCGGAAGACAGTCCAGGGGTCAGTTGCAGGGAAGGATACAAAGAAACAACAGGCAATAGAAGGATCTACAGGGAGGCTAGGTGTTCACTATAAGGTGGAATAACTCAGCAATGAACCAGAGCTCAGGCCAGGTCTTTATAGCCAGGGAAGGTAGGAACCACCCTCCCCAGGAACCAATGGCAGGCGAGGAAGGTGGAAGGTGTGTACTGGGAATCTCCCTCAGCAAGGCTCACACCTGACAGCCGGATAATGCAGGAACTCTATGCACCCGGAAATGTGCGAGCAGCCTGTGTACTGCGCACACGCCGTGTACCCACACCTCGGGCACCAGGTGTTCTACCGAGCTGAAGGGGAACCCGTGCCCTGCGCCGTGCCCGTGGTCCCAGAGTAGGGGTAACACCCCCTGCTTCCTGACAGCAACTCCCTGTTACCAATAGAATAATTCCATTCTGTTACTGATAAGGCCTTCGAGAAGAAGCCACAGGTGAGCATCATGCCATAGGCACTTTTCTGAGTAAGAGGATGCATCCATCTCCAGAAAGAACTGTTTGGAGACATCCAGACACTGAAGAATTGATGCAGAAGACACTGCAAGGCTGATGTGGCTTCTGGTGACCACTCCTTGGCATTAACCCCATCTATGTAAGGGCAGAAATTGGTGCAGTCAGCGTGGAAAAGTAAGGAATGAATTGTCTGTAATTATTAGTGAAGCCCAGAAATTGCTGGATAGCATGCAGACCTGTAGGATGAGCCGAGTATACCAGACAACTTTTTAGGATCTTTCTATGATGGTTAAACATAATGTAGCCCAGGAAGGGTTGGGAGGCACTTTTCACATTTAGAATAAGGTCTGTTATCCCTCAAGTGTTGGATAACCTTGAGTACAGGTCTCCATTGTGAAGTCACGTAGGGTGAGAAGATAAATATGTCATTATTAACTAATTCTTGAAAAACAGCAGGATAGCTATTGAAGCAAATCGAATGACGATATATTCATAGTGACTATCTTGACAGGTGAAAGTGGCCTTCCACTCGACACCTTCTCAAATCAGACATGGCTGTTTCAGGCAGAAATAACAGGTAGACATGGACACATGCAGGAGTAGCTCCTGACACCAAGTGGATGGGACGATCTTAAGGTCGATGTGGTGGCAGAGTCTCTGCTTTCTTCCTATTGAAGACATCAGTGTAGCTGGTATAGGTAGGATGTGAGCAACTGAAGAAGCTTGGACAGGTTGAACTGATACCGGACAGTGAAAGTGACATGCAGAACCCCAAAGCAGAATCTGCACCGAGTTCCAGTATACAACCGGACTGTGCAAGCGAAGCTACGGCAGTACTAGTAGGAGAGGCCTAGTAGATACAGGAAGGACATAGAATAAGATCTTGTCCACTTGAAGCTCCATGGGCATGGTGGCGTACTGTATGGATTCCAGGAGAGCCATGCCATTGAGAGATGTCACTACTAAGGACCTCTCCAGACACGTGGTGGGTATATGGTATCAGGTCACCAAGGACTGATGCAGGAAATTTCTAGGTAAGCCAGAGTCTAGGCAGGCATTTATGGTAAACCGAATAGTACCATAAGACAGATACATAGGAAGTGTTAACTTTGGAGAGAACTTGTCTTCATTAGTGATGAGCGGCAGGGGTCATATTCGAATTTGTGATATTTTGCGAATATTTTGTAAAATATTTGTCATATACTCGCGAATTTGAATATTCGTATATTCTACATCCTTATTTTTTAAGCGAAAATTTGCAATGTATTGATCGCGTAATATGCGAATATTACGCGCTCAATATAGGCGTGGGTCAAAAACAATTATATAGCACTATAGAATTTTGAGTCATTGGCCCACAAGCAACTTAAGCAGGGAGGAATCATGACTTCAGATGGAAAAAAATGATGGATATTCTAAAAAACTAATATATAGCACTAAATTCAATATAGTGCTATATTTTCGTAATGACGAATATTCATCATTTCTTTCCATCTGAATTCATGATTCCTTCCTGTTTCTTGCTTGTTGGCCAATGAGTCATTGTCCCACAAGCAACTTAAGCAGGAAGGAATCATGACTTCAGATGGAAAAAAATGATGGATATTCTAAAAAACTAATATATAGCACTATATTCAATATAGTGCTATTTATTCGTAATGATGAATATTCGTAATTTTTTTCCATCTGAAGTCATGATTCCTTCCTGCTTAAGTTGCTTGTGGGCAATGACTCATTGGCCCACAAGCAAGAAGCAGGGAGGAATCATGTTTTCCGATGGAAAAAAATGACGAATATTTGTCATATTACGAATATATAGCACTATATTGAATATAGTGCTATATATCCTAAATATTCGCCAACTCTCAAAGTGCTGATATTCGAGATTAAAATTCGCTATTCGAATATTCTCGCTCAACACTAGTCTTCATCCAGTGTCATCTCTCCAATTGACCCTATACTCTGCAGTTTCCCACCTTTAGAGGGCATGTACACACAGAGCCTCATTTATTAAGCTGAAATACGCTTATATTAGATAGTTGCACCGCAATTTGCGACTTCTCCCCACTCACGGCAGGTCTAAAGTGGGTGTCGCGTAGGCGGGAAAGGGGAGGGGCTAGCAGGAATTTGGCTAGGAAGCTGTCTTACAGTTAGAACTGGCAGAGGATCCAGCTTAAGGGGTTAGTAAGACCAGCGTCTAAAATGCCGGTCTTAATAAATGTGCCCCATAGTGCCCTTTAGCTCTGCAAAATACATGCATAAGTCCTTACCCCATCAATTACATGCCAATCTATGCAGATGGTCCTCCTGAGACAGATACACCATGTCCAGTTGCATAGGCTCTCAAAAGTAGGTGCCAACCTTTGAACTCACCTTTCATGTGGAGATTCCTTGAAGCTCTCTCTAAAATGAAGATCAATTCCGGTAGCCAAGGTAAGCAAGTCATGCAGGGTCATGTCAATTGGTCTTTTATGCGACCTGACATTTCCTCCCAGAAAGCTGCCACCGAGGCCTCATTGTTCCATGATAGTTCTAATGCAAACGTCCAAACAGTGTGGCATAGTGCATGACTGTGAGGATAGTGGAAGTGCTAGAGAGAGGAGGCAGCTGAGATGATATGGCCTGGTGCCTCAAAAACCTTGCACAAGGTAGTCAGGAGTTCTTGGAGTTTTCTGGTCAGAGGATCACTGTGTTCCCAGAGGGGAGTGACCCAGGTGATAGCTTTACTGGACAGGAGGGAGACTAAAAAAACTCTCTTGGGCATGTAGCTCAAAGTGAATGGTACACTGGTTTAGAAATCCACAAAATAGCTCATGATCCCCTTCATAGAGAGGGGCAAGTGGAAGATGTAGGCTGGAGGCTCCAGAAACTGTGGCAGGTGGAGGTTATGGTGCAGACACTATGGCTTGAGGTTGCAGTACAGGATTGGTATTGGTCAAGGCATCTACATAGGCTGAAATGGTATACAGGTACTGGAGGAGTTGTTCTTTCACTACCACACTGAGTAGTTCACTCCTTATATACTTCAGACATCCACATCTTGGCCAGCAGGCTCCAAGTCCGTAGCAAACTGTTAAGGCAGTTGGTGTGTAACCACTGAGTCAACCAACAGATTTGAATTTGGGCTAAACGTAAGACCATTATCCTGGCAGTCACCCTTTAACCCCTGTACAGGGATCTGAACTTCGCTGCAGGGGAATTTACCAGGCTACTACCTCCTGGAGTAGTCTCTATGTGGTTTACAGCTGACTCTTGCCTGTCAGAGACACTGGTGCAGAGCACCAAGAGATCAGGCAAATTTGTAGTCCGGAACAGGTTGGGGTCAGGGCACGCAGAGAATGTGCTTAACAGTAAATGGTCTGAGGTAAGAGCAGGCATCGATCTGTACAGAGGTCAGACACAGGTCAAATCAGGAAGCAACAGGCAGTGGTCGGTACAAAGGCTGACTTTGGAACACAGCACACCTTTGCAGGAACTTATCAAGTTAAAGAACCTATTGCTCAGGCACCTGTCTGGTGAAGATGAAGGTGCACGCTTTGGCCCTTAAAGAGCCGAAGGGGATATGCCCGCACCCTACGGGTAGAGGAGTTGAGGCATTACTGGCAAGCAATCCGCAGCTTGCATGGCCAAAGAGAGCAGACCCAGCGGCAGAACCTGCTGGGAAAAAGACAGTGGGATGCAGGTCCAAGCCGCTGGGCAGGGTAAGTTGAGCAGCAGAGGCTCATAGCCACCATGACTGTTCAGGTGGTCGACAATCTCTGCTAGGCATAGTACATCTTTATTTTAACTGCTGCAGCTGTACCATTTTATTTTGCTCCCTTCACCTTGTTTGGCTCATTTAAAGTTCAAATTAAAGGTGTTTGGTTTGCTGGGGCATGTGTGATAGATTTAAAGAATTGTGCTCTTATGCACAACAGTAAGTGGTTTATGTTATATTTAATAAAAGTTGAAGCAGGGTAGCATTTAAATTTGGTGAAATGTTGGTGAAGGCAATCAGAGGGTAATCTGGGGGAATTAGTAGATAGTAAGGCTGGGTTCACACAGGCAGTCTTCACAAACAAAACGACATAAATGAACACCTGCCTGGCTAGGCACTACCTGATACATAACATATTCCCTGACTCACCTATAAAGGACTGTTCAGACACAGTATCAGGTCTGGCTTCCTTAGGCCTCTTTCACACTTGCGTTGTTGGGATCCGGCATGCACTTCCGTTGCCGGAGGTGCCTGCCGGATCCGTAACAACGCAAGTGTACTGAAAGCATTTGAAGACGGAACCGTCTTCCAAATGCTTTCAGTGTTACTATGGCACCCAGGACGCTATTAAAGTCCTGGTTGCCATAGTAGGAGCGGGGAGCGGGGGAGCGGTATACTTACAGTCCGTGCGGCTCCCCGGGCGCTCCAGAATGACGTCAGAGCGCCCCATGCGCATGGATGACGTGATCCATGTGATCACGTGATCCATGCGCTTGGGGCGCCCTGACGTCACTCTGGAGCGCCCGGGGAGCCGCACGGACGGTAAGTATGCTGCTCCCCCGCTCCCCGCTACACTTACCATGGCTGTCAGGACTTTAGCGTCCCGGTAGCCATGGTAACTATTCAGAAAAAGCTAAACGTCGGGTCCGGCAATGCGCCGAAACGACGTTTAGCTTAAGGCCGGATCCGGATCAATGCCTTTCAATGGGCATTGATCCCGGATCCGGCGTTGCGGCAAGTCTTCAGGATTTTTGGCCGGAGCAAAAAGCGCAGCATGCTGCGGTATTTTCTCCGGCCAAAAAACGTTCCGTACCGGAACTGAAGACATCCTGATGCATCCTGAACGGATTACTCTCCATTCAGAATGCATTAGGATAATCCTGATCAGTATTCTTCCGGCATAGAGTCCCGACGACGGAACTCTATGCCGGAAGACAATAACGCAAGTGTGAAAGAGCCCTTAGCCAATTGTATAGCAGCCCCCAGGTTGTAGCAAGGTCAGTATGTCTGGAGAACTTAGGCTCAGCAGTCCGCCTGACTCTGGCCGTCGACCCTCTTTCCCAGCAGGCGTCGCTTGGTCCCCCAAACTCTAGGCTATCTCCCACCTTTGTGACCCCTCAGCCTATCCCAGCTGAGACCACACACATAGAGCTTCAGCAGGCCTCCGTTTTAAACTCTCCCTCCTGATACACTGAAGGTGGTTTATAAGCCCTTGAGTACCTCTAGATGGTCTCACAGGTCTCACCAGGTCTCACAGGTCTCACCTTTGGCAAAATGGGTCAAAAGAAGGACTTGACAGGCTCAGAAAAGTCAAAAATAGTGAGATATCTTGCAGAGGGATGCAGCACTCTTAAAATTGCAAAGCTTCTGAAGCGTGATCATCGAACAATCAAGCGTTTCATTCAAAATAGTCAACAGGGTCGCAAGAAGCGTGTGGAAAAACCAAGGCGCAAAATAACTGCCCATGAACTGAGAAAAGTCAAGCGTGCAGCTGCCAAGATGCCACTTGCCACCAGTTTGGCCATATTTCAGAGCTGCAACATCACTGGAGTGCCCAAAAGCACAAGGTGTGCAATACTCAGAGACATGGCCAAGGTAAGAAAGGTTGAAAGACGACCACCACTGAACAAGACACACAAGCTGAAACGTCAAGACTGGGCCAAGAAATATCTCAAGACTGATTTTTCTAAGGTTTTATGGACTGATGAAATGAGAGTGAGTCTTGATGGGCCAGATGGATGGGCCCGTGGCTGGATTGGTAAAGGGCAGAGAGCTCCAGTCCGACTCAGACGCCAGCAAGGTGGAGGTGGAGTACTGGTTTGGGCTGGTATCATCAAAGATGAGCTTGTGGGGCCTTTTCGGGTTGAGGATGGAGTCAAGCTCAACTCCAAGTCCTACTGCCAGTTTCTGGAAGACACCTTCTTCAAGCAGTGGTACAAGAAGGAGTCTGCATCCTTCAAGAAAAACATGATTTTCATGCAGGACAATGCTCCATCACACGCGTCCAAGTACTCCACAGCGTAGCTGGCAAGAAAGGGTATAAAAGAAGAAAATCTAATGACATGGCCTCCTTGTTCACCTGATCTGAACCCCATTGAGAACCTGTGGTCCATCATCAAATGTGAGATTTACAAGGAGGGAAAACAGTACACCTCTCTGAACAGTGTCTGGGAGGCTGTGGTTGCTGCTGCACGCAATGTTGATGGTGAACAGATCAAAACACTGACAGAATCCATGGATGGCAGGCTTTTGAGTGTCCTTGCAAAGAAAGGTGGCTATATTGGTCACTGATTTGTTTTTGTTTTGTTTTTGAATGTCAGAAATGTATATTTGTGAATGTTGAGATGTTATATTGGTTTCACTGGTAAAAATAAATAATTGAAATGGGTATATATTTGTTTTTTGTTAAGTTGCCTAATAATTATGCACAGTAATAGTCACCTGCACACACAGATATCCCCCTAAAATAGCTAAAACTAAAAACAAACTAAAAACTACTTCCAAAAATATTCAGCTTTGATATTAATGAGTTTTTTGGGTTCATTGAGAACATGGTTGTTGTTCAATAATAAAATTAATCCTCAAAAATACAACTTGCCTAATAATTCTGCACTCCCTGTATATAAACACAAATATAGAAACACATTTCTAGATGTCTCTTTCTCTAGATGTGTTCTTCTGTGGCTGCGGTGTGAATTTAAATTCCTTGGAACTTATCTGGTTTTATTTTTATGGTATTTGTAATAATATTAATATAGCACTTCAAGTTATACACTAACAAGCAAAAGGGTAACAATGTTTTGAATTTTTTACTTTCAGGCTTCGTACAGCTTCAAATGTGAGACTACCATAATTTTATAGACAATCACCTTGGCTATCTCATACATAAATTGGACTTTCAACTATTTAGCATATGATTAGTTATGCATATTCTTGTCATGCAACTGCATTGTTACCAAAATTCTACCTTTGGCTTTCAACACTGCCTGAATCCTTCTGGACATGCTCTCGATGAGATTCAAGCATGTCTCGACTGAAATCTGTTCCCAGGTCTTTTCAACACATTCCCAATGTTGGTGCATACTGGTCAACTCACTTGGGTATGAATACAGCTTTTTCTTCAACTCTACCCACAAGTGTTCAATTAGGTTGAGGTATGGAGACTGTGGGGTCCAATCCAGCACCTTTACTTCATTGTCATTGAACCATTTCTTTACCAATTTCGATTTAAGGGTCATTGTCCTGCTGGAACACTATGTGGTCCTTTTCATACCCGTAGTACTCAAGAGTAACTTGTCTTGTAGGATACTCACATTGAGACCACCAGCAATACAGGTCAAGTATCCAATGCCTTTCGCTGTGAAACAACCCCATATCATCAGGCTTCCTCCACCATACTTGACAGTTCCTTTAATTTCTCAATCCGTTAGCCTCCTTTTCCCTTGTTTCTTCCAAACCCATTTTCACCCATCAGAGCCCAGTCGATTGACTTTCGTCTCATCGCTCCAAATCACCCGTTTCCTATCTTCTACTGTCAGCTGTTCGTTCTTTTTTGCAAACTCGAGCTGACGCCTCTTATGACAATATTGAAGTTTAAGCTTCTTCACATTTTTTTCGGGCCACCATTCCAGACTTCTGTAATGTGAGTTGCACTGTACTTGCATGGATGTCTGTGATCTCACTATTACAAACAGTACGAGCCACCTCCACTGCTCGTGTTTGAAACACCAGGACTGATAGACCTTGTGATGAGCTGATTTGTTGACTCCAATATTTTGCGTGGACGCCCACCTCTTGACTTTGGAATGGATGGACAGACTTTATTTTGTATTCTTTCAACTGTCACAGCACATGATGCAGTTTGGCAATTTTCTTGGCCGAGATACCGCTATTGATGGGCTGGATGATACTGATTCTCTTTTCTTGGAAATCTTCATGGCTGCTCCTGGATTCAAAACAGTTATCTTTCACTTGGGAAGCAACCTAATAACACACTGAGCTATTAGGGAATGTGAGAACAGGTTGTAATTTGCAGTATACAAGAAGAAAAAGATTGTTCCACCACCAGGAACAAAACAGTAACAATGCAGTTATATGACAAGAATCTGCAGCTAATCATATGCTAAATAGTTGCAATACCAATTGTAGGTATGATATTGTCAAGATGATTGTCTAAGGCTACTTTCACACTACCACTAGTCCACTGTGCCGCCGGAAGTCCACTTCGGCCCCATTCACGGCAAACATGCAGCCGGACAAAAACTACAACATGCTGCGGAGCGGACTTCCAGTGGCATAGTGGACCAGTGGTAGCATGGATCCAGCAGGCTGTTCACCCGCCAGAACAGCCTGCCAGAAAAGGCTACCACAAGTGTGATAGCAGCCTAAAAAATGATGGTAGTCTCACATTAGAAGGTGTAGTGGATGGTGAGATATGAAGCAATATACACTGCTCAAAAAAATAAAGGGAACACAAAAATAACACATCCTAGATCTGAATTAATTAAATATTTTTCTGAAATACTTTGTTCTTTACATAGTTGAATGTGCTGACAACAAAATCACACAAAAATTAAAAACTGGAAATCAAATTTTTTAACCCATGGAGGTCTGGATTTGGAGTCACACTCAAAATTAAAGTGGAAAAACACACTACAGGCTGATCCAACTTTGATGTAATGTCCTTAAAACAAGTCAAAATGAGGCTCAGTAGTGTGTGTGGCCTCCACGTGCCTGTATGACCTCCCTACAATGCCTGTGCATGCTCCTGATGAGGTGGCAGACGGTCTCCTGAGGGATCTTCTCCCAGACCTGGACTAAAGCATCTGCCAACTCCTGGACAGTCTGTGGTGCAACGTGACGTTGGTGGATAGAGCGAGACATGATGTCCCAGATGTGCTCAATTGGATTCAGGTCTGGGGAACGGGCGGGCCAGTCCATAGCATCAATGCCTACGTCTTGCAGGAACTGCTGACACACTTCAGCCACATGGTCTAGCATTGTCTTGCATTAGGAGGAACCCAGGGCCAACCGCACCAGCATATGGTCTCACAAGGGGTCTGAGGATCTCATCTCGGTACCTAATGGCAGTCAGGCTACCTCTGGCGAGCACATGGAGGGCTGTGCGGCCCTCCAAAGAAATGCCACCCCACACCATTACTGACCCAATGCCAAACCGGTCATGCTGGAGGATGTTGCAGGCAGCAGAACGTTCTCCACGGCGACTCCAGACTCTGTCACATCTGTCACATGTGCTCAGTGTGAACCTGCTTTCATCTGTGAAGAGCACAGGGCGCCAGTGGTGAATTTGCCAATCTTGGTGTTCTCTGGCAAATGCCAAACGTCCTGCACGGTGTTGGGCTGTAAGCACAACCCTCACCTGTGGATGTCGGGCCCTCATATCACCCTCATGGAGTCTGTTTCTGACCGTTTGAGCAGACACATGCACATTTGTGGCCTGCTGGAGGTCATTTTGCAGGGCTCTGGCAGTGCTCCTCCTGTTCCTCCTTGCACAAAGGCGGAGGTAGCGGTCCTGCTGCTGGGTTGTTGCCCTCCTACGGCCTCCTCCACGTCTCCTGATGTACTGGCCTGTCTCCTGGTAGTGCCTCCATGCTCTGGACACTACGCTGACAGACACAGCAAACCTTCTTGCCACAGCTCGCATTGATGTGCCATCCTGGATAAGCTGCACTACCTGAGCCACTTGTGTGGGTTGTAGACTCCGTCTCATGCTACCACTAGAGTGAAAGCACCGCCAGCATTCAAAAGTGACCAAAACATCAGCCAGGAAGCATAGGAACTGAGAAGTGGTCTGTGGTTACCACCTGCAGAACCACTACTTTATTGGGGGTGTCTTGCTAATTGCCTATAATTTCCACCTGTTGTCTATCCCATTTGCACAACAGCATGTGAAATTGATTGTCACTCAGTGTTGCTTCCTAAGTGGACAGTTTGATTTCACAGAAGTGTGATTGACTTGGAGTTACATTGTGTTGTTTAAGTGTTCCCTTTATTTTTTTTGAGCAGTGTATGATTGCAAACCACCCACATGGAATACAGCCACTGAGAAGGAAGCCTAGGCAGCTCCAAAACACATTTGGCATGGAGACTATCATTCTCCTATGCAGTACTTTAATAATATTATCAGCATATAATGCTGTAATGCAGCAGAAATTATTTAAGATGGTTGACAAATAGAGTTACAGCGATATAACAGCAGAAACCATTGTGCAAACTGTCATTTACAAGTCTTGAATGCACAGTCACTCCCTCAAGACGGTGGGCGACTGACGAAACAGTGCACGCAGAGACACAGTAACGATCCTCACGATGTCAAACAGCTGCTGGAAAACCAATATTTCTGAAAGGCTTTAGTGTGGTGAGAAGCTCTGATTTTCAACTTTTTCATTTACTCCATCCTAGCTACATCAAGTAGTGACAAACGATCTGAAAGTGATGGCGCGCCATCACAGTGCAATGACATAAATGTGCAAGAAGTAGGGATGTGCTATTAATTTAACAAAACATATCCACATAGCAGCTGATCTTGGAAACAGCAAACATTAAGAATAGATAGACTGGGGGGGGCAAAGCTAGTGCCTGTGCTGCATGTTTTTCTCTGTTCATCTTCTTGCTGTGGAACTTGCATACGGGAGCCTGGAGCCCTTAAAATGGTGAATATTGGGGAAGCAAGACCTGCAGCGTCCCACTCAGGACATGTGGGAACTGCAAAATCACTGTAAAACTGCATTATTGCATGGCATGTTATTTGCATTATATCACCTGTTGTATCCCTGTTCATAGGCTGGCTAGGTGTAATTTATACATCCCACCACTAGATGGGGATAGCACTACTCTGGGATATCCAGCCCAGCTCAGGTCTTATCAGTAGTCAGTCTGTTGTTAAGTTTGAGAGAGTGCAGATCAAGCACCAAACTCAGGTAAAAGTCTAGTCCAGGAAGGGACAAAGAAAGAAAAGACTTAAAAACCAAAGGATAAAAGCCACTAACCAGGCATCAAAGACCTTTGGGAATCCAGGTGAAGGATACTTTAAATCACAGAAAAAATGCACCAAACGGATATGCCACTGACTATACTGGCTAGTCATAAATGCAGATATTAAAAGCTGAGACTTTCGCCAATATATTCCTGTCAGGAAAACATCGGAGCCCATCATGCACCACGTCACGGTCACTCAGCATGGCAAAGGGTCCTACCACTACGCTAACTATGGTGTGAACAAGGTCTGAAGGTGATGAAATCCAGCTCACAGCCAAGCTTCCACACAACCGCCTAGCAGGACAACTAGTGCAATGTGAACAAAGCCAGACTGTAAGCCACGCCCATATCAGACCATGTGATGGAGGTCACCAGGTGCAAAGGAGTGTTTGAATGCCAGGTAAAGGCACATTCACTACATGTTGGTAAGGCTGATTAGTCAGCCTGCATTTGTGGGTGGGGCGCAGGCTCTTCATATACGAGCCACAGCCTCACTCACAGGCGTGGGTTCTCAGGTGCACAGCTGCTGCTGGGTGTCATTAGCAAACTAGCTTCTCTGGTGGTAGGAGTCTTTCTCTGCAGCATGGAGCCAGAATAGAGCTTGTTGTTTTGCTCTCTGCTCCCGTAGCATGCACGCGCCATACTACGTAAGTAGGTTGGGCCGGGGCCGTCTCTCCTGGCCGGTCGGAACCGACTTTGCTAGCAAACGGGAGGCTTCGTCTCAGAATCTGCTACCTCAGGTTTGCTCGTTGGGGCTAAATACTTCTATTTCTTTTCAACTTGGTTTTGTGTCTCCCCCTCCCCCCGCTACCACCATCCTTAGACTTCATGTATTTCACTGCTCCATGTACTTAAAAACCCTGCTGCACTTTCATGCTCTGCTGTTATCCTGAGCGGCATTTACACTTTCGGCTTTTATTTCATGTATTTATGCAGCATCTGCATGTCTTTACTGTCCAGCACTTTCCTACTCTTGGTTCGTATTCACTCAGATTGGTCTCACATTCAAGCTGCGGTCACCTGTTGACTGTTACATCTCATTCCGTACCCAGCCGACAGCCGGATCCGTATTACACGCCTGTTATTACATGTTGTGTACTCGGCTTACAGCTGCTACTGTTACTCCATTTTTATTCTCGGGACGCACCACCACCCTGGTGTTCACACATTTCTCCACTCACAACCAGAGCTGCGTTCATGCGTCGACTGATATACCATGTTTGCTCTGCTCACTGTGAGAGCTGTGTTTACACGTCCGCTGTCACAACATGTTCATACTAGGCTTGTTTCAGAGCTGCATTCACTTTCACTGTTGCATCATGTTTATGCTCCACTCACATTTAGAGCTTCTGTTCAACCAATTTCATTCTCGGCCACACCCAGAGGTGCATTCACACTACGCTGTCAAATCATTTTTTCACTCCACCCTCGACCAGAGTTGCATTCATCCGTCTATTAATATATCAGGTTTACTCTACTCACACCCAGAGCTGCGTTCACACGTCCTATGCTACTACAGGTTCTTTCCATGTCTGCTGTCACATCAAGTTAATATTCCGTTCACATCCAAAGCTGCGTCCGCATGTCTGCTTTTACATCTTGTCCTATACTACATTCCCATACTCAGAGCTGCGCCCATACCATGTTTTTTAGGTACCACTCACATCCAAAGCCCCATTTGCTGTTACATCATGTGTTGTACTCTGCTTCCACTCAAAGCTGCATTCTCCTGTTTATTGCTACGTCATGGTTTAACTCAATAATCTCACCGGGGCAGTCTGCACCCACCGCTCTGGTACCTCTCTCCAGACAAACATAACGGCGTTCTTTTCAGGCTTACGTTCCTTTCCTCGTGGTCTGTTACATTCCATAGGCCTACTTTTCTGTTCACCTCAGGGAGATTATTTTTATTTTTTTTTGGTCTTCTTTAATCCTGGTTCATATTCACTCAGACTGGTCTCCTTTAAAAAAAAAAAAAAAACTTGCTTTCACTACTGCAGTCCGAGTCATCCGCCGCTTGTACACTGCCTGTACGCGTCTCCAGGACGGGTAAGCTCCTTCCTTCAGTCCATCCCCTCCACAGGGCTCCTCCGATCAGCGCTCATGTGTTTCCCTGCTTCCGGTCGCGGGGTCGGCGTGCGTTCCAGCATAGGAACGCATGTTGAGAACCACTGCCGGACTTGTGTGTTTTGAATTACAGGTGGTGTTCTGGTTAGTACTGTGTCATTGCTGCCCAAACTTACCGGTGCTCGCTCCTCCCGGTTCCTCTATGCTTCCTACAGCGGCATTTTGCAGATCAAGTTCACACACACTGACATTGCTCTTGATAGTGGCTTGCAGCTAAACCAGCTCCTCTATTCCTTGTTGTGGTTGCTAGGAGCTGGTCATACAGTGCAAAATCCTCACGTTGGAGCGCATGCTGGGCTGTGTTTTACATGAATACGACTCACCTGGGTTGGAAATACACAGCTTCAGCCTAGACACTATGCACAGTCATTGCACGCTGACCATTTGCCTGCCGTCATCTGTACTGATATGTAGTGGTAGCAGAGCCATTCTGTATGTGTATGTTCATTTATTCATATGCTATGTTTTTTCCTGTTTCCCACTGGATCGCCCAGGCTCGTACCTTCCTCTGTCTCCTGGATCGCCCAGGCTCCTACCTACCTCTGTCTCCTGGATCGCCCAGGCTCCTACCTACCTCTGTCTCCTGGATCGCCCAGGCTCCTACCTACCTCTGTCTCCTGGATCGCCCAGGCTCCTACCTACCTCTGTCTCCTGGATCGCCCAGGCTCCTACCTACCTCTGTCTCCTGGATCGCCCAGGCTCCTACCTACCTCTGTCTCCTGGATCGCCCAGGCTCCTACCTACCTCTGTCTCCTGGATCGCCCAGGCTCCTACCTACCTCTGTCTCCTGGATCGCCCAGGCTGTCATCTCCTCAGTTATTCCTCCTTCTGACTTGACTCGATTTTGTTCTCCTGGGAACAGGTACGTTCGGTTTATTTTTTATGTATCATTACCCCGGGTCCGTCCAGGCCCTTTTCTTCCTTCTCTGCCTGGTACGTTCAGGTCTGGTCTCCCTGCATGTCTACTATTCCGGGTTTTTTCCAGGGTCTCCCGCTGTCGGCGGATCCGTCCAGGCTTAGCCTCCTATCCATTACGATACTTCCCCATGATCCGCACAGGCCCACCTACTCTTTCACACTCGTCTCGCCTATCCCTTCCTGGTTTACTTTTTCCTGGCACTGCCAGGTCGGTCCTTCACCGGGCTACGTGATGCGGTATTTCTGGGTCATCCCGTTTTTTTCCAGGTGATGCCAGAAGCAGATCTCGCGGGGTCCCCTCTCCCAGCCTTCAATTCCCGGGTGATGGATTAGAGTCCCTCCTTTCTCACTCCAAGAACCTGGTACAACATTCCCTCTCCTCCAACACGGCCAGGAATTATCAAGCCGGCTATAAAATATACAAAGAATTCTCGGCCCCATGGCTTCGGGGGCCCGATGACTGTTTTTAGTCCTGCTGGGCTGATTGCCTGGTTGGTTGTCCATCTGTGCATCTGGGCTGATTTGGCCCGTATGTATCACATACATACCTGCTTCCCTAATTTCCTAATAATCCATGTTGATCGCTCACTTTATGTTTTGACCGCAAACTGGTCCGGTTCGCCCAACAGCATCATTGTCATGTCTTACGCAGATATTTCGTCTTGCTTTAATTGTTCATGCTTTCGTTCAGGTCCTGCCAGAGGAGGAACAAGTAGGGTAATTCCCTCTAGCATTTCAGTCTCTGATCGTAGTCGATCATATCTTGCCAACCAGGTCCCCGCGCAAAGTCTTTGCCTTTTTACCACGACCAGGAATTCATTTTCGCCGGTAGCTTCATTGCAATTGCATTCCCTCACTCATGGGAGGGCATAGACAGAATCTTGTATATTATGGCTTCGTAGCTTCTTTACGCACTAACCTCAGACTCCCTACAACCACGTTGAATCGAGTTTTAGACAAAGTTCAGCATTTCCTCATGGTAGAAGACTCAGATAGTAGGTCGGTCTTCTCGTCTCAATCGTTAAAACAATTCTCAGGGGCACACAGTAGAACAACGCGCGGACCACGGCTAGCAGATAGCTGTTGTCTGGGGAACTATTCAAGGATTTTCTTCCTATCTACATAGTTCTTTTTGGCCCTCATTCCTGCATAGTCTAGGCAGTTAGGTTTCGGTCCCACAATCTCCTGAGGCTAGGGCATTGCCAGTACTCCGTAGAACCAAAACTTTACAAGATTTATTTGGTTTTCATGATCCATTTCACAACATATTCCCGGTCCTCCATTCCGCTTTGGGGCAGTATCCGCAATATTGAGCATCATGTCTCTGGCCTTTCATCCACAAGATGGGTTGTAGGTCTCCTTCTGGCCTTGCCCCATACACCCTGAATTTTTCGCTCTAGATCCCTGACGCCTTGCAGTTGGCTTCGGGATTAGTTTGCACATGCCATTCGAGTTCCTTTTCTACCCTACTTGGCTTGGTTTTTGCCCACTTATAGTCCTACCCACGATCATGGCTTAGGGCACACAACAAGCCATTTAGTCAGGTTAGCTAAGACACGCCTAGCTGGGTTAGGTTGTTCCCGTCGTTTCTCTCCCTAGGGTTCTTCGGATATCTCTTGGCCGTAGCCATGACCACAAGTTGGTAAGGCTGATTAGTCAGCCTGCATTTGTGGGAGGGGCGGAGGCTCTTCATATACGAGCCACAGCCTCACTCACAGGCGTGGGTTCTCAGGTGCCCCACCCTCCCTCCCTTATCTTCTCATTTCCACAGGGTATGCCCACTTATAGTCCTACCCACGATCATGGCTTAGGGCACACAACAAGCCATTTAGTCAGGTTAGCTAAGACACGCCTAGCTGGGTTAGGTTGTTCCCGTCGTTTCTCTCCCTAGGGTTCTTCGGATATCTCTTGGCCGTAGCCATGACCACAAATAAAACAAGACAAAAACACAGAAATATAGTGGCAAATATGGGGGAACTGCTCAACCCCTAACACGGTAGCGTGTTTTTCATTGGGGGAGCAGCCCCACCGCATGTGGACCGCAGCAAACGACTATCTGCATTTATGACTAGCCAGTGGCATATCCGTTTGGTGCATTTTTTCTGTGATTTATATGATTATATTTTCATCCGAACAATGCTCCGTTTTGTGTGGGATGCCTTTGTGGTGCATGTGGACCGCGCCAACATCCTCCATTGTATGCATTTTTTGCTGGGGATAGTCGTTTGCTGCGGTCCACATGCGGTGGAGCTGCTCCCCCAATGAAAAACACGCTACAGTGTTAGGGGTTGAGCAGCTCCTCCAGAATTGCCACTATATTTCTGTGTTTTTGAAGGATACTTTAGCCACATGCAACCTCACCAAATTTTACTGGTTTAAAAAAAAACTTCAAGCTAAGTTAAAACCCAGCCAAACCTATTAACAGTGGATCAACAGAATTCCTCTAAATCACAAAAGACTGTATTCTGTCTGGATGTATATGCCGCAACTGGAACCAACATCAGTAAAAGTTGTGAGTTGTATCCTACCACGGTCTACTTCATTCTTCAATTTAATTGCCACTGGTTGTACCACCATTAACGGTACTGGCGTCACGACAAATACCATCAAGGGACCCAGCCGCCACAAGCACCCTAAACACCACTGCCATCAAGGGCACCTCAACCTCCATCTAGGCTGGTGCTTCCCTACCACAGAGTGTGCCCAGGAGGATTTCGTGCTGTCTTCCTCATCACTGTGCTGCTGGCCCAGGGAGGCTTTCTGCTTACCATGAGTAAACCGATGAACTGTATTATTATTGGCCCCTCATCAGCCCACCGTGCACCTCACGTGTAGCCCCTGCGGTTCTGGCACGCCACAGACCTAGTGATCCTGTCCCACCAACCAAGTGCCCAAATCCAGGTACAATTATGGCTAAATACTTCAATAAACAGGCTGGAGCACAGGCAGCTAAAGAATCTAAGAGGGCAGCAGTGGATAGTTCAGCTCCAGAGGAGGTGGAGGAGGGTATGTCTGAAGGGGACAACGATGGAGGAGAATATGAGGGCTCTCGATGCCTACCAGTGTCAAGGCGCTTTATCAAACTGGCTTTGGCAGAAGCCTTAACTCCTCTTAAACATAAGATCACAGGAGAAGCAGGAGATACAGCATATAGGTCACAGAGGGGAATCATTGGAGTCTACACAAGCTGAGTCCCTTGAACATAGCTCAGCTGTGGCGCAATCTCTCTCCTCCTGTCAATTGTATATCCACTCCTTATACTCTACAATGGAGGATCTGGAGAACCGGAGACGAAGGAATCACCTCTGTTTTAGAGGCATTCCAGAATCAGTGACTAGAGATGAGTGAATTAAAAAAATTTGCTATTTCCTGGCTGCTGAGAGTCTTTATAGTGGTGTAGAACACCGTGCCTTGTAGTAACACTCATAGGGAGTCTGCTTTGGTAGTGAAATAATACTGTGAGTCCGTATGACATGCAGATGACAGGTGTCGCTCTTAGAATCACTGCACACTTCACTTATTTGGGCAGTCACGGGGCCAAAACTGACCAAATAACTCAAGTATGAACTCAGCCTTAGGCCTCCTGCACACGAACGCGTGCGCCCCGTTGCTGTATTGTGGACCGCATTTGAGGATCTGCAATACACGGGTGCCGTTCCGTGCGCATTCCGTATCACGGATGCGGACCCATTCACTTCAATAGGTCCGCAAATCCAGAGATGCGGAATGGTGTGGGACAGAAGCACAGAACGGAAGCACTACGAAGTGCTTCTGTGGGGTTTCGTCCCGTACTTCCGTTCCGCAAAAAGATAGAACATGTCCTATCTTTTTGCAGAACGGCCAGATCGCGGACCCATTAAAGTGAATGGGTCCGCGTTCCACTGTGGCTGCCCCACGGGGCGCACACGTTTGTGTGCAGATGGCCTTACAGGTCGATGTTAGTGCCAAAAGAAGCACACTCCTTTTACACCGTCACCAGCTAATTCAACATAGATGTTAACAGAACCTGTTCTATTTAACGCGTTTACAAGTAGAGCCCCCCGGACAGAGTTACTGATTAATTTTCCATTCCTTTGATCCGTCAGAACAATAACTGACATAAAACGGATCCTGTCTGTGGAGCATACGCCTCAATAATCCATCAGTATTGCTAATGCCAAAAATGCCAAAATTCTGTGTTTTGTGCCCACTCCTGCTTTTGGCTACCAAATCATAAGTCAATTCTGATGGGACTATACAAGCTTTACAGCTCCTACGCAGACAAGATCGGTTGTGCATCTCATTTTTCCTTCCTTCTGACAGATCAGAAGAAAGGTCAAATAAATGATGATGTCAGCGAGGCTGAAAGGCAAAATAGTGGACCAGTCATGAAGTGAGGAGGGTGGGAACAGCATGAGAAGTCCACACAGTGAACCTATGACATAGTGGTGAGGTGGAAGCAGCATGAGGAGACCAGAGAGTGGCCCAATGACAGGGTCTGGATTGGCAGCAGTATGAGGAGGCCACCAAGTGGCACAATGACAGAGTCTGGAGGTGGCGGCAGCATCAGGGGGTTGTCATTGTTTTCATGTACTTTTTGTATATTTGTTTTTAATAATATATATTTTCCTCACACTTTCAGACATCACACGACCTCACACTACGTCATTCGGTCCATATAGCAAAAGGAGTTTTTCAGTAACCAATCATTTTTACCGGAAATTAAGAGTGGCACAGAGACAGAGTCTGAAGATGGCAGCAGTATGATGAGGCCACCGAGTGGCAAGGTGACATAGTGTGGAGATGGCAGCAGCATGAGGAGACCACAGAGTGGCAAGGTGACATAATGTGGAGATGGCAGCAGGATAACATAGAGTGGCAAGGTGACATAATGTGGAGATTGCAGCAGCAGGATACCACAGAGTGGCAAGGTGACATAGTGTGGAGATGGCAGCAGCACAAGGAGACCACAGAATGGCAAGGTGACATAGATTGGAGATGGCAGCAGCATAAAGAGGCCACAAAGTGGCAAGGTGACATAGTTTGGAGATCACAGCAGCAACTACATCAGGAGACCACAAAGTGACCCGGTAACAGATTGGGGCGGTGGGTGGCAATACCAATACCCGCTGACGAAGGTGGGTGCAAGAAGGAGCACTTGGCATCAGATGTGTGGCATCCGGCGGGTTGCAGCATCAGAATAGTAGCTGAGGCAGGTAGCTAGAGAAATACGATCTCTTTTGTCAAATTGTTGGTGTGACACCATGGATGATCTAGTCTGATGCATCAGTCATTGGTGTGTGGAAATCCTGGCTGATCCACACCTGATTTATCTTTATGCAGTGTCCCACTATGTGCTATATGTAGGCACTTTAAACTGTTGCTAAATGTCATATCAAATGTATTGTGGTATCATGCTGTAATTCCCTTTAACAGGCTGGCAGTGTAATTTACCTTTTTTTGCCCCCTGGCACCACTTATATATATACCTGGGGGAAGGGGGTTTGTCAACTCAGTGTGTGTGTTGAGGATGAGAATGAAGAGAGGAGGAAGTTAATAGAGGAGGTGGAAATTAGTTTTTCCACTGAAATAATTCACAAAAGATTTTACCACATATTCAGTGGATATAAAAAGTCTACACACCCCTGTTAAAATGTCAGATTTCTGTTCCTTTCAGAACTTTTTCCACCTTTAATTTGACCTATAAACTGTACAACTTAATTGAAAAACAAACTGATATCTTTTAGGTAGAGGGAAGAAAAAATATAAAAATAAAATAATATGGTTGCATAAGTGTGCACACCCTTAAACTAATACTGTACTTTGTTGAAGCACCTTTGTTCCAGCACTTAGTCTTTTTGGGTATGAGTCAGCATGGCATATTTTGACTTGGCAAGATTTGCCCACTCTTCTTTGCAAAAACACTCCAAATCTGTCAGATTGCGAGGGCATCTCCTGTGCACAGCCCTCTTCAGATCACCCCACAGATTTTGAATCGGATTCAGGTCTAGGGTCTGGCTGGGCCATTCCAAAACTTTAATCTTTTTCTAGTGAAGCTATTCCTCTGTTGATTTGGATGTATTGTTTGGGTTGTTGTCATGCTGAAAGATGAAGTTCCTCTTCATGTTCAGCTTTCTAGCAGAAGCCTGAAGGTTTTGTGCCAATATTGACTGGTATTTGGAACTGTTCATCATCCCCTCTAGCTTAACTAAGGCCCCAGTTCCAACTGAAGAAAAACAGCCTCAAAGCATGATGCTGCCACCACCATGCTTCACTGTGGGTATGGTGTTCTTTTGGTGATGTGCAGTGTTATTTTTGCCCCAAACATATCTTTTGGAATTATGGCCAAAAATTCAACCTTGGTTTCGTCAAACCATAACACCTTTTCCCACATGCTTTTGGGAGACTTCAGATGTGTTTTTGCAAAATGTAGCCTGGCTTGGATGTTTTTCTTCGTAAGAAAAGGCTTTCGTCTTGCCACTCTACCCCATAGCCCAGACATATGAAGAATACGGGAGATTGTTGTCACATGTACCACACAGCCAGTACTTGCCAGATATTCCTGCAGTTAATGTTGCTGTAGGCCTCTTGGTAGCCTCCCAGACCAGTTTTCTTATCATCTTTTCATCAATTTTGGAGGGACGTCCAGTTCTTGGTAATGTCACTGTTGTGCCATATTTTCTTCACTTGATGATGACTGTGTTCACTGTGTTCCATGGTATATCTAATGCCTTGGAAATTCTTTTGTACCCTTCTCCTGACTGATAGCTTTTAACAATGAGATCCCTCTGATGTTTTGGAAGCTCTCTGTGGACCACGGCTTTTGCTGTGGGATGCGACTAAGAAAATTTCAGGAAAGACCAATTAGAGCAGCTGAACTTTATTTGGGGTTAATCAGAGGCACTTTAAATGATGGCAGGTGTATGCTGACTCCTATTTAACATGATTTTGAATGTGATTGCTTAATTCTGAACACAGATACATGCCCAGTTATAAGAGGGTGTGAACACATATGCAACCACATTATTTAGTTTTTTTTTGTTTTCTTCCCTCCACCTAAAAGATTTACCTGTGTGAAGTTGGCACCCCATGTTTGCAAAAGATGAAAATAAATACACCATTTGTTTGTGCTGGTTTGTGCCGCAAAAATGAGCGTTTGTGCCGGTTCGGTTCCTGAGATATTGCGCATTAGATTTTTATGAAGCCCCGCCTACTTTCCACCCCATGTTCTTAAATTTCAAAAATAAATACACCATTCTTTTATGCTGCAAAAATCAATGTTTGCGCCGCTTTGGTTTCCGAGAAATTGTGCGTTTGATTTGCGGAAGCCTCGCCCACTTTCAACCCCATGTTCTTAAATTTCAAAAATAGATACACCATTAGTTTGTGCTGCATTTGCGCTGGTTTGTGCTGCAAAAAATAACGTTTGCACCGCTTTGGTTTCCGAAATATTGTGCGCTTGATTTGCTGAAACCCCGCCCACTTTCCACCCCGCCCACTTTCAAAAAGAAATTTACCATTCGTTTGTGCTGTGTTTATGCTGGTTTGTGCTGCAAAAATTAAGGTTTGTGCCTCTTTGGTTTCCGAGATATTGTGCGCTCCATATGCTGAAAAAAATACACCATTCGTTTGTGCTGAGTTTGTTCTGCAAATCACTGTAACTGATGCATGGATAAAAGGAGAGAAAAAAAATTAAACACACACAGATGTGTGAATGGACCCTTATTGTAACTAATCAGGGCTCGAGTCCTGCAGGAACGTGTGGGAACGGCGTTCCTGCACTTTTTTCATAGCAGGAACGCTGTTCCCTATCAGGGCCAGCCGTCTTTAACGCTGGGCAAAAGGACCAGGAAGCGTAGAAGGCTTTGTACTCACCGCTTTCTGGTCCTCGGCTGTCGGCTGTGCATAGGCATGAGGGCTGAGGCGCTCTGTGACTGGAGGCTGATGGAGAGGCACTGGGGGATGCTGGTGAGAGGCACTGGGTGTGATGGTGAGAGGCACTGGGTGTGATGGTGAGAGGCACTGGGGGCTAGTGGAGAGGCACTGGAGGCTGGTGAGAGGCACTAAGGGCTGATGGAGAGGAACTGGGGGCTGGTGGAGAGGCACTGGAGGCTGGTGGAGAGGCACTGGGGGCTGATGGGGAGGCACTGGGGACTGGTGAGAGGAACTGAGGGCTAGTAAAGAGGCATTAGGGGCTGATTTAGAGGCACTGGGGGCTGATGGAGAGGCACTGGGGGCTGGTGAGAGGCACTGGGGGCTGGTGGAGAGGCCCTGGGGGCTGGTGGAGAGGCCCTGGGGGCTGGTGGAGAGGCCCTGGGGGCTGGTGGAGAGGCCCTGGGGGCTGGTGAAGAGGCACTGTGGGCTGGTGAAGAGGCACTGTGGGCTGGTGAGAGGCACTAGGGGGTGATGGAGAGGCACTAGGGCTGGTGGAGAGGCACTGGGGGGTGGTGAGAGGCACTGGGGGCTGATGGAGAGGTACTGGGGGCTGGTGAGAGGCACTGGGGGCTGGTGAGAGGCACTGGGGGCTGATGGAGAGGCATTGGGGGCTGATATATTGTTAATGGGGGCTGCTATAAGGCTAATGGGGGCTGCTATAAGGCTACTGGAGGCTGCTATGAGGCTACTGGGGGCTGCTATGAGGCATGGGGCTTTTATCTGAGGTCTGATTGGGGGTCATTCATATTGGGGTCTGAGCTGAGGTTTTATCTGAGGTCTTATTGGGGTCTTATTAACATTGGGGATCTTATTGGGGCTGTTAGCTGAGGTCTGATTAACATTCCAGTTTTTGTTTACATTTCGCTTTGATCACAACGTGTACATTTGGCCCAGTCCTTAAGGGTTAAAAACACAGTCACTAAAGGGTGGCAAACAGAATCACAAACCATATGTAATTAAGGACACAACTTCTGGAATCAAAGGTAATAATGATGGAATATTTCCGTCATGTGTCCTTAAGGGGTTAAAATAACTGATAGAGATATATATATATATATCTGAAGTCCAGGTCACTGTTAGAAGATGACCGGAGCTCAGAAATCCCCCGTCGGACAACACTGATGTAGGCATCCACTGCTGGTTCATTGATAACTGGTACAAAATTGCTCTTTTGGAATAGGTTGAGAGACCCCATGGTGAACTCACTCATCTGGGGTTTAGCAACTCCATCCTTTTTATGAGACCATATTGCTAATTTAATACGGCGGAAAAAAGAGAATAAATTAGATTCCAACTCAAACCAATCTGTACGTGAAGTAGGACAGAATGAAAACCCCTTTGAAAGAACACTCACTTGAGTGCATAATTTGGAAAGAGCGGATCTACTGACAAAACGAAAAACTGTCCGCAACGCGGACAGGATTCCGTTCATCTCTGTATATGGTGAGCATAGCCCCTCGGTCAACAGGATCCTGAAGAAGCATTGGGGCCTATTAGGCTCATGCTTCAGTGACATCCCAGAATTTCAGCGTCCACCTCTTCTCTCATACCGTCGATCCAGAAATTTAAAAGATCAGTTAGTCAAGGCGGATATTGGCTCAAAAGGATCCTTGAGACAGACCACGTTAACGCAATCGGGTTTGGGCTGTTATCCCTGCCTCAATTGCGTTAACTGCAAATACATCCGCAAGGGGAAGAATTTTATACATCCTGGTACTGGGGCATCTTTTCAAATTTTATTTCACCTAACCTGTGACTCCAGTCATGTTGTCTATGTACTATCCTGTCCATGCAACCTAATATATGTGGGCGAGACGACTACTGAACTTAAGACTCGCCTAAATAACCATCGCTTGAGCATCCGGAAAAAACGGCTGGATCTACCAGTATCCAAGCACTTTACGGAATTCAAGCATAGGGAAAGCGACCTGAGATGCTGGATAGTGGACCATATTCCCCAACCCAGACGAGGTGGGGACAGATCGAGGGCATTGAGATGTAGGGAGCTCAACTGGATTCACAGGTTGGGCAGTTTGAAACCCTATGGTTTAAATGTAGAGTATAATTTTGGGGATGTTTTGTAGGGATGGCTTGCCTCCTGTGTCATGACGGATGCCATTAGGTGTTACATGTATACACTAAGAGAGTTATATAACTCAAAGAATATGTTTTTCTTGCTTCATTATCATTTTTCTCTTGTTTTAATAAGACAATAATGTTTTTTTTCTGTTTTTTACACAGATCACTTACACTTCACTACAGGAGGAGTGACAGATTCGATTGGGGTGATCGCAGCATACCGTACAGGAGAGAGTTATTTTGGACGCTTTGTCCCCTTTTTGATCTTTGATGGCTGTATTATATTTCTGTCTACACTGTACGTTTTTTAATTTCACTAGCACCATGGGATTGGCCGATCTAGATAGGAAGCCTGGGCGACAAGAGATATATATGCTATCTGCATTCTGTGGCATCTGGGTGCCCACAAGAGGAGATCCCTCTCGGGTAGAATGGCTCTCAGTAATCCTGGTGATGTCCTTGCATGGACCGCGGGTCCCGTGGTCATGACATGGCCTCACTTGGACAATACAGATGGACACCCTGGTAACCAGGTGACCCCTGTCTTTCTGAGTTGCCTATACCCGTCACTATGTGGGTTTGATGCACTATACTGAGTGCTTTGATATAGTGGTCTTTTTCCCTAAAGCAAGATGGCGCCGTTAGCAGGTTTCTCTCCACTGAGCATGCGCCTGGGGTTAGACGTCCTGACTCAGGAAGATGACGCTGCAGCCTGGTCTGATGACATCGGACGTCTTCGGCTTCTATATCCCTGATTGGTGCTGCGCTACGTCTGCGCACTGAATGGTAAACAACGCCGAACAGCGGCATGACAGGAATCACCTCGCCTTCCTGGTATGTCTGCTCGATCGCCCCTCCTCTCTGTTTTTCCCTCCTGTATAATAATATATCACACTATACTGCACTGATCGGTCAGATCAATCTTTTTTCAGAGATTTGCGGCATATGCCTCTAGTCCCCTTATATATGACATGTATGTTACATGTAGTTTCGACCTGATCTGCACTTTATTTACTGTCTTTTTGCGATGTTCACATTTGTTTTCATATATGATTGTCATGATTTGTAACACACCCACTGGGTGGAGTGTGATCACATGTTGATATGCTAATTATTTCACCTGTATATAATGCTGTGATTTGAGTTGTATCTTTGCTTGAAAAAGGCTCAAGTGTAGAGCCGAAACGTTGCACCACCTGGGTGAATAAAGGTTCACTTACTTTTATCTTTTGGAGTGCCGCCCGTTTTTCTGGATCTATATAAATATATATATATATATATATATATATATATATATATATATATATAATTATTATTTTTATTTTTTTTAGGGCGGGGCTCGAGGTGGCAGTGGATCTTGGGTGAGTTCCCACACTTTTTTTCCCAGGACTTGACCCATGTAACTAATAATGTGTTAAACTGTCTTAGTAGATATCTGTAACACTATCACCTGAGCAAAGAAACTTTACTTCAGTCATGTGCTGTGCTTTTAGCTGTCTACAAGGATTGTTACACACAGGTAGTAGTATCTGTTTACAGTATGGGGTGAAAGTGCTGTATAGTCTTCTGTGAGATGTTGCAAAACTACAACTCCCAGCATGCCCAAACAGCCGTTGGTGGTCTGGGTGTTTGGAGATCACTGTGGCCCTTCAGATCCCTGCCGCATACACCGACCCCATTGCTGTCTCCGTCGCACATTCCCCACTCTGCCCGGACCGGGATGGGCGGACAGAGCAGGGGAAATTAATTTTCAATATCCTGAACACCTCCTCCTATCCTGTCCGAGACAGCACCGATCCCCCTTATTTTCCAGGCTATCGGGTCGCCAGAAATGACCGTCTAATCACGGGATCGCCATTACGGGGGAGGGGGGGTCTTAGTACCCCCATGGGCGATGACAGAAAGGCCTTAACTGCCATCACATTAAGGCCTCATGCACACGACCGTTGTGTGCATCCGTGTCCGTGGTTCTGTTTTCCGTTTTTTTTCGGGGACCCATTGACTTTCAATGGGTCCGTGGAAAAATCGGGAAATGCACCGTTTGGCAGCCGCATCCGTGAGCCGTGTTTCCTGGCCGTGAAAAAAATATGACCTGTCCTATTTTTTTCACGGTCAACAGTTCGCGGACCCATTCAAGTCAATGGGTCCGTGAAAAATCACGGATGCACACAAGATTGTCATCCGCTTCCGTGTCCGTGATCCGTGTCAGTTTTTTCCTATCATTTCAATGGCAAACTTGACTTAGATTTTTTTTTCATTTTTCATGTCTGTGGATCCTCCAAAAATAAAGGAAGACCCACGGACGAAAAAACGGTCACGGATCATGGACCTACGGAGCCCGTTTTTGCGGTCCTTAAAAAAACCGGTCGTGTGCCTGAAGCCTATGTCTGAACATTTATCATTGTCTTTAGACAGTTTTTTTTTTTTGGTCTAGAAAATGTGCAAAAAAGGAGCAAACAGGGCTTATTTGCTCCTTTTTTGCGCCTTTTCAAATAGACAATTCTGCAGTTCTTGACCT